>NC_071338.1:21689166-22007500 GCF_027744825.2 Synchiropus splendidus | reverse complement strand
GTCTTCGTGCTTGCCTGGCTGCCCTTGGCATTAGTCACAGACCTTTATTACCCTGCAGGAAGCCGCTTCATTATGACCACTCTCTACTCCTCTGCCAACTTTCTCATTCTCCTCTGCGCTTTGCTCATCGCCGTCGATTCACACGGGAAGTTGGACAGGATGAGCCATTTAGGTGACGTCACGTCTTCGAAATGAGTCTGAGCGTAACCTACACAAGAGGAAGAGAAAGATGATTTGCTTAAATCTTGCTTAAAAAATGAAAATTCGCTTGAGGCACAATCTATACAGGCACAGCGGGGAGTCACCGGAAATTCGTTGGGAGTTTGAAACGAAGTGAAGGGCGAGATCAATGACAGCAGACGTCATCGCTGTATCCCACAGTCGCTGCTGCTGTTATTTCTGTGTAACTATTTTTGTTGCAACATTAATAATCTCTGCTGTCTGTTGCTCAGTGAGTCATCAGAGGAGGTGTCAGTGTTGAAGAATCACCGCGCAGGAATCATTAGAGAGTGACTAAACATAGAGCGTGAGGAACATCTCGCTAACAAGATAACAACCACATATTCTGAGGCGTTTCGAAGGAGTCGCAGCCGCGGGCAGGGAAGTGAGGCGGCGGCACTATACAATGCAGGTGGGAAGGTGGAGACGCAACAGCTGGATGAAGTTGCGAATAAGACCAAAATGAAAGCAGAGAGAGGCGTCGTGCTGTGAGACACTGCAGCACTGTTTCCGGATTCTATTTGAGAAACTTGAAGGAGAAACCTGTGACACTGATTCAATCTTGTTTAACACACAAATGTTTCAAGGCGGATTGCAAGTGAAATAGCTTGGAATTCTTTTGAAGTGTTGCCCGCACAGACAGACAGACAGCACTTGAGGGAAATGTCGTCATACACACGGCAGAAGGATTTGAGAAAAGAGTGTTATGTGGGAGAGGTGTGGCGGCAATGGACCCGGGGGGAGGGCAGGACAACACCTGTTCGAAACAGATGTTAAGGCCACAGCGCGGTGGAAGCTTAGCTGGATCCTCCTGGCATAGTCTGGTAAAGCAAAGTGAAATGGCCTGATTATTTTGACACCTGGGGAGGATGGTCATGAATATTTTATAATCACTTTTTTGTTGTTTTATTAGAAACTCTCCACTTCATATTGTTCATATTTTGAACCATCTATTGTGCCCATGTGAGGAAGAACCATAACCATGTCCTAGTGTATCATCCTCACTGACTGTATTATGGTAACCTTGTCCTTTATCTTCATTTCCAGTTGATACAGCTTTGATCCTATTTTCTCCATCCATTGTCACCAACTTCCCACCGGCTTGTACCAGCAAACTTTCTTCCAGGTCAAAATCTTTGCGGCATGAAGCTTGTTTGTCCCTGAAAAAATAATAGAGTTGTGGGTAGATGAAACAGTATTGCGGGGTTGATGAAACAGTGTCACTACAGTTTGTTCTTGGTTTAGAAATGATATGAGGTTCATTGAAGTATTTGTTCAAACATTTTACAGCAGACAGTGCCATCTGGTGGCATCTGAAAATCAGGACACTGTTTCATGAAACTTCATCAACCTGTCGCCTGTCAATGTTAGCCGCATCACTTCAAGTCGCTGGGTTCAGAGTGGGTTAAAAAAAAGTAGCAGTTCAGTGCGGAAACGACTGTAAGTATCACATTTGACTGGCCGCAATGCAAAACTTGCTTGCAGAAACCGAACTGGTTTGATTTTCAGACAGGCCTTATCGTGTTTATTGTGTGTTTAGAGTCAGCAGATAAGTCATCAAACCAACATCAGCATCACCGCTTCTGACAAACCTTACGATAAGTGTGTTCATTATTACCATGTATGAAGCAAAATAATTCTTCAATTAAAACAAACTTCAGAGCAGTACCCCCCACCCCCACCCACCCCCTGTAATGACTCACATAAGCAATACCATTGAAGAGATACACTGTTCACTCCTTCGTTGATTCTCTGCCACTTTCTCCCTTTACAACGCTGACAAGGACGGCTGATGTATTGTAATGACTTAAATTACAATTGTATAATTACGACACATGCGGTGTGCCTTCATTTGTCAGACGCTACACAACATCATGGTCATTTGGTATGTAATTAATCCATTAAATGAACTTCGGTGCCTGGTAGAGGATTAGAACATCGATTATTCTACTCAGATCTGGTGCTTGACAATAGTGGGGACGACAAATCCTGGTTAAAAATAGAGAAGTGAGGAGGACCTGGAAGGATGTCGAATTTCAGATGACATTGCAACGTGAAAAATGGGTTTCACATTGACCACATGATGCTGTATAAATCTATTTAAATGTATCACATGAACAATAATCTACTTAGACGTCAGTGATAGCTGGATTATGCCCATTTAGATGAGCAGGAAGTAGGGTTATTGGATTAGGAATGAATCTGCCAGGGCAGCACAGCGGTGTCGCACTTCTCTGTGGTTTTTAATGTTGCAGGTTTCAATTCCACAAAGGGCAAATTTGGGCTCTTTCCTGTCCTCCAAGTGGCTTTGAGCCTTTTCCGTCTGATCTCAGATTTGAATTGTCTGTCCCTGTGCTCACTCTTGTGGAATGATGGCCTTTCATCCATGCAACAGGAAAACAGCCAGAGATTCACAGAAGAAACTCAAATTAATTGGGATTTGTGACATCAATCTTGTCATTGATATGCTAGTAATGAGTGGTAAGGAGAGGATATAGGGGAGAAAATGACTTTCTTCGACACATCACAAAGTAAAATAACCGTAGATGTCCTGGAAATGCAGAAACAGCAGAGGACATCTGTGATTCAAGTCACTGCTGTGTTCTCTTCTCAACAACTCTCTCAGAACGCAAGACTTTTGGCCAGCTGAGACTCTTTTTCGGGGCTGAATCATTTGTCTTAGTTATGTGGGGCAAACAGTTACTTAGCTAGCATGACCTAAAACATCTTTACAAAAACAGACTTTGAAGACTCATTTGACCTTTTACAGCAGTAACTCATTTGTAACATATTGTACATAGAAACCACTATGTCCCTCCACAGTGATCGACCTCTTTGGACCAGAGTCCTGGAAGGCAATAAATCAATGCTCATTGTTGCAGCTTTTATACTGAAACACACAAAGACAATAAAATAAAGTGATTTGAAGCCCCCAAATTTAACACAACTTTTACGTTGTAGGTTATTATTCAAACCTTTGTCATCTCATATTGTAACATATTGTAGTGTGAGTATATATATATATATATATATATATATACATACACTTGCACCACTACCTTTATGGGGACATTTCATTCTTTGACTTTCATTCTATCCCTATCCCCACACACAAGCGCGAATACAGCGTACAGGTTTGTCACACCCTTTCTGCTCAGTGCCATAATGCTTTCCCTAGGCTCTAATCCTGAACATAACCATCCAAAATAAACTTAACCAGGACTCTTGACCAAACTTAAACCTAATCATAATGACCATGTGGTTTTGAAGTCTTTATCCTCAATTTGAGGGTTAACTTTGTGGGGTCTGGCAAAAAGGACCTGCAGTACAAAGTCAAAAGGGCCCCACACACAAGGAGTTTTTTGTATAATAAATAAAAACCTTTTTACTCCGATCTGCTAAAAATGAGGGCTTAAAAATGATCGACGACATGTTTAGTCGTAGCCACTAAACAAGCGCCTCACAAGAGCTGCTGACCTATGACGAATATCTGACTGTCGGAATTAAGTACATCCAATCACCATGCTAGCATCGTGACCTAGCGCATCTCTTCAGCCAGCCGAGGAGAAGAATGTCATATGGGATGACACACAGCTGAGTAGAGCATCAGTGTCACTTAGAAACAGAATAGCCTTGCCAGTCGCACATTTCTCTTTTCCGCATGAAGAGCTGCTGAGTAGGCAGTTTTTATGACCCTAAGGCAGAGGCTTGTCAGTAAGTTATCATAAGGGTGATGGCTGGACAGCATTGTTGGGACTTTTCCCGCAAACTGAAGTGGGACCAGACCAAGTTGCAAATGAAGTCTGCCTATATTGATCGTATTGAGGTCACACCTATCCTTTCAGTTGTTGTCCTTCTATGAATGACAGGAGCAGAGCACAAGTGTAGCCATCCACTTCACATCCCCATTTTAGAAGTACAATGACATTAAGAGCATTTAAAGGCTGTTTCCATGCCTGGTGATGACAGAAGAGTGAAGACTACCTCACCTTCAAATCATAGTGTAGCATAGCTCGCTTCTCTCCCCCACCAATCCTGGGGCAAGGAAAATTAAACTCCACATAATAGAGACAGGAGATAGCAAGGTGAGAAAACCAGGACCAGGAAGCCGTGAGCCATGCGCAGCCTGCCCCTGCAAGTCACCGAGGACAGGGGATCAGCACCTAGTGACCCACGAAACATTGCCACCGCTCATCCTCCAGGTCACATACAATCTGCAGTTTTGTCAACGGAAAACAAAAACAACACTGACTGAGCGCAACCTTAGCAAAACAGCAAGTCAACATGCTGTGGGACAATAAAAAATATTTGAGTGAAAAGGGAGGTGGAGGCTAAACCCACAAAGCACGGCGGTTTAAGAGTCGCTTAAAAATGGCCGTACAAAGCAACCGTTTCTTTCCAAACCTCTCGGTTTGAACCCATTTACTCTTCACCTCTTCAGCTTAACTCCTCCAATCTTCAGACGCCTCCACTGGAACGCTAAACCTCTGGAAAGCCAGTCATGTAGTCACCTTCTGGATCCCTTCTCTCACCAGGCTCCTTGTATCTTCAATCATAATCCTATCAAAACCTGTCAGCCTTTTAAATCCAGTGCACTGGACTGGCTTAACCGGACATGAGAAGTCCACGCACCGTTTCCAGGGGAAGTTACCTCCGTCCATTTACAGCAGCCCTACTCAGCGTTGCTAAGAAATGCAGACCGGGTTTTACAGGTGGGATTAGTCTGCGAGGTGGCCGTGTAAAGTATGGCCCGCGGGCCACATGCAGCCCTCCAGTGATATTTATCAGGTCTCATGTGGATACAGTTCAGACCTGAAGCTGACTTTCATTACAACAATTTTAAGAATGAACTAAGACACAAGGAATATAGGCAAGTTTCGATCAAAGGAAAGGCATAATGGGTTAGCATAATATCATAGTCATGCAGTCACACTGATGAATTGCACCGGATTCCTGCCCCTGGATATGTCTAGATTAATAGGATTTGCGAAAGATCAATGCAGCTGAGTTTCTCCCAAGGGGGAAAACCAAGAGGCATGACACGGAAGACCACATCCTGCGATTGAGCGCTGACTGGAATTCCACTGAGGACCAAGGCTGACCTGACTGGGAGCACAACATTTCTGAGGAGAGAGCAAAAATGGACAGAAAAAACAGAACCTGCACTGTCATGACTCCTGGAAACAACATTGGAATTGATTTTTGTATTTATCTAGACTGAACTCTGCAGTTGCTCTCTCATGTCCTTCATAAATATGTTCTCCAGAATCACCAGTGGTGGTGGTGAAAGCTGTTCAGCACATCAAAATAAACTTGACAAAAGTCTGTTATTGCTTTTCCACCATATTAAGTCAGAAATACGAGTCATACCTCCGATAAAGTTGTGATAACCTGCCGGGAAACATCCTGCTGAATCATATTTGAATGTCAAAGACAGACAAGAAAAGTCTATTTAGCCATCCATGCACCAACAAAGTAACTGTCTTTGACTTTGATTTGACAGGGTCAGTCTTTTTTCGCTCCTGCTTCTCCGGGGATATCATTAAATTTCAGTTTCCAGCACCTGAGGCTTGGTTCGACCATCCAGCTCACGTTCCTTGTCTCTTTGAATTAGTGATGGGGATAAAACCACCTTTTTTTGTCAAAGTCCAAGCAGAGACTCCATGGTCACCGGCCGACTGAAGCCAAGTCATGACGAGTCTTGGGTTAGGGTGAGGTCTGCAACCTCACAGAGCTAGCAATGGACAACCATGACAAAAATAGTCACACAAGACGGAGTTAGTGCCTTGTAGTGGTACTCCATTATTCAATTGATTTCATTTGCTTTTATTCATATTTGTATGCATTTTTCCCACTGTGAAGAGTTGATGAGGTTTCATGAAACAGTGTCCTGATTTTCAGTGGCCACCAGATGGCACTGTCTGCGGTAACATGTTTGGACTTGAATGGCCTTTCATCACTTCTAAACCAAGAGCGCCATCTAGTTGCCTCTGAAAACAAGGACACTGTTTCATCAACCCTGCAATACTGTTTCATCATAACTCATCTACCCATCACAACTGTTCAGAGTTGCGTATGTATTACATAATGTTAAGGCAAACTATGTGGCCAGAGGTGCACTGTGTACGTACTAGCAACATTTACTTGTGATAGAGGTTGCAAATGAGCCGCAAAATACACCAACATAGTAGGATTTAGAGCCCTTTTTGTTCAATAAATTGAATGAAATTAATGACAAATCCATGTTTTTTTTAATGAAGTAAAAAAGTAGATATAGAACTGAACTAGTTTATTATTATAATAAATAATACTAATACTATCACTAATACTAACACTAATAATAATAATAATAATGTACAAAAAAATTGTCATTAATTGCAAAAACATTGCAGAAAGACATGAAATTACATAAATGAAAATTATAACTAAGAAATATTTCACATTTTTTAAAGGACCAAATACCGACGTAGAACAGCTTGAGTGTTGGGGCGTTACAAAGGGCTTAAAAAGAATGCTTACAAACCCACTTCAGTAAAAAGTGTGGTTCTGATTCGTCCATCGAAGCTGCACTCCATAGGTTATAGCTGCACACAATAACTTTTGAAAAAAGGTTTGGCCAACTTTTCCACCTCATCAGGGTGAAGGCCAGCTTTTTTGAGGCTGTAAGTGACAGCAGCAAGTCGAGAAAGGGAAAGAGTTGAGCCACAAATGAGGGAGGGGTTGATGACACCTGTAACGGGTCAGGAGACGGCCGTCTGATGGGATAGGAAGGAATGGAAACGAGAACACAGGTGGAGTTCTTCATACCTGTCATGATGTCCGACAGCTCTGCCAGAAACACCAGGGGGGAGAGGAGACAGCAGGGGAGAGGCGAGTAAGGGCAAAGTGATGGAAAAGGCATGTAAAGTGAATTCACTTTGGTCACAAGTTTAGGATCTGATCATCTTCTTTTTATGTTTTCTTTTATTTGTTTACTTTTAAAGGGGTTAAACTAAATGTCCAAGACTACCATGGCACATGATGTGGAGCTACTCTGAGTCTCTGGCAAATGATAACCAGTGAACCTGTTTGAGTAAAGTTAGTTCCGACACTCACACTAGAGCTCTGAAACAGTGTGAGAAGTAAAACATTGTCGTTTCTCTTCTGCAGGCCCATTTTAAATAAGACCACATTTTTGTTTTGAGGCCCTGCGATTCTCTCAAGACCAGTGACATTTTATTCCACCATCTATAAAGATCAGGCAGGTGTGGAGTGTCCTGCTGACGTGACCTTGTCACATGGTTACAGTCCTTGTCCTAGATTTGGCTGTGGAAAAGCGCAGCTGCAAAAAGCTGCCATGATAAAGTGGTGTGCTCCACAAGCGCGGGGAGGAGAAGGCCATTATTTAAGGTTAGATACGACCCATTGATTTTACCTAAATGAATAGCTGCCACCAAAACATTTAAAGGTGTACAGAAAACCAGCCAGTTTGATGGCGCTTTAGTGCCAGGGTTTGACAATATATTTGCTACAGTCATTGTTTGTATTTCCCAACTAGAGCAAATTCATATACGATCTGAACGCATAAATGAAAGAATATTTTAGTTCCAGGAGTCGGAGGGTTTATGAGTTGAACGTTTATTTCCATTCCAAACAGATGAAAAAAGGAGGCGAGTAAGGGCAGCGAGATCAGGACTGAGCTGTCAAGCAGACAGCTTTTCCTGAGGCAGACAGGTAAAAATTCAAAGGCCATTTCAAAGGTGCTTTGCAACAGACTACCATTTCAAAAAGTCAAAGGGCGACATTTGGAGCAGCAGAAGTTGCCCAGAACATTTCCTTTATGGATATAACTTTTTTTTTTAAGCAACCTGCGATGGCCAATCACAAGCTGGGAATCAGATGGTGGCCAGAAACAAAACCTTTCAGGCAGTTCAAAGTGCCAAGTGCAGTTTTGTGTGCGACGATGATGACAAAAAAAAACACGTTCCAAGCAGGGATCGGAAGCTCTCTGCAGACGTCACTTGGTGTATATAGCCCCAAATGTGCCCACCCTTACTGACGTTGCAGCAGTAGTGATTGAGCAATAAAAGGATGTTTGAGACTGCCATGGCTTGAGCATATGCCACGGAAGGTGGCCTGAATGGAACACCTAATGCAACACTGAATGCAACTAAATGGAAGACCAACAATTTTGGAATCGGAACTGATTTTGTTCATCCTTCAGTTTAATAACAAAGATACAACAGCCTTAGAAAAACATTTTTTTTTACACAAGTAGAACACACTTAATATGCTCGACAGTGCCATCTAGTGATTACTGCCGACTTTATAAACAACACAGAATGTGATACAGTATATGATATATTGACCGTACTTTTCACTGGAAGTGTGATCATGATGACAAGTCACTTCCAACTGACAAAAGTTCAGTCGTCACAGTATTACGCGAAGCAACCTGGTCCCATCACTCTCAGCAATGAACTCTGTTACGGTGATGTGAGTGTCACGTCCGCACTTTACTTGTCCGCTCATTTTTGTATTTTCAGTCGTGTTCCTTCCATGGATATCTACCTGTCAACGCCAGCTCCTGTTGCCAGATGGTTGCTTCTCGCTCTGTTACAGTAATCTCCTTCAAGAGTTCCATGATCTCGATTTCCTCCCTGACCTTTTTTAGATTTTCCCTGCATGCTTGAATTCCTATTCAGCCGCCTCCTTTAGTTCCTCGTTCTTCCATGTTCCGCTTCTGTTTCTCCATTCCGCCATTCAGCCCGCGTGTGAGCAGTCTCGCTTTTCATTTAAATCTCCAATGTAGTTTATTCCTCGTGTCTGTGTGTGTGATTCTCCACCCCCGAGCACTTTCTGTTTACTGCCAACTTGTGTGAGCTTAACTCCGAGAATGTTTTTTTTAGTGTTCTCCCAGTTTTAGTCTTCAATTCTAATTCGCCTCTCTTGTGTTTCTGATTCTTCCCCAGTCCCTGCGTGTTACTCCGGTCCTCGTTCTGGTTCAGATGCCTTTAGTTATTGTTATTTGTCTGTCTATTTATTGTTAACTCTTCGATTAAACTTTGATAATTTAACCTCATCTCCCGTGCCTTCTGTCAGCCAACACTTCCTGCGCTTGGGTCCATTCCTCCGAAATCATGACAATGAGTTATGTTACAAGTGGCTGAAGTGGCACCTTTGGCTCTTTCTCTGGCAGTAGAGCAGAACCAGGATTGGTGCTTCGAAATCCCGCTCCGTCCCAGTTATTGAGAAAGAAGACCCTTTCCTTGTCGGCGAATACATTTCTGTTTATGTAATTCATATTCAATATTCCTGTAAGCGTTGTAGTCTCGTATTACAGTCACAGTGATGGGATTGGAAGGCATCACCCTCAACAATCCTCTGCTACATGATGGTTGGCTCATAGTTCTGGTTGATCTTAAGTGATGACTAAACCCCTCCAACTGCACAGATCATAATGCTGTATGTCTAATTCCATTCCCCTTCAGATGTTCCGGTGATATTGTTGTCACACTCTTTGGTTGTGTCCTGTTTGTGTAGTGGAGCGTGATAAAACGCGCGCGCCCATCGAATCTTGTTCTCATGTTCCCAAAGTGAACTCAACATTTGACCTGAAGGCTGATGAATACAAAAGACAAGTCCATCAGCATATTCTTAATTTTCCATCATGTTCAGACACTTAGCTATTGTATGGAGCCTGGGAGCGGTTTAAGGGCTAAGTGCTAATTAGAAAACAGAGAGGATGTGGCGGCGCGGACACAGAGGGACTCCAGGGCTCTGAGCGCCGGTCACATTAGGCTGCTGTGTGCCCACTGTGAAGGGTGGAATACGACACGAGGACAAAGCCGGTGACCCAACACTCGATGTCCTGACATGCCGAGCTCAGATTTACATACCCTTCAAACGACACACAAGGATTCCCACCCTCTTCATCTGGGCCTGGATTTACATCCTATTACTACACATCTGAAGGTGTAAGTGAATTTCCACACATTACCCATCCGCTTGACATTGAGGGCTGTGATCATTTCAAAGTCCAGCTGATGTGCAAAAGTTGAAGTCTGGGAAATTAATATTAGTGAGAATTATATACTTTAAAAGAAAGGATATTTTTTTCCAAGTCTTTATAACGGTGGAATGTGGTTGCTAGTCGCATGTGCTCCTACGAACCACTGCTTATGAGCAGATAAAATGAGCGTCTGCTCGTCCATTGTTGCATCACAGAGACTGCAACCTGTCCTCAAGAGAAATCATCGATTATTCCCAGGGAATTCTCATTCATTTCCAGGATAATAGAGACACATATTCTTTTCAGCCTGACCCAGGTCGCCTTGCTCAAGAGAACCGTGCCGCTCACACCTCACCAGGAAGGCGCTTTGACTCAAACCCTGGACCACCTTGACCCTCATTCTCTTTACTTTGAGCCTGATAACCCAAATCTTGTTGTGTATGTCACTGTTCCAGTTCTGATGTCTGTCGGTGAAGGACAGAAAGTGGATCAACAGAGAGAGTCACCCGTTGGGTCCGCTCCGTATCTGCCACCAGAAACGGATTCTTCCATTCATCTCACAGCTGATCCTCAGCCTCACAGTCTAGTCGCTTGAGGACACTTTTTATTTTAAGATACTGTTGCCATAATATCAAAAACTGTCTGTTCTGTGACAAATAAAACACCTAAACTGAAAAGCACACAGTGCGACTGGACAAACTTCATGAAGGTCAACCCAGAAGAGCATTCCTTTTAGTCAGCAACTTATATTCTCTTTGATGAAGGACACGGATTGATGCGGTGAATCTCTGAAATCTCAATGCATCTTCTATGCTGCCCTCAAGGGCAAAACTTGAATTTGAACTCAGCAATTTGTGTATAATTATGATGTGAGAGCATGACCCATTTTAATGCTTGTTAAAGTTGTTTGAGAGCACTGATGCAAGAGTTGAGATAGAGTTGATGCACCTGCGAGGGAAAGCGGCTCCCAGTCAGAGACCTCTTGCAATGTTTGTAATGAGCCATCACCGCACCCAGTGACGGACAGCAGACTTCACCTTAGACCTTCTACGTGTGTGCGCCACAACACAAACGGAGTTTGAGCATTTTTGGCAGAAGGTATCAGTTAAAAAACAACCTTTGAAACTTCACGGGTGTCACAGGAAAGCATTTTGTGAAATACATTTCAAAGCTACCTGAGAGTTCGTCTTCTCATTGTTGCTGCAGTCGGCGAATGTTCAGAGACTTGTCAGAACTTTCAAACCCAGTCGACACATTATCATGCAGAGGTGCAGGTTCACATGTGGAGGAGAGAATGTTCTTTTCATCCGTATGTATGACTTTTCTTTAGACGCTAAAAGTATAATAAAGCTGCCGAAACTATTTCTGACAGAGAATTTTTTTTTTTATTTTAGTAACAGAGATATAACATTTTATAAATAGTCTTGTTTTTTTCATTCTTATATAGCCTCATTTTTGCAAGCTGTCCCTTTTCACAAATATTTAGATGATAAACAAAATACTATAATGATTGTTCGACATGGACACCATCTAACTTCATCAGGGACAGACAGATGAGGTCAGAGAATATTTTGAATCAGTCATCGGTAGTGATGGACAGAGTGAAGGAGGGGTGAGGAAGAGAGTGCAGGCAGGGCGGAAGGGTCACCAGTGGTGACTGCCTAGATGTATGCTTTTATCTGAGGTTGTCATTGGGAGCATCCTGGGAGGACAAGCTCAGAAATGAGTATGTCAGAGATGAAGAAGAAGTGGAAGAAGAGCCAATGAGGTATAAGAAAACGTTGAAAACTATGTAACTGGAAAGCAGCAAAACAAACCACAACCCAGCCAAATGTACCATCGGGGAAGAACTTGGAGAGATTGGACCGTCATTAAAATGAAAAACTTCTTCCTCTGTCATTTTCTCCAGCAGCTGTGGTGACTGTGCAGTCGCGCCCAGCTGCTCCGTGTTATGAATGCCTCCTAATCTCACCCCCTTTCAATATGCCCACTCAATGATACAAGGCAGAGTATCTCTTTACTACCTACTGTAAAGGTATAATTGGTGAAGAGTACATGACCGTACTTTACTGCAGAATGAGTGTGCCAAGTTTCTCACTTTGCCAAACAAAGTCATCCAAAAACAGAAGCTTTCAGTTTAGTAAAGCATCAGCAGCTCAGTGTTACTGTTAGTCTTTAACAAGATTCGTGGAATAATAGTTACGTTAAAAAGCATGTCCTGAAAATATACAAACTTTATCCCTGACAGGATTAAAGCAGTGAACCGGCGACCTAGGTGTTTACATTGCCCCTCCTTCCCTGAACAGAACATCCCACCCATGATCTGAGCGATGTCTGTTAAACCCTGCATCACAGCATGGATTTCCATAGACTCTTAGGCTTATAATATTTAAGCACCGTGCGTTTAAGCTCTTAATCCGGATTCCCAAAGACAACCAAACGTATAATTTACCTTGACGATCTAATTCCAGATCAAAACGGCGGAGATATTTTCATTACGCCGACAAAGCAGTTCTCATGCAGCGACGTCCATCAGTTCTGTTTCATTTTGCATGAATCCTTTTCCTTTCAAAACATGGAAACAAGTTGACAAGCATCCCTCCGGTGTCAGCTGACACTTCCGTCGCCCTCTGACTCCGGGGGATCTGCGAGCATCATGTCAACGCCGTGATATCAAAGTCATCTTTCAAGCAAAGCTCAAAAGTGTAATTACCATCGCAGTAATTACACTTGTGCACTAGTGTTGACTGCAGAGCTCCTCTGTCGGTGTACGGCTTCACGCAACAGAACTCATTAATGAAATCACCAGCGCTCTCTAATCTTGACAGATTGAATCCCTGTGGATAACAAATTTCCCTCCCGTCTGTCTTTCCTTCATTTCACAATGGAATCTTGTTCAGCTCACTGGCTACATCTCCCGATTTATCTGTTTGATTACCAGCAGCCATTAGTGCGTGAAATGAACGATGGAAGCCGGTGGAAACAAAGTTAGCAGTCGGGCGACGCAGAAGTCGAGTTATCCAGGTCAGTCAACGAAAAGAGTCCGACACCAATGAAAAGCAGTTTTGTTATGAAACCAGTCAGTGCTGTGAGTCTAGTTTTAGAAGGAAACCGTGAGTTATCGGTGGGTAGTACTGCAGTGATGTAGCAGGACGCACAGCATGAAACATGACCTGATGCGCAAATGTCGCTCTTTTACAGTATTATTTATTTTCTTTTTTTCATCATAATTTCTATACAATAAATTAAATGCCGGAATAACATTTCTTTTAATCTACAATTGAACTTTTTTATGATCTGCAAGACTTTAAGTCACAAACTCTGAAATCACAATTGTTCTACACAATTGTTTATTTAGATTAAATCATATTGCACAATGTACAAGAATACATTTCTTGTTAAACAATGATGACCAGTTTTCATTTATATTAAATCATATTTTGAAAATGCAAAATGTTTTCCTTCATAAAATATAGCATTACAATGTACTTTTATTTATTTATTTTGCTCACAGCCAGCCAGCCTATTCAACACTCACTGTAATAAAATATCTTCGAACAATAGTTGTTTCTTTTTTTATTATTTTTTAATTGAATGTGGAGACATTTAATGCTTTATCTTTCTAAACAGCATAATTTGCAAATTCTTATCCTAGTTCAGAACACTGCCTTTACTGAGATGAGACACACGCCACACATGCACACATTTTGTGGGGACCGCTCATTGACATGATGTTTTCCCTGGCATGTCACCCTAAACCAAACCATCCAAAACAAATACTTAACCTTAATCAGGACCCAAACCAAACTCAACGTCTGTTACAATACCCCAGTTATTTTAAAGTTTTCGTCCTCAAACTGAGGATCAAACTTGTAGGGACGGGGAAAAGGTCCCCATAAATAACAAAAGGTCACAAGAAGAATCAGTCCCCACAAGCATAGGGACACGCACAGATAGATTATTTCTTGTTGTTTTGAGTCAGAGCAGTGCGAAATTTGTCAAAACATCACCGCTGTGATCGGACGAGGACTGAGCCAGAAGTTGAGGCTCTCCAAAATAACTCTGCTCCGACCGACAGCTGTCCTCTTCCTCTGATTCCTGTCAGCCCCGTTCCCTCCACATCTGGGCTCTGTCAACATGTATTTCCATTTTAAGATGGCACAATCTCCCTCAAGCACTATGTTGTCAATTCACACGCTGACCAGAAGTGGAAGGAATGTTGAGTTCAGTTCGACATTTTCAGATCATACTCACTTTATTCATCAAAAAACAAATATGCAAGATTTATGCCCAGCAGAGGGTGTGAATGCAACATCACGTTTCAAATGGAAGTATTTTAGCTGGCTTGATTTAGATTCTTCTCAGAGTTTAACAAAACCTCTGTACCAATGTTGCTTGTCATGACTTATGCAAGCATGATCAGAATTGTTCTTCTTTGACTCGAATAAGTGCTGTTGCACAGAACCATCCCTGCACTTTTATTGAGCCACGTGTAACTGCAGAAATGCTTGTACACACCCAAAACCCAGACAAAAACAAAGGGAGGAAACTGGAGTGCCCTAGAAAACCCACATTAACAAAGGGAGATGGTACAAAATTCACACCGAATGGACATACCATCGGTTCACTCCAAACCATGAGTGGCCTCATGGAGCTGAACCTACAACCTTCTTGCTGTGAGGCCACTGTACTGCCACACCTTCTCATTTGCTCTTCATTGTAAGAGTGCACTGACAAATAATTTGATCGGCAAATAGTCCCGGAATAACGATCCCAAAGAAATATGGCAGTAAGTATTTGTGTTTACTCATGAAACTAAAGTGGTAATACTACAGTATTTAAGTAATTATACACTAATGTTTCTCGAGACAATACTCACAGTCACATTCAGATCTTTCTAAGGCGCAACATTTCTGGGGAGAAAATGGATTTGAACTAAATAAATGTCTCCTGGGGTTGGAAGGTTTTGTGTGCATCAAGAAGCAGCCAGCCAACTTTCAGAATGTATTCCTCAGTCAAGCTTGAATGACAGTGCATTAACGTTTGAATACTGACAATCCAAGGACAGCAGCACAGAGCCAGTCATCATTCAGACAAGGTCTCGCTGTTAATGAGATATTTAAGTTTTGATTCATGATAGAAAGTTGTTTGTATTCTCTTGTGTAATGCTTCATGCCATTGCGGGAGCTGAAGCTCCTCGAAAAGACACAAGAAAATCAAGCTCTTTACTTGCATCATGTATGAAAAAGGCTCACTCTTCCCAATGGATCAATGTGCCCCTCCGCACCAAAACAGGTTGACAGAGAACGTGCATCTCCTTATGATGATAACAGTCCTGCATGTCCGCTTAATGGGAAACTAAACATTAAGTCAGGGTTCCCAAACGTGAGACCACTGGAAACAGAGTCTTGGTAGAGCTGGGCCACAGAGGGCACGTGATTATTTTGTTCATTTTTAGTACTTTTAAGGGTGGCCATATTGGACAGGTATCATACAAGCCATGAGTGCTTCCAGGAGTCCTACAATTCAATTGTAAAAATGAACTCAATGTATCAGTAGCTGTGTTGCATGAATTTTCTCAGTGTTCTTTCAGAAACTCATATTGGACAAAAAGGGAAATTAAAAGGGACATTTGGCATCAGTAAGTAGACAAATTTGAACCACCAAAGGGCCCATTTATGGTCAACATTGCATACCGCTCTGGATACGAACAGCGTCTGTCCGTGCTTCAGTCTGCATTCATTTTTTCCGTATTTCCCCACATGCCCATAAAGCTTATGGATACAAACCAAATGGAGTAGTATCACCAGAAAAGTGTTGGGGCAGTGAGGTTGTGACTACATGATACGCAGCATGAGGAAGACACAATATATTTAACAATGTCATGGCTTTTGTACTAACGTGCAAGAGGTACGTTGTCAATACTGTCAATACCACAGTCGCACATTCCTTTTGGAGTTTGCCATTGTCATAAGCTTTTGACTGTGGGTTGCGTCCCCTGGTGGATATATTAGTGAACAGCAAAGCCAGCGTAAAGAACGCATGGAATTATGTGGTAATGTTGTTTAATACGGACGGGTACGATAGGCACCTTTTTGCTGAAAACCAATTGGGCTGCCTTTGGATCACATTTAGAAATCTCAAAGCAGAAATAGTCGATTGACAAATGGAAAAAAAAAGTTCCAGAACAGGTCGCGGTGTGGTCTCAAGGTGTCTAAACTAGTTTGTAAAACAAGTCCTTTGCCTCAAATATTAGCTGAAAATAAAATATCTGGCTCCACTTGTGTGTGTGAGTGTGAGCGTGTGTTTAGCAAGGGTTATTTGCCATGCGCACGGCTCACACAGCGGAATGTTTACTGGCTTCTGCAACAGTGTACTGAATTGATTTTCAGGATGTCTGCACCGAGTAATTCAGTTTGTGTATCCTGCTGTGCTTATTGCTCGTGTGATATTTTGGGAGAATTGAGAAGAACGATATGAAGAAAATATTTTTCTTTCAGCTTTTGGAAAGCCTGTCCGCCTCGGGTACAATAAAAGGGAGATTATTTACCTGGAAGAAGCAAACACCGAGGGGAAAGCCGATTTTTTTAGGGGAGGGCGGATGATGATTTGGCAAAACCTGAAATGTAGGACTTGATTGAATTTTTATGAAAAGCTATTTTTGCCTGATAATGTCTCTTTGTCGAGAAACATGCTGTCCTAGTTTGTTTGGGGTGATTCAGAGACGATCGGGGTTAACAGACGCTCACTTTTTATGAATCTATAAAAACAAAATCGTTGAGTGAAACGGGTCAAGCAGGAGGTGATGTCGGTCACAGATGAAAGTTCTGTTGGACACCAACTGAAGAAGTTTAGATCCTGGTTCATTTTCAAATGCAATGAGCTGCTCATGAAGTCGGCCTTGGTTTTTTATGTCAAATGATTTGTCTTTTGTTCAGAGGCCTATTTACTCACCCTCTCATAATAACCATGGGTTAAGCCCCAATGAGTTGAAGTGCTTCTACCGTGGTTTTCTGGTGGACAACAGTTCCTCAATCAAACATTAAGTTGCCATTCCATTCCAAGAAATAAGACAGACACTGTGCATATCTCTGTCATATCACCTCTGTGTTTAAAAAAAAAAAAAACAGCATGCAATGACGTGACTGAAACAACTCTAGTGGGGTATATTCTATATGAAAAGAGATTTTTGTCAGTATTTTTTTCTATTATTATTATTATTATTGACTGTGAGAGACCCCAAAAATGAAGATAGAAAATCTCACACCACAATCATGGACGATTCCGTCCCACCACACATCTATGTCGACACACCACACAACATCGAAGTGGACAGGATGGTTTTGTGTTTACTTTTTAAACATGAAAATCTTTAATGAAAGATCAAAGCTCCTGCTGACAAAATAAATATCGATGATTGTTTTTCACACCTCAGACCACAGGATTATCTTTGAGGACAATTAGAAGACAAAATATAAACAGGTGTTTTCTATCCTTCATCATGAAGGGGGCAAACCAGGGCCAGATTGTCGTTACGTGTGCACCCTGGTTTAGGAACTGTATTGCTCTAAAATAAATGCATAAGGGTGACATCTGACTGCTGGATTTGATGCCAAATGATTCCAATGCTCTGTGCACAAACCACCACTTCACACTGGGGGACTGATGTAGTGCAAACCAGAATCTTTACACCTCAAACTAGTGTCTTGAATTTATGTAAAGCATGCCGGATGTTATAATGCAACGTAGAAACATTTCAATTTCTTTATTTTTATTTATTTTTGGGTGGGTTTTTTTTTTGCACAAACGAATTGGTGGAGGAAACAATGCTTGGTCCACTTCAATAGTGAGTGTAATGATAATAACAACAAGGTGCAGTATGCAACTAAGGATTGCGGAATGAATGTTGTGAAAGTAGTGAGGCACTATGAAGGATGCAAACTTTTGAGTGCCATCTTGATAAATCGCTCATAGCGTGGGCAAGCCCACAGAAGGGATACGAAAACTGGTCATACAAACACGAGTTCTTCAAGGGACGGTCTTGTTGTGAAGCTATGTCACTATAAGACATGTAGACTAAACTTTTCTGAGTGTATTTGTTTCCCATCAACTGTAATGTGTCTGTTTCAGTGTGAGGACTAAAACTTCCCTCTCTTCCCTACATCCCCCCTGGCTGAGCCGATCTCAGGTCTGTGACAAGAAGCCTTGTGCGAGTGCGATGTCAGGCAGACAGGAAGACACATTCTCAGCTGCACAGCACTCTTGGGCCAGGTTCATTTACGTGCATCCACTGGATCGGTCCCTCGGCGGGCAATTAGTTTTCACTGAAGGAAGCGGTGCGAGCAGCCAAATGTCAAAGAACTGACTCACCCGACTCGGGCTAAACGCCTGTTGCCCTCAGCTGATGGAGAGTTGGAGAAATTGGTCAAGAAAAAAAAAACAGAGGTGCCTCACGGTGTGTGTTTACATGCATGTTACGCTAACTTTGCATCGTAGTTTCCATTACAACAAGCTATAAAAGTTCTTGAAAATGCTCCCTGAACTTCAGGCATTTTTCCTTTGTCTTATGGCTCTGCTCTCGACATCAAACCCAGACAGATGCCAGTTCTCAACATTCATCAAGCTGAAATGCTCTTCCATTTTGTACTTTCAATTGAAACGGCTCTGATTTTTCCCGTTGCCTTCTCTTTGAGGAAATGATCGCCTCCTAACTGAAGCAATCAACACTGATGTCTAGTGGCAGTCGCAGTTGAAAGTTTTGATGTATTCCCTCTCTAACAAGCCTTTTGTCTCCAGTCCAAAGACACCTAGTGACACAATCTCTTTTCATTTGGCAGTGAGAGAAGACCAGTTGTTATGGTTACAAGTTATAAATAGAGCAGCCAGGAGTGTAGGTGACAAGGGAACTGAGAGTTTTCACCATGAAAGGCAGATGAAATCCACCCCACAATCCCTTGCTGCATATCTGCAGCTGAACTCCCAAAGATCAAACATCAGCGAAAGAACAAGTTTTTGCATACGTGTTATGAATATAGATTCACTGCTTTATTGTAATTATATATTCATATTTTATTTGTCACTCAGGATATGACGTCTAGTGCCAGTACAGCAGCGTGACTCAGGTGTTAAAACCGAATATTATTTGTTTGTGTTTTATTGTTTTCAAAATACGTTTTGATGCCAGCATGACATTATGTATTTATTACGGCTGGGATTCAAACACATTCATCTTGATTGATGTAATTACAGTAGTAATAATAATAATTTATTTATGACGATAACACAGATTAATTGTGCACAACGTGTCCCTCTTTCTTTCACAGTCACTGGTGCACCACGTTATACAATGTGATATCTTAACCCAAACACTCAGGATGAAGGAGACTAAATGAGATTGCGCTCACGGACGTTAAGCTTAGTTCAGTTTAAAAACTTCAGGGCAGAAGCACAAAACAAGGTTGTTCTGGGCATTTAATGCAGCAAAGAGTCTGTTCATAACTGAGCACCTCAACCCTTATGTTTAAGATTATTTATTATCAACTTAAATGTAATGTTTCTGGTGTCAAATATTAAAATGTGATTAATAATTATAATTTATTATTATTATTAATATTATAAATGACTCTTTTCAAATCGAGCCCCACCTCTGCTATAGTGTATGTTACAGTGTATTACATTAGACTTTCAGGACAGAGACAGCAACATCTGTGTAGCATTATAGCAATAAAATCTCTTACACTATTTTTTTCTGTTAAAATAACTTTTTCAACCCAAAGTCAACTTCCAATATTCTTAATAAAATAAAATAAAATACTGTCTAGTTTCTTCAGTGACATGACAGCCTAACCTTGTGTTCCCTGATCGCATGTGTCGCCTGTGATGAATAAAAGACCAATTGAACTTGACAGTCCAGCTTTCCAAGCGAAGACAGAAACAATCTTGTGGCATGTTTCAATGATCAAACAAATTACATTCCTGCGCTAAAACCAGCCCAGGTGGAATTTGCACCCTTGTTTTTTTCTCCTCTTGGGGACAAAGACAAAGCTGAAAAGCACCTTGTCAACCCGATAACAAATTTTTTTTAAGTCGTTCTTTTATTGTGGGCCATAAATTAAAAAGCTCTGGCGTAGATCACATTTCAGACCTTTATCTTCAATTGTTAAATCTGAAAGCATGTTTTTTTCTTCCATCTTTTTAGGAGACAGAAACGACTGTACGTATTTGTGCAGAAGAATGTTACAAGATTGATGGTCAAACTCAGGCATATCGATTGTTGAACTTTATTAGTCATGATATTGTGCTGTTCAGACGTGTGGCGGCCTCCTGACTATCACACTGCAAGTCCTAACAAGAGAACAGTTGCTCTTGTCTCCTGAGTCTCCTGTGTGATTCTTGGAATTTATCTCGTACACACTGTTCTCTGCCCCAGTGCCCGGCGCCAAGGGTCTCCTGATACAGCCCATAATTAGAGGCTGCTCAAGGATTTAATGAAGAGACGCTTGCTTGATGGCAGCGCCGCTTGAGCCATTGCCAGTGGCTCTGACTTCAAAGCTTGAGATATAGCGCCTCAGCAAAGGCGGGGGAATTGCTGCGCGAGATAACAAGTCACGGCTTCCTCGTGATTTGTGGCACGCCAGGGCACTTAGTCTATAGGTCTGGAGCCAGCCAGGCCATGCAAGTAGTGGTGTGGCATGACAAGGCTGGGCAATACATAACGTTTGCGATATCATGGCGAGTGTGGGCGGCAGGAGAAGATAAAGCCGCATGACTTTCCTCCCCACGTTGATTCGCAGTGTCTCCGAGTGGCTCTGCGAGCGCTGCCTCCCAGAAACCACCGACGACGGAGCTGTGTTATCCACCCACTCGCTGTGAGGAGGGGGGCGGGTGAAGTTCCTCTGGAAAAGTTAAATGACACTTCCGATGGAAGACTGAATTTTAATATTGGTTAAGAGGAGACTCCCAATTACAGTTGGCTTGCAGGAAAGGGAAACATTGGTTAAGTGCGGCGGGCTGCTCTGTGAGGATTAATGAAGTAGATAATGTCCTCACTTGCTTTGCTGAAGGCTTTCCACTCCCGCATTTAACATTTTCAACACAGCACATTTCTTTAGATGAGATAATTTCCCTTTCACTTTGAGATGCCCTCGAATTATACACCGAGTCCTGCTTAAAACTCGAACCGCAAAAATGCATCGAGAACACAAGTATGGATTTCAAGCTCATACATTCTGAAATCTGACAGTCATAAAGCCTTCTCACGACATGAAAGAGATCAAGATTTGTCTTTATTGAGTCCCACAGAGGAGTCCAAGCTCAAACTGCACTGAACGCGAGACACTTCATTGCATTATTTATTATAGCAGATGTTCAGAACTTAACCATGAAAGAATGTGCCCAAGTTTTCTTGGTCACATAAGTCAGCCATAAAATACTGACAGACATTGTTACATTTGTGAAAACAAAAGTGTAAAAACATACAATTATCGGTTTGTATCTGTCACTGTGAGGAGCCCCAATTAGTTTGGTGTTTGTTGCTTTGCTCGGGGAGACATTTTAAAGAGTCAAATTGGCACTTCCTCATCCACCAGCGAAACTAGCGGAGTTTAATGAGCGCGCTGTTGCTCCAAACAGGGACTGTTTTGAGAACAGTTTCACACATCACAGACACACACGTTCGTATTTGTCTTTTGACTTTGTGGGGACCTCTCATTGACATCATGCTTCCCTCAGCATCTCACCCTAAAACTAACCATGCAAAACAAATGGCAAACCTCAACCAGGACTCTGAACCAAACTGAAAACCAAGTGTAATAAACTTCTTTTAATGTTGTTTTAACCCCCGTGAGGACAGGCCAAAATGTCCTCACAAGAAAGACTTGCTACTAACAAGTATGGCAAAACATGCCTGCACACACACACACACGCCTCCAGCAACACTAAATTATATTACAGCTTTCATTCTTCTGTCAATTGCTGCAGAAGTACCAGTCATGTTGATGGCTTTTCAGTTTCTTTGAGCGACTACTTAACAATGCACTGTCAATGGGTGGGAATGAAGAACCGCACTAGTTCATTTTCAACCTGCCTCCTCAACAAAGATTTTGTGGGGGGGAAAAAAACAAAACAATTATAAAGTTCTTTTTGCTTTGTTTCTTTCAGATTGCTATTTCAGATGTTTGTGGACATTTTGTAAGCAGGATCAGCGGATGTGAGTTACGAACCAGATGGCATGACTTTGATCGTGACATTTTTGTTGGCATTTGGGCAGCTCATTTTTCCCCCAGCCCTTTGTAATTCACTATTGAACAAAGACTTTTGACAGTGAGTTGCTTGTTTTCACTCCTGGGTCCAAATGAGTTCTGTACTGTCCCACTCCCACTATGACATAGTTATTAACATTCAAAAGAAGTAAGGAAAAGCAGTACCAGAAATTGACTACAGTTAGTTGCTGCGACGACCTCAATGTCAGCTATACAGCAGTTCATTTCCACGTCAAGATGGACATCACCCACCACTCAACACTTACTACTACTTTGAAATGCAAATTGTTTTGCGTGCCACATTTCTGGATGATAAATCCAGGTTGCAACCAACCTGTTATTTTCTCAAGTGGACAGCGGCGATATCTTCTCTTGAACTTGTTCAACAAACTTTTGCGTGATATCATTTACTTTATTATATTACCAATTTAAACTCGCATCAGTTCCAGCAGAGGAGGCAATTATTTTTTGGAGATCGAATTTCGGTCGCGTAATGAATGACTACTCTGCTCAGCATCCGGAGAAGTATGGGGGCGCCCCGGTGTGAACGCAGTCCAATAAGTCCACAACTAACTTATAACACTGCAATCTCACTTCCAGATGTATATCTCGCGTATGTGGTGTGATGTGCTCCGGCTGGTAATCCTCAGAGGGCCACAAATATTGTCGACTCACTCAAACACACACGGCCTGTGCAGTACTTTGGTAGTACCATTCCAACCACTCCCAACTTTTACTTTGGCTCACTTGACTAAGACTGAAGATTGCTGATCGGATTCTTCAACGTCGCGCTCATCTTCAACCATGCTCTCATTTAACCTCTATCCTCAAAACTATATTACTTTCTAACAACTGTTGATGCATGGAAAACTTGAAATCACTTCAACTTTGTGGAGGAGTCCTTGTCTCCAATGACTGACTGAGCTTCTACCTTTAATTGAGATGGCAGCCATCCACAGAAAATTTATTTTGACTTGGATCTGTTTTTATGTTTTCTGGCTCAGCTCCTTTGGAATACTCCATTTTTTATTGTTCACACATAACACCACCCCCCAAAAGTCTCCGAAGTAGCAGAACTTTCACATTGAATGTAGAAATGTTTCCAGACTTGGACAGTGATTTTTTTTAATATCTGCATGAATGTTAGCCACAACTAAAACATGGCACACATATGAGGACTTTCTACTGTGTTAGAGATCCCATTCATGATAACAAGAAAAAAAATCTTCAGATCTTGAAGGTAATGTCTGTGGTGTGGCCAAATAACCTGGAAACAACACTCACATTAAGCTTCTCTAGGAACTCGTCCTCCTAGCCAGAAATCTTGCCAGATAGCATGAACAATCCTTTCATAGTGGTATTTGATGTTGTTTTCATGGTAAAATTCATGAAAACTAAAAGACAAGAGAACGCTGGTTATAAATAGCAAGTGACATCCATGTCAGTGAACAGAGCTTCTGAGCGTCTCACTACGCCTCACGGTGCCCCGGCCCTCCTCGCAACCCGTGACAAGCAATCGACACAGACGCCGGGAACAGTACAAGGACGCAAAAAATCCTTTACTCCATCAAAACGCCTGTGTCAACATGCGATGCGGAAGGCTGCCTTTGGCGTCAGGATAAGACACATAAGTCCACTTTCAAGTTTATTGCGGCACTGGAGTGAGGACGGGTTGTCACAGTTCAAGATGGGAGTGCTCGGCTCTCAGTCTTATTGGGGTTAAAATAATGGGCCATTTGATATCCATGCTATCCATGGTCCAGCCAACAATGTAGTGACTGTCATCCTGTTGTCCTTTTACACAGTACCTTCAACTCCAACAGTTTTTGTCCAAACTGGTCTGCTCTCTTCGTGTCCCAACTATCAGGCATCCCAACCTTCATCTGAAAACTTCCTCCATGAGGAGGTTCTCTGATGCGTCCATTTCTGATCTGGAACTTTGTGGTCACTCCCACTGACAGACACTTCATCTCTGCCAAACTTTTCATGTCCTTGTGCCTCTGAACAACGCTCACTCCCGTTCAATAAAGCTCCTCTTTGCTGATCGTCCTCTGTTCAGATCACTCGTCAGTCGTCCCCACCCAGTTGACCCCGTCTGCTCTTCACCTGAGCAATTCTCTGTCTGTGACATCATCAGTAATACGATCCCATAACGCACTTCATTTTTTTAAGCTGTAATTTCATTTAAAATGAGCCACATGTTTGTCTCAACCAGTGTCTGGGAGAAAACAGTGGTGAAAAAGGGGTATGGTGGATGGATCACTCATTTTCAGTGTCTGACATATCACTTGTGGGTCTGTAAACCTCACTTCTCAAAGCACTCATTAGAAAATAATCCTGCGAAGATAGCGCTCCATACCTCAACCTCCTTCTTCCTATGTGTCACATTAATTAGCAACGAGGGAGGGGAGGCATAAGAGGAACATTGAGATCCTGACAGATGGTGACAGTGACGCAGGTTGGTGTGTTAATATACAACAGCAAGCTGGTGATGTTTCATGAAGTGAAACAGGAGAGTCAGGGACATGAGCTGTGAGAGGTGTATACGCCACCTGTGATGAAATGCTGGTGAGACCTCAGCGAAAGCTGGAGATATGTGAAGAAAAGTGAACTTACAAGAAGTCTGGCCTCCAGCTCACCCATTGGAAGACTAGACCGACTGATCTGCACGAGGTGTCGGAAGTGGGATGGCGACCACAAGGCCATCAGAGGCGAAGTCACCGCATCATACCTGCAGCACTGAGTGTATGAATAACACATAACGGTATATGATAATTTGCTGCCTCAGGTAGAGTCAGTGATGGAGACATCGATGCTATATCCTCAGGTCGCTCAAGATCAAAGACACAAGTGCCCAAAATGAGTCTCTGCCCTACTGTGTCTCGACGGGAGACTCTTAATCATCCAGGACAGGATCAAAGAAGAATGAACAATAAGCCTCCTGGTGTCCAACTCCACCGCCATATTTCTTTTCAAACAAATACATGAATAATGGATTTTATTCATGTCTTCCAAGGTTGCAAGAGCATAATAATATTGATAATAATAATAATAATAATAATAATAATAATAATAATAATAATAATAATAATAATAATAATAATAATAATAGACATATAATTCCACTAGCTGTATGACCCCCAACATCTCACATCCAGCCAAGGAGCACCTCTGGATACCTGACTCCTGGAAGTCATATGTTATGTTTGGGCAGAACAGTTCCAAGTCACATTGTGACTAGACTCCAAGTCACATTGACTAGTCTGTGAGGCTGCATTGCAAAAAGACAGAGGCTGGGGTTAGGTAAGCCGTGGGCTGAGGTTAGGCTGTCAGTAGCTATTTATAACCCCTTACATGGCTCTCGTCGTGACTGAAATGCACGGCTGTTTGAGGGGCTTTAAATTGCGACTGACACATAGTTATGTAGGATGAATGAGCACCATCCTGTGGCTTACCTAACCCCAACCTCCGTCTTTTTTCAACACGCTCTCACAGGGTAGTCACATGTGACTTGTAGCTGTTCAACCTGAACGTCAACATGTCTTCCAGGGTGTGCGACTCTTCCACGGAGAGAGACAGTGGGGAAGAGAACCAGCAACTTTGGATGGGCAGAGGCCAAGAAATGTGTCAGCAGATGGAGCACAAACTGAAATCCAAATCTTTCCATTCTTCAAATACTTCCCTACAGAGTAGATGACTGCTTGGTACGTTCCCCCTTACCACATGTGAAAAGTGCCATGTTTAAATCACGATGAAAGCTGCTCCAGAAAAACCAAGTGATGATCAACGACAGTGTCATGGTTTTTTTTCTTCTCCTCTCTGTGTCCTTGTGTGGTCTCTTGTGATTGACTGTCAAATACGCCTGTATTTTTTTTTTTTTTTTAATGAAAATGGATGAATTCCAATCTTTTCATCCTGGGCTCACCCTGTTGATACCTGAAGGACGTTTGAAGGGAGCGATGACGGCGCAGCTGACCTCGACCGTGGAAAGACCTTGCATATTGAAATGATTCAGCAGCTAAACTGAGTGGCAATCCACATTTGGAATGTGACGAGGATAAGTCCTGATGAAATGTGTGCGCTGTCCCTAATCCTCCTCAATCATAAACAGCTGTCCGGGGTTATGGATGTGACTGTTGCTTAACCTGCAAGGAGAGCGGCCTTTGATCTGGATTTGACGCTGCCGACAATAACCTGATCTCTTTCCGCGCCATCTGTCACACTTTCATCACTTTCAAAAGCAGATTTTTAAAGGCTGCAGAGAATTTGCATTTATTTGCTATTTAGACTTTTTTTTTGCCAGTCAGCGCACTCCGCACACACACACTGAAACACACTTAAACACAGCATGGCCAGGCTGTAATTATCGCTGTCTTCAATCCCTGAATGGGTAATTATTAACAGTCTTCCACCTGCAGGGGAATAGTTGTCATGTTAATGATTTTACACTGACACATTGACACACTGTTAAACATGTGAAGGTCGGGAATATGAACCTCAAGTTCGTTTATGAATTGACATGCAGAGGAAGTAAGTGACTGGAGCTTCATCATGCCGTATTTATTACCGTCAGATGCAGAAAACAAGTGTCTCACTACACAGTCTGCATTCTAGCCACGCTCTTTATCATTCGGATCAAATGAGTTGCACGCAATTAAAGCAACTGCTTTAGTGTCTCCTTCCAAAGGACTAGATTTTGTGTTTACGCTTTGTCTCCTGTGCCGTCGGAACAATGCTCATGAATTAAGAATGTGTCATGATTTACTGTTCATTCTTAGAGGCTGATTTATGAGCGATAGTAATGGATAGCCTTCTGGTGTCCAGCTCCACGGCCATATTTCTTTGCACACATCGACTGTCAAACATTTTACTGGAGGAGAGAAAGACTTTTTTTTGGTTAAACTTTAAATCAATACATGACGGATTGATTTTGAAGTCAGACGAGTTTTGCCAAGGCTGGAGAGGAGAGTCATCAGTATAGTATATTTTATAGCAAACATAACTTAGTATTTCAAAATACAGTCTGGCCATAGATTTGGGAAATGTAATTTATATATATGTGGTTTTATAGAAAACATAACTTAGTATTTTAAAATACAGTCTGACCATAGATTTGGGAAATGTAATTTACATATATGTGGTTTTATAGCAAACATAACTTAGTATTTCAAAATACAGTCTAGCCATAGATTTGTGAAATGTAATATATGCATATGTGGTTTTATAGAAAACATAACTTCGTATTTTAAAATACAGTCCGGCCATAGATTTGTGAAATGTAATTTATATATATGTGGCATTTACGTGAAAAGGAAGGCTTCCATGATTGAATGGCACCCCAATATAGATACAACAACAATATACCATTCTGTCCTCTTATCTAATACAGCATCCCTTTCCTGCCCAATTCATGTGACCAAATATACAGTACCTCCACCAACAAGGTCATGATTTTGTCAGCATCTATCCGAACACATTACATTGAAATCTTCATGGAATGATAATAATAGGGCAAAGAGCAGCCTATTGAATTCTGGAGACATTCTCGATTACGATCTTGATCCTGTCGTCTCTGTATGGCCACTACAGTCTGGTAGTCTGGCGTAGGTCTTCGCTCTCTGACTGGATTTCTATTACGCACTGCTTTGTTTCAGTAAATGGTTTTCTCCAAAAACTGTTTTCTTGAAGAGCTTTGTCAGAATATATATATATATATATATATATATATATATATATATATATATATATATATATATATATATATATATATATATCTCATTATTAAACTGTTCATCATAATGGAACTGGAATTTGTAGTAAACAGAGTTATGAAACTAAGACCATAAGGGTATTGATCAGTTTCATGTGGATTCTTCTGTCTCTTAGCAACAAAGCTGTCACTGAACCTCGATTGGTTCATATTAAAAAGGGAAATAATTCTTCATAGCATCCGCAATCTAAAAAAAGAACGGCACAACAAAGTCCTCGGTTCCGTGCGGGGTTATTTGCGCAGCTCTGAAGGTCTCTGCCGCCTTCTGTAGCCATGTTTGTCTTGCTCAGCTCCCAGGAGGGCACCTCTACTGAGTCTCCTGACGACAGCGGGCCTTTCACGGGCATATTAACAAGATGGAAACAAGCAGTGCAAACTCTGCTGGACCATTAATCTCTCCCTCTCTCTCGACCATATCAGTGGATGGAGAGGAACGGCCACATCATGCTTGTGCCACCAGCATTGCACTCATGGGGGACTCAAGCATAGAACCTGTCAGAGTTTAAAGCATAAGGTCTTGTCGAGGAGTGATGACAGCACTGAACGGTTTTGTCATATCTAGCTGCTAGACAAAACACACACGGCATGGTGCAAGGGAGATTTTTAACGTCTTATACCAGCTGCTATAGCAACTGCAAAACTACCCAAGATATCTAATGAGCTACTGCAGACCTCTGCTAATGTCATCTGGGAGGCAAAGACAGTGTCTGTCTAGTGATATCTATATGGGTAAACAATCTCCCAGTTCGTCCAGATCCCTACTGCCGTTCTCTTTCTGTTTGGATTGATTCTATAAAAAACCCAACTTCTCAGGACTAGTGATGTTAACAGCTGTATCCCCTACAGTGCACGGCCATCTTGTACACACACAAGCCCAAGCCCAAACAACTTTATTGCACGGTTTCTAGCAGGTTGCGTGAGCGACTTCGGACTGAAGGTGCTGCTAGCTAATTGGAAATGTAATGTTAATGATGTTTTGAAGTGCTTAAAGCTGACCTTTTGAAATTACATTGGACCCCCATGGATTCTTTCTGCACAACACTCGAATTATTTACATTGAAAATGAAACGTACACATTGAAAACCCTTATTTCAGCTTTAGGAATGGTACTGAGTCGTGGTGTTTTTGGTTTGTTGTGTTGGTTTTGTATCTATACTTTCGTTACCACACTTGACCTCGTCCTCAACATCGTCACCTTCACCTTCACACAGAAACAATTTACATATTTGCATTTAAGTTTAGTTCTCTGTGAAGTTCCTGTCTTGAGCAACAACATCTAAACCACAAAATGCTGATTATTACTGACTATCTCATGAATCCACGTGTTGCTGTGTTTGCTGCATCACCTCATTTAAATCATGATACAAAGGACAAAAAATGTTGGTGTTCTATGCCGTTAAAACAATAAAAACATCAAAGTGAATTGCTGTCTAAATGAGAGTTTATGAGGATTGATCTGCCTTCTGTACTTTCTATCTTATCTCATAGTAGCTTATGTTTGGTCCTACACTCTAAATCAATATCGAGGCTGTCAGATAAATGTGTCATTTCTAAGTGAGTTCAGCCTCGGTATTGTAGCTTACGATGTGTACACTCCATCCTCAGATGTGGGGAAGATGCTTCATGTCACAGCTGCCATACAACAGCATTATTCCAAGATCATAAACCGATCAGTCACAAACAGTGTTATGCTGCATTGACAGCCCGTCATTGATTTTATACACACATCTGAGTCTGGCTCTATATCCACTTTTGTTTTGGACATGACACAAAATATGTATTGCCAATAAATTCCCTCTTTAAAATCACATTTTGCCACATCCCATGGGCCTCGGCAGCAAATTTGATTTATCAATAAAGCAAGATTGCTCCTGCTGCTGCTGCTGCCGGAGATGTCCAAGGCAAATTTTCATAAAGGAGAAGGACAAACATGAATCAACCATTCTGGAGGTTTGCTGTCTTAACACACAGAGCCTTAGCTATTGCAATGTTATCCTTGTTTACCAATTTAACATGGAGTTTAGTTAAAAGAAAAATGAAAAAAAAAAAGATATTTTCCTGATCATCTGCTGTATAAATGCAACTCAGTCTCTCCCCACAGTGCTCTCTACAGCTTTTATGATTAAGCCTTATACACACTCAAGTGACAAGAAAGAGAGAGAGAGTTGGTGCCGACAGAACTAGACACAATGGTTTAATCAACTGTTCTTCAGAGTGAGCCCACTTCTTCCTCTCAATGTAAATGATAATATCGTCCTGACTGTGAGGAATAACTTATCACAACTATCCATCTCGGCAATTAAGCTTGACCTGCAACCCTCTCAGCCTCATTTTTAAAATTCATATTAATCTTGTCTGCCTTTGTCTGGGGGGAGTTTTTGTAGAGTCACCATCCGTGTCACTTCAGTGGATTGTCTTCATTGTCGGAGGAGCACCTCCTTTGTCTCCAGGTTGAACAGAGAGGGGCAAAACCTTGACTGGTCATATTATCGGTGTCTATTTTTAATACTTATTATCGTGTCCCAGGTTTCCATGTGACTTGCCATGTGTGCCAGAAAGCACAAGGCTCCACATGACAACACTATCTTACAACATACAGCTCCAGGACCCAAAATAATAATGTCTGCTGTGGAACTACTCCCTCGATAGAGATGAATACATCTCGATGTGAGCATGCTTCGAGCAGCTCGCTTGTGTGTGGCTTTAAAATAAACACTCTCATGAGAACTACTACTACACACTACTGTGAACCCATGAGCCAGAATTCCACGTCGCAGCTCTCTGATTTCGAAATGTTTATCGCTGTAAGACATCAGTAGATGGAACCCATCTGCCTGCTAATTAAAATCAGTCACCTGAGAAGAGTAATATTCATAATCCAATCTCAGCGCCGTCCACTACTGGCCTCATCGACTGACCGGTTCTCTTGCAGGAACAATCCTGCGTGAAATGATCTTCATGGAACTCTGAGCTGCGGCTTGGAAATTGATGTCTGGCCGAGGTCGAAGTGTGGTTTTTAAAGTTTCACCATGATGCTAAACCCGATCAATAATGCCAGAATTAACTCCACAAAATCTTGCAGTGTAACGCTCATTCTAATAGATTTCAGGTGCAACACACTCCACTGTGTTGGCTGCCACTGCATTGATTTCATGCAAAATATCCAAAGACACGTTCAGCTGAGCGAGCTTAAATAAGAAGCATGTCACGAGGACCTAAATGCCAAATATTTTCATTCCTCATCTCCTCTTAATGCATAATGGATGCTCAGTTACTCACATGAGGTAGAGAACTCATGGTGTGATATTGAACTGCTGACTGCATTAGAAACAATAAATAAATAAATAAATAAGTGCCTAAAAATAATACATAAAGTTTAAAGTTATCTTTAAATTCAAGGTACCATGCTGATTTTACTTCTCACACTTTAGCTCACCGGCTGTGTATTGATGTGTTTGGCGGAGGACAGGGGTCACTGGTGGCAGCGTCCAGATAGTGAAACAGCCAGCAAGCAGAGGCACCTGGTCTCTGACATCTTTTGATTAGGAACAGATTGAACTTTGCTGCAATTTGAACTGGCTGCTGAATGTCACAGCCGTGTCTTTGCTCAACGACCTCGTGGAGATCCAGTGTATTTGCTTCGCCTGACCTCTATTGTCCGACCCTGTGACCTCATTCGTCCGGTGATCTGAAAGGATTCGTGATTTTCTTCACCCCAACAACAGAATTGGGGGGGAAAAGTGTGGGTTGCAGACTTCAAAAGCAAAGGCACAAAAATGGCCTGATTTGGAACACAAAAAAGTAACATATTCTCTCTTACTGATGTCACACCATGATAAGCAACGCATAGAAATAAGTACAAATCGGAGCAACACACAATACAGATCAATGTGATGCAATTTACAGTATGTAATATAATAACATTTATTTATTTATTGCTGGTTCTGAATGGCTGTGGGACAAGTGGATGACAAATCCAAATGCAAGAAAAACAGGAGCAACAAAGAAATGTTCACTATTATTAGTGCTATTTTCATTGACATGGTGCTCAGTTATGAGTCTTAAACTTCTACTTCTAAAAATATTGTAGAGGCATTGTCATCTCTTTCTACTTTCTGGCTGTGACTTGGTTTGTCCCTGTTTTCGAGCTGGAACTGCCACCAGTGTCTTTGAAGAGTGCCCCTCCTCCTCAATGCAAATGTCCAACGCCTGCAAGAGCACGAGTTTTCAGTTCAAAGCTTCATGATTCAACTGTCTCAGCACAACTTGCAGCTGGCAGTAAAGATAAAATTTCGGATGTGGAGGGAATTGGCGCTCAGTCCACAAGGACAGAGGTGGCTCTTCGCCTGGTGTCCTAGAGTCCTACTTAGTAATGCAGAGTGAGACATTTCCGCCACAGGCCTGTTGAGCAACAACAGCAGCAGCAATATGGTGATAGCTACTTATCATTAAAACTTGACACAATGTTTCATATCATCAATTTTACTACCCTCTATACTTTAGCAAAGATAGAATAAAACTACAGCAACAGAGATAAAAGTTTGGTTTGTTTATGTACTCTAAAGACAGAAAACATATATTTTGCTGTGTAGTGTAGATAACACTGGTATTGAAGGTTTCATGATGCACTACTGTTTCGGGAAACAGTGTCCTGTTTTTCAGTGACCACCAGATGGCGGTGTCTGCTGTAAAATGTTTAAAATGCTTGAACAACTAAATCAGGGTTCTCAAATCGGTCCTCAAAGGGCCACAGTGGGTGCAGGTTTTTGTTCCAAGCGGTATATGATGGGATAGGACAGAAGACGAAAGGAGGAGCTGAAGAGGAAAGGAGGGAGGGAAGTATCAGGTCGAAGATTCAAACAGGGTCAAACAGACAGGCGAAGCTCAGGGAGTCAGTCGGAGTCGGTCTGGAATTGAATGCCAGAATTAAGGTCGGGTTTGACAATTGCAAATGCATAAATTCAATAACTCATAAATTGAGAAGTCTTCATGAACCACAGTCTTCTCTACATCATCATCAATACTTCCACACCTGGAGCTATTCAAGGTCACTTAAGAAATAGAGCTGAGGATAACATCAACAGCAGTCTCATAGTTCAGCTGATCTGATTTTAGGGCGGCAATAGTGCTGAAAATCACCTCACGCATTTGAGCCACCACAGAGCCTTTTCATAATCCAGGCCTGATGTTGTCTTCCATGACACTATTTTTCCACATTTCTTCTCCCAACAGCTGCCACACCTCATGATTACTTATGTATCAAACTCTTCAATGTGTCAAAAGAGGGTTGCATCTCCCCCTGCTGCTTTAACTGTAACAGCACTGGTGAGGAAATGTCAAGCTGGTCGTATTAGTATCCACTTCAAATGATGTTTTTGCTAAAATATATTGAGATTAATCATTTCATATTTAAATAAAATAATACATTTGATGTAGCGTGGAAGTGGACATGTGAATGAGTCTCACAGACATCAATCCCTGCAATCTTGCACCCCAAATAAAGAGAGATTCTGGAGGCTCTGAAAGGTGCCCACTTAAGCTGTGCCATGTTTTGCACAGTGGAGACCAAACATATCGACCAAGCTTGGGAGGGGGCGATCGAAGGAGATGCTGTTGCTTCGGATCGGACAGAAAAGTCAGCAGTTTGAATGTGCAGCAACAGAAGGGAGCTGCTGTATTTTTTGTTTTGGATGTCCACGTAAATGGATCACTGACAGAACCTTTGGTGCTACAAATATCCACAAAAAAAAGTTACACATATTGCATATATTACCACTCTGTGTGGGTGTGTGTCTGTTATATAAATATGGGGTGATTCTTCCATGAAATACACTTCTGAAACAGGCTAAAATGATAAAAATAATATATAATTCAATTTAAATTTTACGGTCAAATGTGAGGTTCAAATCAAAGCGGTATGTTTGTGTTTTGCGTTTTCAAGTACAGTGACTTTCTAAATTTTAAGTTTCATCTCTCTTTTTTACTTTACTCATCCTTCTTAGTTTTTGATTGTACATATACATTTTCTGCTTAGATCTGGTGCGAGAGAAAAGCCTGAGGAAGAAGAGTAGGAACTGTACTTGGAAAAAAGAACAGGAAGAATATACAAGCTTGAAAAGACAAAGAGCACGCAGTGCCATAAAAGGGAAAGGTTCTTATTGGCACAATCTGCATGTATGCAACATAAAAACTTGCATTCCTCCCCACTATTTACAGTAATTCACAGTCGTTAAGCAGCAAAACCAAAACGTTATGATTGACCAAAAAAGATGCAAAACTGCTTCATACACAAGTAGTTCATTTTATTTATTTATTTTTAATGTTGGCCCACATTTTAAGGAATGCAGTCTGCAGGAATGAGTCCCAGCTGCAGTGACACTGTCTACGTATGGGGGTTATCCGAGACAGATTCCCTCCAGATTATTACCAGCCCAACATTACAGAATGCCACTGTTCCAGTAAACTCGAGTCAGCAGTATTCAATTCTAAAGGCCACACATACTATTTTAGGGTCCACTGACTATGAAACAGTCTGGTAGAAGAATTCAAAAAAGAAATATCACAGCTCCCGCATCAGTGTTGATGTGTTTTTAGTGGCTAATGTGGCATGTTTGGAAACATGTGCTCTGGGTGCACAGGGTTTATTGCTGATCTCGGCACTGGTGCAACGCAAGACGATAAATTGTCAGCAGAGTGTTAAACTTGGTCACTGTGTACTTTCAGAATTAATGCATGTGGGTTTTGATTTATGGCAATTCCTGCCGGAGTGCTGCAAGTTCCGCTGTGCTAAATAAGAGGAATCTATTTCCCCATTAGGAGGTTGTTTTATTTCCTGTTAATATTATTGCGAAAGAACAGAATTTCTCATATTAATGCAACAAAATGTTGAACCACTTTAGTTCTTGCAACATTTAGGCTGAAGAAATATCTACTATAGTTAAAAAAAACCCCAAATCTTAAACAATAATTTCTCACGCTCCGTCTTTCCATCATTTGTGAACAAAACCACAAGACACAACTCCTCCTCCAAGGGACGATTCCCTGACATTATATTATTTTACACCTTTTTTCAACTGAGAACCATAATCTTCCTTTTAGATGATGTCAAAATGGGCCAAAAACATCAGAGGAAATAAGGAGGAGCATGTGTGGGTCTTTTTGATACAGGAATGGGCCCAGAAGTTTGGGTTGGTATTCTGAGGGTGATAAACCTGTGTCGTGGGACGATGAGGTATCATCAAACACTATTACAGGTTGAACTACAGGGGTGACACAGTGTCCCAATTTTCAAAGGCCACTAGAAGGCGCTCTTGGTTTAGACATGATGTAAGGTTTCACTGTATTAGTGGTTCAAGTCAATACATTTTGCATCAGACAGTGCCATCTGGTGGCCACTGAAAGTCAGGACACCGTTTCATGAAACCATATCTGCCCTTCAATACTGTGTCATGAAACCTACCAATCATAACTGCGTCGTGTGTCGATGCACCATAGTTTTCGAACGTCCTGGACTTCGAACAAATCGGAGTTTGAACAAAAATTTCGAGATTTTTTTGCTTCGGTTTTCGAACAAAAATCCAGAACTCGAGCGCTCCCGAAAAAGCCGGAAAAACACAACGCGCACGGACCGACCGGCTGACCCACAACGCGCTTTGTTATTGTGTGTAACGCAGCCTCTGTATGCAGACGTGTCCCGTTAGCTACATTTACTGACTGTTTTTTCTTCATATTGAGGTGTAAAACCTTTCCTGTCTCTGCACTGGACCGTGGTTGAGTGTCACAGGGGAGGTGCTCGCTCTCCACACCTCCGAGGCTGGAGCGCTCACTCCAGGGTTTGATGTCCTGTTGTGGGCTGGAGCTGGGACAGGGATGAGGCGAGTCTGGGACAGAGCGGTACTTGGTTTATGACTTTGTCACAGCCAAACTGCACAGAAGCGCACATTCAGAGCTGGACACGCACCGGGCACCTCTTCACTTCTGGAGAGACGTCACTCACTCGGCAACCCCTCCCACATGCAGCGGCCACACACATAGAGGAACAGCGCACCTGCAGCAGACACTCTACATTCACTCCTACAAAAGACTATTTTAAGGCTTGGAACGCATTATTTCGTTTTCCATAATTTGTAATGAGAAAAATCAATTCAGATTTCGAACAAATCGCTTTTCGAACGGCCTCCTGGAACGAATTGTGGTCGAGAACCGAGGTACCACTGTATATGAGAGGTGTAAATGATAGGGAAGTCTTTTATCTCGCACACACAAGGGGTCCAAAATCTCCTTCTAAAACTGTTAACGGTGTACTGTAGATGATCCGCATCAGTTTGATCATTGGTTCTTTGCAGAAGTTTTCACAAACTTTGACAGTTAAGAACCAAGTTTTAAGTTTGATCACACGCTCTTGTTTGATCAGCACATCAAAGGAAACACTGAGACTCTCTCCACTTTTCCATTTAAACAACACATCAAAAATTCTCTTTTTTCTGCCGGGGGCATCTGTAGTTAGTCAAAGATTTTCCTTTCTTACAGCCCCCATGTCATTGTTGTAACACTGTATTCCTACGATTGCCATTTCCTGTAACAAGATTTTAAAAGAAATATTTAGTCATTAAATTTCTGTCTTTTTTGTTTCTGCTCGTTTGTTGAGATGGTTAACTTGCAGTTCATCAAGTTTGTCTGTTGATTCTCCAGCAGCATGTTTAGATGACCTTTTTGTGTTTAAGAATTCTTTCCTATCAAAATAGTCCGCTCATCCAGTTTGGTGGATAGTGAATCCTAGCCACATAGTATGAGAGGCAGGGGACCCACTGGACAGGTCACCAAGCCATCACACAGCACGTACAGATGTACACATCAAACACAGCAGACAATTAAAAGTGACTGGCGTTTTACAGTTAAGAGTTAAGTTACTGTCTCAGTCCAACATTGATGAATGCTGTATTGTAACTTGCACAATAATGTAGACTACCAGCACAGACTGGTCTTACACTGCACACAAATGTAATCTGAGTGTGAAACGACATTTAAAAAAGATAATTTCTCATTCATCATCAGAGCAATGACAAACAGAGCGATTTTTCAAATGTGTTGTCGCTTCTTATTACTATTCTAACAAATACGAACAAATTCTTTAAATAATTTTACAAGAAAAATAGAAAAGTCCGACTGACTTGAACGCAGCACCAGCCACGTCGGCTGATTGGCAGAGAACCAAAGTCATGTGACTTCCGTAAACACGTGACAGTCTTGAGCAGGACTTTGTCATGGCCGCAGCACCACAGTGAGTTTACCTTTAAACTTTTGTTCGCGGAAATATTATTCACGAATTACGAAGCAAGGCATCGTCAGGCATTGTCTAACGAGCCTGCAGCGCAGTTTAACATTATACTTAGTTTAATTCTGCCTCGTGTGTGGTGTAGAAATGTGCTTGAGTAGCAATATCAGGTACTTTATATTAACGAAACAAACACATTTTGTCTGTGTGCGTTTTCGCCCGTGTTCATAGCAGTTTCCTAATACGTAATATAAGCAGTTTGTACACAACTGCGACCGTTAATGTTTCCAGTGAGAAATATTTCACTTTGAGTTGTAATCAGAAGTGTCTTCACTTTTGTTTTGTTACTTAAACGTGACACACTACAACTTCAGGAGTAAAAATGACTGAACTAGATTGGCTTCGAAATCATTCTCAACCAGTTGTTCAGTTCTATGCAGTGTAGAGGAAATTAAAATGACGAACGGTGCAATGTAAACGTGGCATTGAGAAATAGAGTTTTACTGTCTTGACATGAGAAAACTGCTGAAGTAATCAAAGATCGATCAGCCACAATCCTAAGAGATAAGACGTTATATTGTGTGGCTGGTTGCAGTTATTGAATTGTTTATCTAAATATAATAAGTAAAGTAACTCACTCTTTCTATGACAAGTATATTTGCAAGTGTATCCAGAATGTTTTCAGAAGCTTCCTTCCTATGCTCATGTATACTGGCACAGCTCAGCGGAACTGAGAAAGTCATAAAAGGGTTGTGTTGTTTAACTTTATGTTCTGATATGATATTCTTGTCTCAGTTGAATGAGCAGAATTTATACCTTGACAAAGATAACAAGGTTGTATAAGAGCTGTCAGACTGCTTTTTGATGACTTGTGCATCATTTCGGTTCCATTCGGTTCCATTTAAATAGTCAAACAAGACATTTTGGTTGCCATATCAACTTTAAGGATGGGTGTCAGCAGTTTTATTAGGCTTGAAGTATTTTGTCATTTGGCATTATTAGTTTTGTTTCTTATGGCTGAATGGTTGTTCTAAAATTGGAGCTGGGTTATATAAAACATGAATCTTGCGTTCTCTTTCCAGACCCGTCTTCTGGCTTGGCAACGACACCTTGAGGGTGTCTGCTGCCCTTTTCGCAGAGAACCGTGCCCGACTCTGCAATGGGCTGAGGAACAAAAACGGCTACGTTGCCAGGTCGGTGGTGGTGCTGCAGGGTGGAGAGCAGACACAGCGCTTCTGCACAGACACAGATGTCGTCTTCAGACAGGTAATTTGATACTTGTCAACAATCTGGTCCCAACATACTCCGTTTCAAGAAAAATGTCTTATTGATTTTACTTCAACTACACAACCTGAGTTCTCTCTGTCTATTTTTATTTTACATACCCCTTTGAAATGATCTTTGATAAGACCTAACATTGACTTTCTCTAACCGTCTTATCTTGTAGGAGTCTTTCTTCCACTGGACCTTTGGCGTCACAGAAGCCGACTGCCTGGGGGCCATCGACGTGGACTCTGGAAAATCCATCCTGTTTGTTCCTGAACTGCCCCAAAGTTACGCCACTTGGATGGGAGAGTGAGTTTTAAAATTATATATTCAAGAATAGACAGTTGCTGAAGTGCATTTGTGCTCCCGCAACTGTCATTGAGTTAAGTTCTCCTCGGTTATCATTACTGTTGTTAAGACATTCAGTTCCCCAGCGAAGACAATTTCTGACTTTCCACTTCATATATAAGTAAACCTCAAATAAATTACAATATGCCAGTTCTACACATGGAAAAGAAACTTCCGTAGTTACTTTTTTGATCGCATTTCATGAGATGCACTACGTTCAAGTGGAGAAAGCCGACTTGAAGATACCAGTGTTTTCTTTAGGAATTCTGTCACTATGAGTATGATGAAGTTGCTGGTTTAACTATCACACCCATGGGAAATTCTTATTTAAGATACCAAAGCATCAAATCATATCTAATACATAAACGGCTTTGATGGTCATGAAAATAGATTTACAGACAAAAAAATAATCGGTTATTATACCTTGTGAGATTCGACTATTGATATATACTGGTGCTCTCAATAATGACATTAGTAGTTACTGAGACTCTGAATCACAGTTGGAATCATTGTTGGTTGAGCCGTGAGTCGGTGGTATACATATATATATATATATATATATATATATATTTTTTTTTTTTTTGTAAATGTTCTACTTCGTCAACACATCGCCAAAGCAAGCCGCTGAATAAAGGTCATCCAAAGGTGACCAAAAGGTTATAAGTGCTAACATTGAAATCTGCTGAGGGCAGCAGTTTGATATTGTTTTGCAATCACAAATAAATGATGGAACAATGAAAAAAAACTGCTACCAATTGTGTTGATGAATTAAAGGGACTGATACGGGAGTGTGTACATTGAAAACAGAAGGAAGCCGAAAAACTGCAGAGTATCATAATGTCCACATAATAAAGATAAAGGGTCACCATGAAGTTCTTCCATTCAAACTAGATTTGTAAAGCTGCTTTTGTCAGGAGGAAATGGACGTGTAAAAGAAGCAGTTAAGAAGTTCGTACGGGAAAGAAGATAACAATATGCAAATAAAACAGATGTCTTCAGAAATGTAATAAATGTTGTCCTAAACATTTGTCAAGTGCTTTACAGTAATATTAAGAATCTTTTTAACAGACTATAGCAAAGGATTGAATTATAGGATTAACCAGATGCTATAAAATATATCCTCTCTGATGTGACACTAGGGTTTCTGCTATATGTAAACAAGCATGGCGCACCTCCTCTTTCTAAAGATGAAATCTCATGTGATCAGAGCAGAATCGCTCAAGTTTTTCCCGTCAAAACTCAAGTTGCTTTGCAGAACTTGGGTGATCATGTGTTGTTTGTGGTATTGTGACCACAGACTAACACAAAAGCAGATTCTCAACAATCTCCTGTCATCACTTGTAAATGAGCATAATTTTATATATATATATATATATATATAGGAATTTAAAATGTTTACTGAGCCTGAAACGTGAATGGCATATAAATCGTCTTTTTGTTTTTCATTTGTACAAACTTGTGATGAAAAAAAAAAATCACTAAATGTCTAAAGATGGATGCGTTTGCAGGCTTCCTAAAACTCTTGACTACTATCTATAATAAATGCCATCTAACCCAATCTAACCAAATCCAATCTTCTTAACAGGATCTACCCCAAATCCCACTTTAAGGACAAGTACGCTGTGGACGAGGTGCACTACACCAACAATGTAAGTCTCTGCTGGACTGCTGCACCTCCTTCAGAGTGTGACCTTTTCTCTGTGGGCAAGATGGACTTTGATGTAAACTCACTCAGGCCTGAATTAACAGGTAGCTTCTCCTGAGAGTTTTAAAGGTGAAACCCATCCGTCTGTCCTCTGAACCGGTTGGCAGCCGTACAATATTGTGGGTGGCAGATGGTGGGAGTAATAATATTTGCTTGAGATCTTACGTGGCAGAAGGTGACATTGGTGTACACGTTCAGAAGAGCGAGTTCTGCGGGGATGACGTGTTTTGGAAAATTCTGCAGGCGAAATAATTCATACACAGGTTGTTGTCTGACTTAATCAGTGTGTACTACAATATGAGAGCTTTTTTTACTTTAGTCTATAGAGATTACAATGTCAATTGTAAACTCTGGTCCCTTTTTTGATTCTCCCGAGTGATCAGAGTCTTCCAGAGCCAAGGCGTTAACCGATCAAGACTGTCGGGCTTCCTTTGAAGTGAAACTAATCTAGCGATTTGAGTGTCTTTCAAAATGATGTTGGACCCCTACTGAACACACCAGTATGTTTCTGTTTGCACAAAACTCTCTATGGTTTGAAATATTTCCATTAGAAAATGTGCAACATCTTATGCACACTGGCCCGTGGTAGAATAAGTAGGTCAATCTGCTGGGGACGGGATTAAAGTTGGTATAACATAAGCGTGGCGCGTCTCTGAGATAGAATTGCAGCCCTATAGCTACTCTAGATGGATATTAGAAGCATGAAATATTGGTTCATTGGTTCCGTCAGAGTCGCTGTCAGCTCCATGAGTCATGAATGTCTGCAACCGCCACAAACAGATTCTCTTTCATTTCTTGGTCTTGATGAATTGCTGTAAAATCTGGGCTGTGATTGGTTAACATGGCATGACTTTAGAGTCGGAGTTACATATATATTGTTTTTACTTCAGCGTTTGACACAACAATGTCACCTGCTCCAATATTGTAGTGTGACATTCCAGCCACTGACTTAACATTTTGATCACTCCTTCTGCTCGCTTACATTGCATTGGGTGTGAACGTAGTGTGCCTGTATAGTGAGTTAGAGTGAGTTGTTGTAGCAAGAGGAAGCATCCAGCCTGCATCACTCCAGCATTATACATAAGACACGCAAATGTTTGACAATACTCGTGTTAATAGAGATACAGTATAACTGTGATTACAAGTCCAGCTATCGATGTCCATAAGTCTTATTGCGTTGCACGTCACTCAACCTCTCTAGTGCAGCTGTAAGTTTGGAAAGATCGTACAATCGGATTTATTAAAAACAGATAACTAACATGTAGGAACAGAAGTGCATCCACCCTTCTCAGTCTTTCCAACAGTCTGTTATTGGTTCTCTGAGAGTGATAGTTGTCATCACCTCTGTCAAGGACTTGCTGTTTATGAATGATGATGATATGTGTCGTTTCAATGGGAGGATGTTTGCTGAAGGAGCCTTTAGACCCCTGCACTAAACACTATCATTTTCAAGATGGAGTTGTTATGGCTGTCAAGCCTTGATTCTATCACAGGTGAACTTTACGTAACCAGCTCGATGGAAACAAAGCCTGTTATTCCGACTGCCTGTAATAGGCGAATTTGAGAGTTTGTAAAAACAGTGGCGTGTTGACAGCAGACTCCCAGAGGAGCCAACTGCCAGGCTGACATTTCCGGAGCTAATTTTGGAGCATGTTGACAAATTAAAATAATGAATGCAGACTTAATAAAAAGCAGCGCTCGGGGCCGACAAATCCCTGACATTGAGACAATCAAGCTGAAGTTTACATTGTTGGTAATTGATGTGTGCTTTTTTTATTTTTAGCTGACGACAAAGGTTTGGGAGAATGAATCCGCGATCGGGAAAATATGAATTGTGGAGGCACGGTGCCCTGTTTTGGTGTGCAATACGCCTGTCTCTCAGTAGAGCCGTTCACAGTTGAGTAAAGACCTGATATTTATTGATTTTCATGAGAACTCCATGATGAATATTTGAGCAGGCTTTTTGTCTACATCTACTGGATTAGTGACGCACACGCCAAACGCCGCTCTGCATCTAATTAAAAACACTTCAGCTCGGTTGGTTGAAGCAGAATTGAGGCTCCAAATTGGTTGTAAAAGATTAAATGGTGTAAATTGTTTATTCGGTTCATGAAGATCTGTGTTTTTCTTTGATTCTTAAATGAATCCTGCTCTTGTTAACCTGGTGACAACAGCAATAAGACCTCCCATCCTGGTCCACTGGACGACCAACAGTCCTAAACTAGCTCCTTCTCACATGCCACAGTCATATAGTCAGATGACACGAGTTACATCTGTCTTGTTCATGTTGATTTACAGTGTGAACACTGCTTAAACACTGCATTATGTGAACAGGGATGTGTCAAACTTAATTCATATGCTCCCCAACATATTTAAAGTGTAAAATAATTAAAAATAATCAAATAATTCTATAAAACAACCAATAATAACAACATTAATTGAGAAGTGGAGCCTGGCAGCACTACTGGTACAAACTAAAATTTGGAGTATGAGCAGGAAAAAATACAGTTTATTTTAACCCGAAAATTGGTGTGATTATATAACTTCTATCGTGAACAGATGAAATGACATCTGAATTTAAAAAAATAGTAGAAATTACTGAATAAATAACTGGTTTAGTAAAATTTCAAATGTAGTACATCAGAAGAATGAAGCAATAACTTACTATAAAAACTACACTTATTTGTAATTATTTGAAATAATTAGTAAAAAAAACTGCACATGTATTACATAGATTATAACGTGACAAATTTTATGTGATGAAGTCAATTATTTTATTCTGTTTTGGGATCATAAAATCTCCTCAAGTCATTTTCTACTGCTGATACCTGTTATGGCCTATCCTTGCCACTAGGGGCACCATTCTCTGGCACACTCTCAGACACAGTGTCAGGGAAACTCTCTAAACTGAAATTTCTCGTCAATTCTGTCTGCGATGTTGGATCGAAGCTGCTGACATGCGAACACTCTGTTTATTTTTTTTCCCTGCTTCAAGCTGAAAGGTCACCATAACAGAATGACCTTTCTCCACAGACCAAGAGCCGGAGTCATCTGAACCTTGTTTGTGTGTCACTTTAACATTTTCACATCTGCTTTCTTGTTTCAGATCGCTGAAGTCTTGACCAACATGAGGCCAGATGTCATTCTGACCCTGGTATGACATATGTCACCACTTCTTCAAGTCATCTCTTACTGTATTTTAAAACATGCACTGAGTGCTGAATTGTAATGCTGTTTTATTTATTTTATTTTTTTCTGAAGGTACATACTTTATTGTCTTATGTTTCAATATATTTGTAAATTTTTAGATATGTATTTTACCCAACATATTACAATATAAATATTTTTATAATCTAATTATATTCCTTATTTTCTTCTAAATAAAAGCACAATGTTGATTTAACTAGTGACTTTCTCCTCTGCTTAGTTTTCTATGGCTATTGTGGTGGTGGGCCAAATGCATGTAGCATGGAAACATGCATGTGGCTGACTTAAAAAGAAATTCAGTGATCATCGAAGGCACACAAAAAAAAACCTCCATCATCTCCAATACTGTTTCTATCATGACCTATGAAGATTAGAATATTAAAATTTTCAACAAGCTGGTTTATTGCAAGTTGAGATCTTGATGTGAAAAGTAAAAATAAACAATATACAGTAGATAGATAGGTAGATAGATGGAAAGTCAATGAAAGACCATAAAGTATACATGAGTGGTGATGATGACAGTGGATAAGAAACTCGTATCACATTCGACTTCCTCCGTTTTTTCTGCGAATAACAATAGATATACATTTTGTTTGCCCCTCAAATTGGACTGATTGATTGTGTCTGACACTGCTGCTCTAAAATGTTTATCAAAGTCTTCATGACAGTCAATGATTACGCCTCTCATCTGGTGTTTACTATCATTTTCACATTTTCAAACATGTTCTTTTTTTGTAACCACAGCGAGGAAAGAACACGGACAGCGGGAGCATCTGTCGCGAAGCCTCCTTTGAAGGAATTGGCACGTATGTACAACTGGAGTCAGTTCTCATTTACATAATGATACATTAGAATAATGTAAAAATTTCTATTGTCTTTAAATAACCAAGGCTCATGAATATTGAAGGCTACTGAATAACCCTGTTCTTTATTTCATTTAATGAAACAAAGCCATAATCTCACTTGCAATTTAATTGCAATGCCACCCCATAGCATTAGTCTTTTTTGTTTGTGTAAGAGACAAATCTTTGAACTGTACTTCACGACTTTATTAGCAGGAACTCTCATTAACTTCAAAGACAATTGATGCACGTGCTTAGAACATTGTCGGTTTCTAATGAGTCTCTCTTTTATTTTTTTGGACCAGCTTCACAGTGAACAACACCTTCCTGCACCCAGTCATCGTTGAATGGTGAGGCTCCCGTTTAGATTTGTTATTGTTACTGGCTTGATAAGAACCGGTCAAATTATAATTATTTTGCCTCCTGGTCTATAATGTATCATTCAGGGTTATTCTGTACGTGCCAGAGTGCATGCAGCGCAGCTGTAATGGACTTCGTGCTCGCCTGGTTGTCCTTGGCATTACAGCCTGCAGGCCTTAAATGAATTGACATTTTCTAAATTGAGGAGAAATTCTTTTCAGGCACACCACCCAGTGAGAGAGACCTGATGGAGCCCTCCTGCCCCTTCACACGACTCTGTTTTAATGGCTTGGTTTTGTTGTTCTTTCATTAGCGTTGCCGTTGGTTACCGGGGAAGGGAGATATTTATTTGGCTCGTTCATTGAAGGACTCGAGACGTTTTCTCGATTCCTCGCGATAAATGGGTTCAAATCCAGAGTCCCTTCGTGAGGTGTCCTGTCCAAACCTCAATTTGATGAAAGGCAACTAGGAGAAACTTGTTTTGTGCATGCAGGGTTTAGAAGGCTGCCAGGCCTCGAGAGGGCACTAGCAACTTCCCAAACAAAACAACAAGCTGAAATCAGATGAATGCCTCATTATTCTATTTGTATTTCTGAGTCAGAAATGTGTCTGGAGGCCAGTAGGATCTCAAAGACAAATCAAAAGAAAACTTCTCATCAGCATGTCCTGTGTTTAAGATTGAGCAAACTACATGCACACATCCTGTTGCATCCTGTTTACAATAGAAATGATAAAATATGATGTTGACAACAAAGGCTTGACATGGGCTTCAGCTCCATACAATGAACAAAACCTGTTTATTGGCACAGCTGAATATTAGCTGCACCCACTAAATTTAAGTAGGAAAATAGATCTTGTTCATAAACAAGCCGCACAAGTTCATAAGCCGCGGGTGCTGTGGTGCTGTCTGCGCTGTAGAAAGGCTTATAAATGCATGAGTATCTCTTCAAAACAAGTTTTCACAACGGGATCCAGCATTGGGAGTGACTCATGAAAACAGACTTGGTAATGTTCTGCAGTTGAATCATGAACTCCTCACATCTTTTACTTACATTAAAGCGTTAAACCTGGGTGTCCGAAGTTCTGACACCACCGTCCGTCTCAGCTGCTTCTCACCTCTTGTCCTCCAGTACATCGCCTTTGTTAGCGGAGCTGCGGAGACGCAGGCAAAAACTGCATTTTCAGCGCTTGCCTCAGGGTGCAGACCACGAGAAAAAAGTAGGGGCTTATAGTCTCGACATTATGGTATTCATTTAAAAGCAAGTGTTTTTTTTGGATGAGCAGAACCTTCTGCAATTCCTGCGCATTCACCTCCAGAAACTCACAGCACATTTTCACTGCATAACAGTGTTATGTGTCTCTGAGGGTGCCACGTGAAGGTGTAGATGCCATGTCTGCAGTTTGCCTGTAAGTGGGAGCAGCTGTGTGTAATTTGAGTTAAATGCCATCACCAGGAGTGTTGGAATCACCACGGCAATGCGCCACTCACCCACTGACAGTAGGGAGCCCCGGACCTCAGTAGGGTGATGGGTGTCTTGTGGAGGTGATGCAAGTGTCAGATCAGAGGTTGTTCACTGTCCATCTAGAGCGCCGAGGCTCAAGAGAGCAAAATTAAATGCCCTTCTCCTTTTACTCAACTCTCCAGCTTGGAACCCAGAAAGCTTTTGGGTTTAAACTATGTACCCTCTAGATTCATTCATACGTGCAAATTCAAAAGTCACCATGACCACTGACACCATCTTGTTATCATGATGATGAAGTGTCACTGGAATGCATTGTATTCAAGTGACTTTGGATGCAGCGTAGCTCAGGTGGTGGAGTGGTCACTCTGTGATAGCATGTTCAAGCTACAGACCTGGTCATGTCATGTGACCTTGACACTTAACCCCTAATGGCTGATGATGGCTCACCTGATGGGTGGCTTTGTGTTAAGTGCTTTCCATGCTGAGAAAGCAAAGAAAAGCGCTGCTTAAATAAGGACAGTGTTTGATGTGTCAAAATATCATACATCACTACAGTTCTCATGGAGGATCTCCGAGTGCTCCATGAATGTGATGTTGTCAAGCCTACTGACCCTCTATTAAACGTTTGGGAGGTGGAAAGAACGGGGTTGGTCTTAAGCAGGTTGCACCAACACAAGATTTGAAAGACTGCTATGACCACCTGGAACAATTCACTTATCAACCTTCAATTGTGTTTCTTCTTTTCCGCACAGTCGCCTGCTCAAGACTGACAAGGAGCTGGAGGTTCTCAGATACACCAACAAAGTCTCCAGTGAAGCCCATAAAATGGTACCACACATTAAAAGGAAGCTCGAAGGAATTCAAACTTCAGATGTTGGGTTCATCTCTGAATTATTGACAAGCCTATCAAGACAAGTCTGAAGCTCTTGCAGCCTATAAAATGTGAAAATATCCTAGAGTTTTTCTTAGTTCTGTTGGTCAGAGGGTTACAGGGAATAAAAGGGGTGAGCTCAGCAGTCAAGAGAAGCTGCAATAAAGTTACATTTCACTGCTGATGTTATCTGCTCTGAGGATCCACGGCCGCATAAACAAGCGATTACTGAAGTGCTTTTATCAGACGCATGGTCGCACACGTGTGTCAGCAATTCGCAATGTTTCACTTCCCACCTCTCGGGTAATGAAACGGTTTTCAGAAATCAGCAAGTGCCTGAGGACACAGTTGAACTCTTTATGCTCGCTGAACACTTTTTACTCCATAGCTTCATCTGCAGCTGGCTGGAGAGTATTGATCTGCATGCGCGGCAAGTTCTGCATCGGGATTGTGATTATTTACATCACAACTAATTTGTTAATGTTCATTTTAATGAATCGCTGAAAAATTATTTATGTGAATAACACGGATTAATCATGTACACATTTTCTTTCCGAGGGAACATTCTTCAGTCACCAGTTTCTGGTGCAATTTATTATACAATGTGATAATAAAACCGTGCAGTAGTTCCACCCTGAAGCTCATGTTTGTGGATTCAACTTCAGTTCCATCAGTCTGGTATAAAATATGAAAAAGAAATTAATAATTATGTTTTTCTACGTAGACTTGTGTCTACTCTGATTTCTTCAAAAATAAGAAGGCGTTGAACCCTGAATTTTTCTGATTATTTATTCATTCATTTTTACATTAAGATAAACATAGATACTGGAAAATTACCAAGTAGGTGTTTGTTTACACATATACTGTTTTTTTTTTTTCTTCAGAATTCCTGCAGGTTTCTGTAAATGGTTTGGTGAATAACAACACCATTATCCAAGTAATTTAAATGTCGTGGATTTTTTTTTTAACTCTGCAGGTGATGAAGCATGTGAAGCCCGGACAGAAGGAATACGAAATGGAGAGGTGGGTGTTTGACTTCAGTGCTCACTTACGTGGAATACTAGAGTATATTCTTTTCTCAGTAGACTAATATAGTTTCCTTTTGTGAGACAATTTCTTCAATTTGTACTTGCAAAGATGTTGCAAAGTATTTTGCAAAGTGATAGACTGATGATGTTTCGTGAAACAGTCTCCTCACTTTCAGACGCCACTAGATGGCACTGTCAACTCTGAGTCTTTGGGCTGAAACAACTGTTTGAATGAAAGAGCGCCACCTAGTGAACTTTCAAAATTACGACACTGCTTTTTCACTGCTTTATTTCTAAGTCAGTTATTTGTTTAGATAAGCCTTTCACAAGACAGAATGCTTGTTTCAAGGGACCAAAAATCTGAATGTTCTGAAGTAGCACATAATTGTTTTGTTTTTAATAATTTGTTTTAAGCTCATATCATTTTAATCAGTTTAAATAATGCTATTAATTAAAATGTGGTTGCTATTAAACATCAGCAACAATCACTTTGGCTTTCATTTCATTGTTTTTAAGCTTTTTGCTTATTAGTAGCTTCATGAAACGGTGTCCCCATCTTCAGAGCTCAGTAGGTGGTTTAGAAATGATGTGAGGTTTCATTGAGGTGCTGGTTCAAATCCATTCCATCTGGTGGGCTCTGAAAATGAGGGCACCATTTCACACAGCTGTGAGAGTTTCAGTTGCTTTGAGTCACTTTTTCACCAACCTTGCATCTCCCACCAGAGGCTTGATCTGCCAGACAGCCTTTGTGTTTCTTCCTTGTCTTGTCTCTTTCAACCACACTCTCCAGACATGACTCTGCTCCTGCGGCACCAACAAATGTGCACTTCTGTATGGAAAGTAGAAGGTGCTTAACATTCAGCATCTGGTTAACGTGAAATACTTTTTTTTTTTTTTTTCATTTTTGTTTTCCTGATCCGAAGGTGTGACTGAAGTGGATGCATAAATCCACCTGCTGTCAAGAGCAACTATCAGAACGCCTGACTCCCTGTCGCACAAGGCGCTGGGCCTCTTTGATGTGTCAGTGCCGGTGATGATTAAAGAAGGAAAGGGGGATTAATTCTTAAAAAGCAAGAGTCAGGCAAAGGCCAAAGAAAGTTCTCGGGCTAATTAGTGTTTTCTGTGATCTCTGCTGTGCTGGGATTGTTTTGCTGCCTGTTTCCATTTGTCTGAATGAGCGTTTGTTCCCTCTCACCGACCACAGCCTGTTCCAGCACTACTGCTACACCAGAGGAGGGATGCGCCACACGTCCTACACCTGCATCTGTGGAACGTAAGGCAGCAACAGTCAATGATTCAAGAGTCAAACATAACTCCCCACTTCAACCTCTAATCTTCATTCCACAACAAGGTGCTAGGGAGCAGTAGACATGAGGAATATTTCATGATACGATTTCAAGGTAGAATTGTGAGGAATGGTGGGATTAGAGTTGTGGCAGATAATGAAGAGCTCATCTAATTCTGATGTGAAGTGTCTTGTTCCAAAGTGAAGAGATGTTATGTCCAGAGATGTTTGAGCTCAACTCATTATCAAAGGACCTGTGGTGTATTTTCACCTCTCACTGAAAGAATCTGTCTGCAGTAAAATATATAAAGCCGTTTTCATTATTCCCAAAAGTGCAGTTTCGACCCCACTGTTCTTCCTGAGCATAACCAGGTTTAACCATGTTTATACAGAAATCGCAACTGACTTTTATCTCAGGACCACACAATATTAATGACTGTAATAGAATCATGAAGATATGAAGTTTGTGGCATCTGCATGTTCTTAAGGCGACACATCCAAGAATGAATTATTTAATATTGTTGGATTACAAAATCATGATTCCATTGTTCAGCCATGTATGTAAATGTCTTGTCTTTCTACACCAGTGGAAACAATGCCTCTGTTCTCCACTACGGTCACGCTGGAGCGCCCAACGATAAAACCATCCTGGATGGAGACATGTGGTGAGGAATTGTTGGGCTGTCCTGATGTAGATTGCCACATTAGCGATATAGTGGAACTGACAGTGAGCCATTATGACTCTTGTGTCTATTTTATTTCTATCCTTCTTTTTTACCTCTCTCGCTCCAGTCTGTTCGACATGGGAGGCGAGTACTACTGCTACTCTTCCGACATCACATGCTCTTTCCCCGCCAACGGGAAGTTCACTCCGGACCAGAAGGCCATCTACGAGGCCGTGCTGAAGTCCTCCAGAGCTGTCATGGCCGCCATCAAACCAGGTTAAACACGTACTCCATGTCAACAGTCATAGCTCTACACCGTCTGCATGTTATGTTTTCATGCTGTGTAGTTTTTTGAGTGATGTCCAGGTCCTCATAGCAGCAGATTATATGTATTTATTTATTTTAATCTGCAAAATACTGGAATGATAAACATCCTAGTTTACTTGCAAAATAAACAGTAAAAAATAGCACAGTAAATTAAGTTGGAAATCATTCAATTTCAGTTCAAGATAATACCAGATTATGAACTTATTATGGGCTGGTTGATATTTTAGACGTTGATTATTCACTTTATTTAACCAGGTAAAAATGTTGAGTTGGAAATGTCTTTTATCAAGGAGAATCACCCAAGAAATGGAAAAAAAAATAGACTCCTTATGTGTCTGCAAGGTGTGAAGTGGACCGCGATGCATCGTCTGGCTGACAGGGTCCACCTGGAGGAGCTGGTGAAGATTGGCATCCTGATGGGAAACGTGGATGAGATGATGAAGGTCCACTTGGGAGCAGTCTTCATGCCTCACGGTCTGGGTCACCTGCTGGGCATCGACGTGCACGACGTCGGAGGTTACCCGGAGGTGAGGACGACTTGCGGTTCGCTTTGTATTGATCAAAGTCTCTTGTTGCTAGAAGACGAAAAACACCCTATAGATGTGCTGTCAGCAGAGCGACGTCTGCTGCTGCAGTGGAATAATATGAATAATAATGACATAAATACAAGCGCAGTAGGAGTAGAGATGATAAAATGCAAAACACAGTTATTGTCTAGAGGAATGTATCTGTTCACCTGTGTGCAGGGAGTCGAGCGTATCCAGGAGCCAGGACTGAAGAGTCTTCGAATGGGCCGCCTGGTGCAGGAGAGGATGGTTCTCACCGTGGAGCCTGGCATTTACTTCATCAACCACCTTCTGGATCAGGCCCTGGCCGACCCAGCACAGAGTGGCTTCATCAACAATGAAGTGCTGGCTCGCTTCCGAGGCTTTGGCGGGGTCAGTCTGCTCTGTTTTCGAGGTGTTGATTTCACCAGAGGGGCCTGCGGAGAGAGGTCAGGGAGGCAAATAGATTGCCACAACAAAGCCCAATTATGTTAAAATAAAGGAGTGGGAAGTGAAGCGTGCAGCTGAGCGTTCATTGTGGAATCATTTGAGAGGCGTGAAAACAAGCGCTTTCCAAACCAAGATGTAGAGCTGCTCACATAAAGGAAATCTGTGGTCTTTTCTCTATGTGGTCGTAACCAACTTGAATCTGAGAACCATTTTTGACCAGTGGCGTCCTTTGGGCTCCCAGATATATTTCCAGACATGACCTTTAGTTAGACCTTCTGTAATTGTCTCCTCTTGTTTGCCAATGTAAAGGTCAGAGAGTGCAACATTCAGAAACTATAATGGTCAGTCGAAGCTCACTTTCCGCTTGAAAGTTTCCAAACACACACACAATGGTGTGTGATTCGAATTCAGACTCCAGCACTGCGAGTATTGGGTGCATCTTCATGAATATGCACTGACTAAAACTAGTTCCAGTTCTAACATTTTCTCTCTCCTGTGATGTCTGGTTTGTGTAGGTCCGCATTGAAGACGACATCGCAGTGACAGCAGATGGAATGGAGTTGCTGACCTGCGTTCCCAGAACGGTCGAGGAGATCGAGGCCTTCATGAGCGAGTCTACCAAACCGACCCTCGCTGGAGTCTAGCCCAGCAAAAAAAACATAACTGATGACGGAAGGGAAAAAAAAATCAAGATCAATCAACTCGTAATTTTTTTCCTTTAAGTGATGCTAAGTGCAGTATTTTTCTTCGTCCTGCCTCATTTCTGCAATGACTCGACCATGTTTGCTTTTATTGCACCTGTCGCACATATGAATCATGATTCGGACTTATGCAGTCAGCAACAGATAAATCTGCAGGAAGGAAAGAAAGGTTGGGGTGTGCTCTCTCTGTGCTGGGATGTTCCGAGTGTCGGGAAGGCTCAGATGCACTGGGCAGTTAGGTCTCGGAGGATGTTCAGAAAGAGTTCAGAGCAAAAACTGGAACTAAAACTTCTTTTTTTATTGCAGAAGTTAGGCTTCAAACAATAGACCCAAATGATAGCTCTCTTATGGCTGGAAAATGTTTTTTTTTTATTATAATTTTCATGTCATGCACTCCGAGAACACACTGACGTGTGGTTTTGTGGTACATTTGCAGGCAATGTCTTACACCTGGAAAGTGAAGAAATGATTTTTTTAAAAATTAAAATTGCATTCATTATTTCTGCGTGTTGGTCTTTCTGGGGAGACATGGCCTACCATATAAAATGTGTTATTATAACTGTGTTTATCATTGAAAAGTTGATATAACATTTCAAAGCCAGCCCTCAGACCAGGCTGCTCATTATTATGTACGGCGATTACTCTGCATATTATTGTGAGTGAGTCCTGTTCGGGTGTGTGAACTTCGGCTTTAACTAGTCTGGTTTGTCACAGTCAACACCAACAGTGGGTATGTAGCGCAAGGTCTGTTGGTAAACTTAGTGTTCAGCATTTGCCTGTTCTGTCTTTGACAAGGGCCGTGGCAATATGTTGTATTCCCTGAACATCACTGTGTTCATCATTTGTTATGAAGTTTAGTTGTGAAAATAATCACAAAAGATGACAAAAGAGTCGCAGTCAATTGATGTAGTTCCAAAACTAACCACCAGATGTCAGATCTGCTCTTCACCATTGCACCACTGGATACTTCAGTTAAACCGATTACATCGGGTTGAACTCTAAACGTGAAAAATAAGATGGTATGCTTAGATGAAAAGAAAGAGACTGGTGTAACATATTCCTAGTTTTAAAATAGATCACTATTATATTGAACAGACTGCACTGCAATCATTAACTGTATAAAAATGGTTACATTGAACAATCATCAGGTATAAATTAAAAGTAAGTTGATCTTTAAGGGCCATTGCATTTAAATATGTGCCTGGTTTCATTCATGACACTGCTGATAAGAATGAGAACATGCTGTAGACTTTAGGTTCCAGTTATTTTAAATCAGATGGTAGTGCCCCTGTGAGGCTGAGTTGCCTTTCCAGGCACAGATCAGATGCAGGGGTAAAGTTGCAGTATTGCCTGGACATGCAACTTCAACCACGTGTGACTGACAGGTAACATTATTCATCTTAATGTTCAAGGTTCAAGCAACAAAGCCGTATGAGTTGAGTTACATAAACAAGGATATAAATAATATAAATAAAGTTAATAGAAGTGAAATGCACCACTGAAATATGAGAAAGCTATGTTGTCTTCCCTGAATAATCAGGTCTGAGTTAAGTTTAAGGAGAAAGATACAGGAAGAAACGGACATACAGGTGCAATGATGAAACATTTACTCCTCAGTAGTCATTTTTACTTTTCTTCGGTTTGGAATAGACATAACGTTTTACACTGAAAGTCCACAGTTGCAATGCAAAAGTCTATTGGAGGTATGTATACTTCATTAACATCATGACTTTTAGTATGACAAAATGTTTAAAACTGCATGTAATGTTATCATTGAGTGTTTTATTTATCTCCAATTGTATATATATATATATATATATATATATATATATATACACACACACACACACACACACACACACACACACACACACTACCGGTCAAAAGTTTTAGAACACCCCAGTTTTTCCAGTGTTTTTACTGAAAATCATGCGTTTTAATGTCTCATTGCACTCAGTCGTGAAAGCATATAGTTCCTCAGTGAAGGCAGCAGATATTTCTTGTCTAAATGAGACAAGAAATATCTGAAATATTGTTTAGACATATCTAGCTGAAGATATGTCTAAACAAATGTAACGTATTTTCAACTCATGGAACATGGTTAGCTTACTAGCAAGTGGCTAATGTCGCTGAGCCACACACCCGAGTTAGACGAAACGGTGGGATTGGAATTACCTTCAGCACATGCCTTGAATCCGGTTACAGGTGGGGGAAAAAGAATTGTAAGTGAAGGGAGTTACAAATGACGAATTAATAAAATAGCGACACATTTACGAGGAAGTTCAAGTTGTTTGGAAAACGTACGCGAATCTTGTGTGACAGCACGCAGCGCAGGAAACATGGCAACATTGCCATCTTCAGGACAGAAGTGAAACTGCAAAAATATTAGCTTTCAACTTAAACACGTTTCAAATGTAATTTTATCTAGCAACGTGTCTGTCATCACTGAGACCAGAGTCCATATTTCAGAATTACATTCATACACGATTCTTATTTGAAATAACTATTCAAATAATAGAGTTAAATGACAAATAGCTCCTTTCAGTTGCAGTACATCAACTAATACATAATCAATAAATATTCTTTCAAAATGAACATGATGAAAACCAACACTATCTTTGAATTTGTTGGCATAATACTGTGAACATTTTTACAAATTTACTGAAGTCGATAATGCATCCGATAAAAGCTAGACAAAACAACAATCCAATATATTTATTTCATCTCGAAAAAAAAAAAATACAAATTTGCTGTTAAATACAAGACAACAAAATACAAAAACACACTCATTTTAGCACCATTCATAATGCATTTCGTGGAAGAAAAGTCATCTGGAAAGTCTGTTTCAGTCCATCAAATCCAACGCTTCTAAATGTTACTTCAATAATGGATGAGAGGTAAATTTACTGCTCTTGGAGGGATACAACAAAAACCATAAAAACAAAACAAAACAAAAAAAAACACCTGGACGATTTAGACCGTCATAAACCCCAACTGATTTACTTATGCTGTAAATGTTTTATGTACACCAGATTAAATAATGCACTTTGCAATCATATATCAATTACATTTAATGGAACAGTCTTTGCTGATTTCAGTAAAAGCAGGAGACGCATGCAAACATGGAATGATCGTCTTCTGTCCAAAATGACGTGAACATCATAGCAGCTTGTTTTGTTGACGTACATCCCATGCTTTTCTGACCATCTGCTCCTACCATCCCAGCCGCCTGCTGAACTCCTGTGCTGAGCGTTGAGGTTGTGACTGGTGAAGAAGCTGTGAAAGGTTTTGTCCCTGCAGCCAAAAAAGGGGCCACCGGTGACCTATCATGCAGCGTCTTCCCAGGAGAGGCGAGCAAATAAATAAGTTTTTTTTTCTTTTTCAGTGGCTGGAAAAACGATGTGACAACACTATCATTCACTGAGTCAAACATACATACATAGTTACAGTATTTACACGCACAACGGGATATAAACAACCGCCATTGTATATACATTTTGAGTTATTTAGCTGCTGGAATATGATAATAAATGGTTGGACATTTCAAGATTCATTGATCAGAGCTCGGTGAAGAGGCTTCGGATAAAAGGTAGAGAGTGGTCGATGAGGTTTCACGACACAATGAAGGGTTGATGACACGCGGAACAACGGATTCAATGAGAGCTCACATCACTTCTAAACCAAGAGCGCCATCTAGACCTTCCTGTCACCTTGGCAACAATGTTTTTTAATTTAATTAATAGACAGTTAATGTGATCTACCTGGTTTAACTAGTAGCTAATCTCTAAGGTACAGTATTCAAATGAGTGGAAAATGAGGTGGTAAATGAAGACATGAAGAGGACAAGCGGTGACTGGGGGAGATGCACAGGATAGGTGGGGGTCACATGAAGGGAAATACAATGAGGATGTGAGCGAGATTTGCTCGCAAAATACAAATGAATTTCCCCGGTAAATTATGCAAATCCCAGTCACACAACCATGTCAAAATGAGGGGGGCACATCTGCTTTGCCACATCCAATATCGGGGTACATAGGAGTTATAAAAGTCCCTTGGATGAGGTTAAATATCTTTGGTCAACAAAGCGTGTGCTATATCAGATATATCAGGGTGTCTTTTTATATCAGGAGTGACAATACATTAGATAATCCATTATACTGCTGGCGGAACCTAAAGCGATACAACACATATTATCATGTTACAGTGAGAATCCACTGAGAGATTCGCATCTCATCGCCCCTCGACCTGGAACGCAGCTTCCTGTTCAGCAGCCGGCGCTGAACACCAACGCTTTCCAGTCCATCCTCTTGTCCATTTCCAGGAAGGTCCAGTTGGCCCCCATTCGAGGGCTGATCCCGGAACAGGATTCCTGCAGAAGCGGCTGAGTCCGGCTCAACGACAGAGCTGAAAGCAAGAGGGCGCTAGCTGCGGCCTCGGTGGATGGTGTGTCTGTGAGGAACCCGAGAGCATGAGGCGCAGCAGGTGCTCTTGTAATAATCGTAGACACACAGACGAGCCTGGACCACCACGTTGCAGTTGAAGTACTTGTCTCTGCAGTTTTCATCTGTGAGAAACATAACTTGAGGATGGAATTTTTGCAGGTGACATTAGAGAGCGGACTAAGCTGCTGACCTATTTGAGGGACGCAGGGTTCGGGGTTACAGTCCTCCCTTTGGGACGGTTTCAGTTTTTCTTCACAGCCGGTGCTGGCCAACTTGTCGTCCGAGAGGCAGCGGACCTCGCGAACACGGAACCCTCCTTCACATGTCTTTGAGCACTAGAATAAGAATATTAAAGCAGGGGGAGTTAGTGGACAAAGAAAAGATTTCGCACAATTGTTTACAACAATGTCCATCATGCTCCCTTGTCACATCTATCCCTACCCTTTATCCCCTTCTTAAGCCTGGTCTATAAACCTCATTGGTCGTCTTCTTCTTCTACCATTCATCTTCATCCAATTCTGTCGCTCCTCTCCACATGTCCAAACCATTTGGGCTCCTAAACTTTGCCTCCAAACTTCCCCCAGATGAGTTGATGCACTCAACTCTGTGTGCTTCTCAGTAACTCTCATGAAAAATTCATACAGTATCAGCAACGTCTAAGTTCCCTTTCTAATCTATCTAGATAACTTACTCTGGTAGTGAAGAGTAGATGAGGTATCATGAAACAGTATCGCAAAGTTGATGAAACTAATTGTCAGAGGCCACTAGATGGCGCTGGTCATTGAAACATTTTGCAGCAGACATTTGGTGGGGTCTGAAAATCAGGACACTGTTTCATGAAACCCCATCAACCCTTCAATACTGTGTCATGAGACCTCATCTACTCATCACTACACTAAAGTATACATTGAAAACTCACAGCGCTCCAGTCGGTGTGGTACCACTTGGCTCCACAGGTTTTGATGTTGCAACTCTGCTGACTCAGCGGTTTATCCAGTGACGAACACTCGTACGGCGGCATGACAGTGAAGCCCTCTTCTGACCTCATGAGACACACCACCGCCCTCTGCTGGCTGCCCGGCCCACACTCCACAGAACACTGGGTAACAAACAGTATTCCAAAGATTAAAAAAAAAGGAGAAAAATCCATATTATATACAAGGCCCATTCCTCTTTGGGAGTTTTCCCCTGATGTTGACTTCTCGTACCTGACTCCAGGGGCCTGTGAACCACTCAATGCGGTTTTCACAGGGACCATTGTTGCAGACCTGAGAGTCAGGAGGTCGATCGCTGCCGCAGCCCTCCAGAGGGAGGCTGCTAATGTGGTTGGTCAGACAGAGGACTCCTCTGGAGCGGACGCCCATCCCACACTCAGCAGAGCACTGTAGTGGAAAACATCCCAACATTAAAAATAGTGCTTCAATATAGCTTCAGATTTAACAGTCATTACATCTTCTCCCAAAACCAAAAATGCCAAACTCTTCACTATATGTTTTCTTCATGCTCAGGAGTTACCATTTTCCTTATAAATTTGGGGAAATAATAAGCAAAGGCGTTACAGGTTGGTAGTTTGATGTAATGCGATGTGTTTTCTTAAACATTAGAGCTCATCTTGAAGATGAATCTGCTTGTTTCACAGATACATGACATCATGTGGTTGGCTTTTTTCACTCCCTGTATGTTGGATAGAGTTCAGTCTTGGCTATAAATCTCAGAGGTGGATTCAGAGTGGGTAGTGAAGTGTGACAAAATCTCCAAAATACATGAACAAAACTCCAGATGGTGGAACCGTAGTGATAGTTCCAGGTTCTGGATGAGGAAAGACAGCCTCTAACATGAGGAGAATGTGAGGAAAATAAGAGATATTATGGAGATGTTACCTTGTCCCCCCACTCAGTGTAGAACCAGCTCTTAGCGCAGGACCCCATGTCGCAGTTCTCCACGTCCAGTGGACGCAGTTTCATGTTGCACTCCTCATCGGGGACAAAGTCGCCCACGTTGCTGACACAGCGAACCTCGCGTGAGCGCTGTCCCAAACCACAAGGTACCGAACACTGCAGAGAAGTAAGGCGAATTGTGAGTGATGTAGTCCTTAGCTAAGCTGCAGTCCTGAGGTCCCAACTCTTACAGCGGTCCACTCAGAGCGTATCTGCCACTCGCTGCAGATCTTCAGCTGGCAGGAACTGGCTGTTTCCGGTCGTTCCAGATGTCGACAGCGGCTTGTGTGCACGTTGAGGGTTCGGTTGGCGTAAACCTGTCGGCACAGGACCTGTCGGTGCTGCATTCCCAGGCCGCAGGTCTTACTGCACTCTGACCACTCTCCGATGTCCCAGCTGGACACGAGGGAGCCGTTAGCAGACATCACAGCTTTTCATCCGTAATCTACTGGCTTCATTGAAATTCAGTAGGTTATGGGCACCTGGATGATTTAGCAAGCATATGCCGACTTCTCAGGAATTTGTCAAATACACTGTGTAAGTTATGTCAACAGCATGTTGAAGCATGTATGTTGAGGTCACAGAGCAATCTTCACTATGATGACCTTCACATGTGACACCTCTCAGGATAAAACCAGAAGGTAAGTTGTACGCCATAACGTCTGCCGTATGACGTCATAATGTCTGCAAGATTTGGCATAACGCACTCTCAAGACTTTGAAGCCCACAGGCACCACGTATTTATGTGGGAGTGGATTGTTGACTTGGAAAATTGATAGTTCAGTGTATTCCAGTCTTTACAGGTATTTGAACATGTTGGCGTACACTACACTACTACAATCGTCCATCGACTAGGTGCAACTGGCCCACAAACCAACAGCGACTCACAATGCAGGGCAGGGGTGCAGGTTGCACGGCTCCTCCTGTGGAGCCGGTTTGATGCTGCTGTCACACAAAGTGTCCGAAGCCTGGACCTGAGTCAGTCGGTTGACGCAGTGGAAGATGGAGTATTTGGACCCTAAGAAGACAGATGTGTTGGTCCGTGCCTTGTCAAGTCAGAGCATCAATTTTCATATTTCCAAGTCCGACCTTTGCCACATGAAACGCTGCACTCTGAAGAGCCTGCCAGCTTCCAGTTGTGCTCCCTCTCACGTCTCGGCGGCTTCACAGCAGGAACCTGGTTGTCCGGCACGCGAGAAGGGGGTCTCCCGCCCGCTGCTTGATTGTAGCTTTCCTGGTGGGGGTAGCCATGCTGGTCGTATCCCCCGTGTCCATTCACAGCGTTCTCTGCTTCGACAGGAGATCAGAGTGAACTATCTGCTTTCATGATTGAGTGACAGCCAGGATGAAGGAGAAAAATAGAGATGAATGAGGCGTGAGATGGAGGCAGACTCACCTCTGGGACTGTGGTCAGGCTGCGGAGTGCTGACCGACTCAGATGGAACAATGTACTCATAGTGAACGCCGGGGTTCGGCTGCTGGAAGATCATCTACAGGAAGGGAGATAAGATTCGGGTCAGAACACCAAAACAATACACTCAAGCGTTTACTATTCAAATCCTTCTCTTTGATAAAGTCAGATCCAGTTCTCACATAAACATCCAGGATCTCGTTGGTGGGCCCTTCAGCCAGAAAGGACTCCCCAGCCGTGGAGCTGATTTCATTGGGTCGGCGGTAAGTGAACATGGTTCCCCCTCCTTCATATTTTCCTGGCCGGTCAATGGCCCAGTTTCCATTAATGATGGATCTTCCCGATCTGCTTCGGAGCGCTGGAAAAGAGGGGAAACCGCACAGTCATCACTCTCGCACTTCAGCCTCGTTCTCTTCAATAAGGGCTGATGATTATAAAGAAACTATCGCTTCTTAGGATGCGCACAGAAAACCTGCTGACTCGGTGAATTTGAAGGCAAATCCTTTAACTAATGTTGCAATGTGTTTGTGCTGGCGAGGCGCTGATTCAGATCATGTAAGAAAAACCACCAAACATACTTTCCTCTGCTGACTGGGAGGATTAAGATCCATCCAGCTTTTCGAAAACGCATCAGAGTTGAAACGTAAGACGGGTTTGTCGAGGAGCGCTGGAACAACTCACAGCACATTAGAGATGAACGCTGGAGAACAGAGGTCCTTTTCAGAAGAACCTGGAGCAGGCAGCAGCAGCGCATGTCACTGTGTGGTCTGGCCTTGTTTGAGGCGAACGACAAATTAGGAACCCAGCGCCAAAACCAATATTACATAAAATAAAAATGAAAAAATTGAGCAAGGCTGTTAAATAACTGAGTTGCTCTGCTTCGGTCTGTTACTTTAATTACCAGATATAAAAACGACGAAAATCAAAGTCAGCTGTTTGTAGTCAACATTTCTTCGATGGCGTAAAAATACTGTTTTGATTGAGTAACCTCTAAACCAAAGTATTTGATCATATTTGTTAGCTGAACTTCCAAACGAATGAACGTTTTTAGGGGAACTAACTGAAGCAATGATCTTAACACAAATGTGCATTGTTCGTACTCAGCTCCCACCTGCCAGTGTGAATGAAGAAGTCCTACTGTGGTTCAGGGATATCATCATGAAACCGTACCGCAGGGTGGATGAAACAGTGGCTCACTAGAATGATGTGAGGTGTTGTGGAAGTTGGTGTTAAAGTCCAAACATTTTACAGCAGTGCCTGGTGACCTCTGAAAAACAGGCCACTGTTTCATGAAACCTTATCAACTCTTGTTCCAGGCATGAGCCACCAGAGACTTGTGGGAAGAGGGATTGTTGTTGTCAATCCAGAGTCAGAGATGGAAGGCCGTCTGTTGGTCTTTGTGCACCCACAACCTAACTTCAGACAGTAGATAGAAGGACCTTGAACTACCCTTCAATTTGAGAGCCAAGTCAGCAAGTGATGGGTCGACGAAGTATCATGAAACAGTATTGCAGACTTAATGAAACAGGTTTTTAGGCCACTAGATGGCGCTCCTGGTTTAGAAATGATGTGAGGTTCCATTGAATTAGTTATTCAAGTTCAAACATTTTACAGCAGATAAAAAAAACAACGAAAAATTAGGACACTGTTTCATGAAACCTCACCAAGCCTCCACTACTAACAGGCCCAAGCAGGACATCGTGACAAGTTACTGGTGACTGGAAGTGAACCAGCTGTCTCACTGAGAGGGTCGTGTTGTGCGATAACTTGCTAAAAATATTCTCACAAAAATACATAATATATTGGCAACTGCACAGGCTCTCTCAGGCACTTTGTGTTTCTTTGGTGTGAAGCTGCATGGGTGGAAACAGCAGCTGCTCTCCCACTATGTCTAACAGGGTCAGAGGAAATAGTGTCTTTGCACTGAGAAGAGAGAAATCCCTCTTTAATTGCTCCACTCATGGATGCTCCGACTCCACTTCCAGATATGTTTTAAGTTATGTTTTTTTATGTATGTTTTATTTAAAGAGTTCACAAGCCACCACACAGTGTAAAGATTGGGATCAGAAGTGTCGCTAGCATTATTTCAACATCTCAACTATGAAGTGATGAGGAAAAATCTGCTCATGAATTCGATCGGTGTGGGAATGTTTTAAAAATGTCTTTTTTGAGGGGGGTACAAAGCAGGGAATAGTTCAGCGGGAAAACAAGCCCTCCAAATGTCACTTCGTAGGAGTGGTAATTGGAGGCTCGAATTGAGTTTTTATTTCTCATGAAGAACTGGGCTGAACCACTGTAACACACTTGGAAAATATTGTGTGAAATTCATGAAAGCGCGCCACCTCAACACCATGGTGTCCACAATCCATGAGAGGAAGATGGCCGTCTGCGGTGCTGTTAGACCACCTGTGAGACCTGTGTCCCTCTTATGAAGGCAGGCAGGTGAGCGCTCTCCAATGACACACATTCCTCATGTTCATTAAAACACAGCAGCAGGAAGGATCAAGATCCTCTAATGAAGACTTGTTCACACACTTATTTTGAGGGGAAATCTGCGACATTTCCTCTCTGCAAAGCCACAGAGGCATCTGTCCTAATGAAACAATGTCTGACATTCCAACTCCTGAAAACAGCCCACTGGTGAGTCAAAGGCTGAGCAGAGACAGCAATTATCAACGTCGTGTTTCTCTCCCACAAAAGTCTGTGTGTGGGAGAAACGTGACAAAGTGATGCCGCCCCGCTGGTTAATCCGCTTTTTAATCAGACAAATTAAATTATTTTCAACAAGCAGCTGCTGCTGCTGCAGTCTGGGAGCTCAGCTGGAGCGCCAAGAATGAATCTGTCAAATGTCAACACGGCGAATGCGAAATGGAAATGAGGCCGAGGATTAGCATGGACGTGTTTCGTGGCGGGAAAAAAAAAAGAAAGCCATCGTTGTTAGCTTTTGTTTCCCTCCAACAGAGAATTTATTAAAGCGAGTCAGAGGCCTGGAAGGTGGGTGGGGTGCACCCTGCCATTGATGGAAAGTTCACATCCAGCTTTAGTAGCCAGGACTAAGCTTCTGATGGAGTTGCACTTATGAAACCACATAGATGTTCTCTCCATGCTGAGACTACAAAGTAGACATCATATCAAGTTTTACAAACACCCAAATTATACCTGTGTATCACTGTGCCAGAGCTGTGATGATGGAATAAAAACAATGTTTCAGAGGCCACACCAACAAAGTGTGACTCCCCAAATGTGTTAAGATTTGGATTGATTTTTACAGCATATTCTCACCAGGGCTGCAACTGTCATGTTCGGTCTCTGTGTGCTTTTATTTTGTTACTTCCGGTTCTGTGTGTTGTTTCCGTTGCCTGTTTTCTGTCCAGCTTCACAGCAGCACAGCTGGAACCCATCCGCTAAACAAGCTCCACTGATTTCAGCTCCTTGGTTCCAGTGTGTTGCCAGATGGTTACTTCACATCCACCGATAAAAATCTTACTCTCGTGACTTTGTTCCCCAGTGTGTTTGATAACTCTTAGATTGTGTGTGAGTGTCTTTTCTGCTGCCTTCTTGGTTTCGTCTTTGTTTGTTTTCTGCCTTTTGCTATGAGCTTTGTGTGAGTGTTTCTGCAGCTCAGCTTTTGTTTTCTCTTGTTGGCTTTCTTCCTCGTGTGTGTGTCTGTTTATTCCACCACTGAGCACTGATTGTTATTTGGGCCTTGTGAGTTTATCCAAGTGCGTTTTTGTTATCCCCGTTATTTCGGTTTGACTTAGGCTTGCCTATTTTCTGTTACAGGTTTTTTCACCGTCCCTGTGTGTTTCCCTCACTCCGCATTTCGGTGGCTCCTCACCTTGTTTCCTGTTCGTGCCCTCTTTTCTGTATCTTCATTGGATTAAACCTTGTTAAAGCAGTACTGTTTCATGACACCTCATCTACCTGTAGGCATTCAAGTTGTTTCCCCTCCTGCGACATTAACTGAAGTTCAAAAAGAACAGTTGGGCAGGATCGGAACATGCAGTGGTGACGGTCATAAGGTCTCTGCTACCTCACTTGTGTCACGTTTTCTGCACGACGAGTCACACTGGTTAAATGAATAACTTCATGTGCCAAGAGATGTCAAACTGCATTCTATGGATCGTCTCTCTATGTCTTAACCCTTGACGAAACCACAAGCACAACCTATGGCATGAGGGAACACTGCAGTAGTTTCATTCCAAAGACTATTGCATCCACATGCATGGCTGACTTCAGCATCACTCTGGGACGCAGATGTCCAGTTGACTAGAAGCAACAGACCTATTCTCTTCAGTCACTGCTCTCAGTTTTTCCTTCAAGCTGTCCTTTCCTTTCATTCCCGCCAGAACCAATGACAGCAGTCATCATGACCCATGACTTCCCTACAGATTCATGACGACCGGTAATGTCCTTCACGGCGAGACCGCCGTTATTCACAGTTGTACTTCAGCCGGTGGAAGTACCTGACATGTACAACATTTTTGAGCCCCCGCCAAAACATTCACATGCTCTATTCAGATTCAACGGGGACCGCACTGACGTCACATGAGTCGGTATCCAACTTATGGGCAAACAATTCACTGAATCTTCCAGTGGACTCAATCGTGGAGTGACTTAGGACCCCGGTGTGATAAACCTATCGTCGGTTTGTAGGTGGAAAACCACTTTTCTGTGTCCTCAAAGGGTTCTTCAACACTTGGAAGAATTATAAGTGAAAGTTGACACAATAAAGTCTCCACCTCAAAGTACATGAGGATTTGCATCTACTTCAAGAGGCTTGATGCACTTCAGAGGTTGATGAGATGATTTATGTGGATATTTCACTTCATTGAAGACACATGAGCACCAGTTCCACTTTGGCATGATGCTCCGTAGTATGTTATATAAGGTAAACTGCTAAAGAATGACGTGGGGATGGCAGTGCACAAAGTGTACAAGTGGGAAAGGTTTCCGCGCCGCTGAGTTGAGTATATAGACCGCCGCTTCACATCACACGTCTGGTCTACCTAGACGTAAAATGACGTGAATGAATGAAGAGATGGTTTTTACAAGTCTTGGGAGTGTTTTTAAGATATATCTGTTCATGTCATGTGTTACGCCCGGATCATCCCTCCCGATAGGATCCACACTCAGGACTGTCATTGCCATTGTGTCATGTCAGGACAGTGATGATAAATGAGCATTTCCACCAGCAGTGTGATGTCATGCTCTGAGGCGAGACTCAACTTCAGAGGAAGCCTCACACATTGCAAACATCATCTCCACAGGCCACTCGCTCACCCAGATAGTTGCGGCTCTTCACCATCTCAGTGATGTTGATTTTCGTGGCTCCCTCTGGGATCTCCACGATCTTGTGGTATCCGATCTTGGTCAGACTGTGTTTGAAGAGCCCGGAGACAAGCCTGCACGAGGAGTTGTCGCCTCCACACACTCCACATCTGTCCATCACCTTCCCGGATCCCAGATACTCATCGCAGCCTGGACTCTGTCAGACAGGGAGAGTGGAGTTAGAAATGGAAGACAGAGAAATGGGAAGTTTGTCAACTAGGTTTGAAGTATAGAGAGGTCAAAAGTATCCTGAAGGGGTCTGAAGCTCAGACAGCAGTCAGAGATGCTACAGCGTGAGTCGCAATCATTCAGGTTCTGGACTATTTGTGTGACTGCATGTATTTATACATGGCTCCATTGTGGCCACCGTACTGCATGGTTTGGACGAGGCCACGTCCTCTGTCCATCTCCATGTGACAACAAGAGATGACTTTGCCTTGTAGAATAATTCTGCTTTTGTCAGGCTGATATTTTGTTAAATAAATCTTGACATGAAAAGATCGAGCTCCACTTCTTACTATCAATCTTAGGAACGTGCTTGTGTGAAAGAAAGGCGAGTGACACAAATGAAGTTTAGGTCAGACGAACGTAAACCACTTAACAAACAAACTTTAATTGTTAAAAACTCCACTTCGCCAGTCTATTAAATCTCTGGAAGCTCTGAAGATAAACAGATAATTGGGAAGGTTTATTTTGCAAGTATTTGCAAGAGAAAACCTGATTTTCTTGTTTTGCTCTCATTCTTCCCACCAAATATTTCATTATTCTTCTGCTCAAAGGTTGTGTTTTTCATGTAAACAAAAATGTTTTCATGTCTTTTCAAGTACTGTTTCATGACAGCAGTATCGAAAATGATATCAAATATGGGCAACACTTCAGATTGGGGAACACATGAACTATTAATAATATAACTACTAGCACTAACCAGTAATTATGATGTTGTACTTTTGGTGCCCAATCCTGAGTAAAATGAAGTCAGGCTTAACAAGACACTGATAAGTACTTTACAATGATTCATTACAGGCTAATAAGCCGCTACTAACTTAATAATGACTTTATTTATGGTAACGTGTTCTCTAATCTAAAGTGTGACCCAAATATATCAATATCATCCAAGGTATCAACACTGAGAATGAGAATCAGTATTTCATAATAATTAATTGCAGGGTAATATGCCTGAATGAAGTGTATAGCAGTTTATATTTGGTGACATTTATTCCCGTATCTGAAGTGGAACCCATTCACTTTAGACCTATTGAGTGTGAGCGTGAATCTGAGTGTGACCTGGACCAAAGGTTTCATAATACCATATGTGGCTAAGCTATACGTATTACGCAGACCTCGTAGTGCAGAAGTGACATGCATGCGTTGAATTCTTTTGGATGTGACATGCATGACTTTATTTTTTTATCCTGAGAAAACACTTATCTCAAGATCATTTTTATCTTGAGATAAACAAAAATAAAGTCATGCATGTCACATCCAAAAAAATAAACACATGCATGTCACTTCCAGGCTTCCGTACATGTGACTTGTCATTGTATCTGGTTGCAGAAAAGACACACTCTACACACTAAAGCGACCACATATAAAGGAGCACAAAATTCTGGGGAGGGACACTGGATGATGACGTTGTTGTCCGTAAGAAGTGAATTTAAACTAAGGGGGCTTCTTGTTTTTGCTGGACTGATATCCAGGCTTCTCTTATAGGATCAATGAAGTTAATTCTACTGGACTTAGCTTTTCATTTTTGTGGCACTAAAAGACAAGATGAAAATAGAAGACTTCACATCAGCAGTCCATAAATCCAGTGGAAGCAGCAGTAAAGGTCTGAGCGAACAGGTGGTGCCGTCTCGCTACCGTTCACATGCTCACACAGGGCTGTGGAGGGGGAGTCCCAAAAACACCACGCTTGCCAATAAGAAACCCAGAAGAGGGAATTAAAGGCCTGCAAATCTAAACTCAGGGGATTTGTGTGACTGGAGAGCAGCCAAGCAGTTTCACAGAATTCCACGTGAATCCCTCGATTTCTGAGGTTCTATCCGCCTCAAAGCTTGTTGTCACGCAACTGTTCGCCCCCCAGTAAAGCACGGCTTGACAGTCACAACACAGTAATTACAGCGAGCGCTGAGCCGAACATGTGGCCCAGAGGTGACAAAACCGACACCAAACACCACTGCCAAAAACAACTTCACAAGTCTAACAAGTCATAAAGACGCTGCAGGTGTTTAGCTAGAGCTTGAGAAGTCAGCGGAAAACCACAAGAGAGAGGAGAAGCAGGAAAGAGAAAGAAAGAGTGACCAGGGACGAAGCCTGGATCCTTCTGACGCCTGAAGCGGCGGACTCTCTTCCATCCAAGACAAACATCAAGTGCTTGTTCCACACAGGAAATAAGTGATGAGAGTGAAGGCCAGTGGACTCAAACGCCAGAAAAAAAAAGACCCTTTTGTCATTGTGCGGTTTTGAAAACCCTGGCTGGAGCTAAACACCGCAGACTACTATGCCCTCTCTTTGCAGGAGCATAAAGAAGGAACTCTGTGATAACAGACGTGCAGAGCGATGGTGGGACATTTCGGCGCTGTGGAAAGAAGCTAAAAGCTCCGTAAAGCAGAGCTGTTGGTGACATGACACGCAATAAACACGCCCCGCGCATCTTCATTTTCATCCCGACCTTAAACATCACAGAAATGGCAGCACGTCGGCTTGCGCCTGGAAAAAGTTCCTCCCATTAAATAAAGAATGAGATGGTGAAAGGTTATCTGCTGCGACTCCAGTTGATGAATGTCTTCAATAAAAGCGCTGGCTCCAGACAGCACTGCTGGAGAGTGAGCCTCAAATAAAACCGCTCTAATTAAGATGCGTAAATTCAATATATCTGTGCATGGAAGGCTGGATGGAAATGCATCATTTGCATGTGTACTTGAGTGTGTTCATGGTTGCACTCGGAGCACGAGACATGCCAAAGTCTGTGCTCCATTATCGGCCTGCTCCAGTGACTAATACAGACCAAAAGGGACATGATAATACATTTAGTTTATATAGACTGCGCTCATGAAAGCACAGCCACAATACAATGAACAAAACATGTTATATATATATATATGTATAAAATATATATATATATATATATATATATATATATATATGTATATATATATATATATATATATATATATATATATATATATATGTATATATATATATATATATATATATGTATATATATATATATATATATATATATATATATATATATATATATATATATATATATATATATATATATAATATATGGTTATGGCACGAACCTGTTTATTTGGTCATAACATATGCAGGTGCAAATACTAACACTTAAAACACTATACTACTATTAATACTTAAAATGCGATAGAACAACATAATTTATCGATTATAATTCATACAAAAATGTGTATGGTTTCATTTTAAATATGGGTGATGCTGTTGCGGGATGAAGACACTTCTCGTAACCATACTTTGAAGATTTGATTTTTATGCTAGATGGTGCTCTTCCAGTCCTTTGCGAGTGACCACTTCCCCAGGAGACGAATGGGTCTTCATGGTCTGCATGAGTGGGCAGACTAGGGTCGAGACGCAACACCCAGTGACTTCTTTACTGGGGGTTAGTTAAGGGAACAGGTCAACAGTGCCATGCTTATGGTTTGGGAGCAACTTGAAGGCAAATACGAGAAGATGTCTTCCATCCCACAAATTGATATCTCAATCCCATGTCAAATATTTACTGTTTGAAATGATGAAATAAATAAATACACAAACACACACGTGCACGCTATGTTTTTTTATGTTTTGTGGGGACCATTCATTGCCATAATGCTTCCCCTGCCTCTCACCCTAAACCTAACCATCCTAAACAAATGCCTAACCTTAACCACGGCCCAGTGATTTTGAAGTTTTAACCCTCAGATAGAAGCTTAGGACTGGCAGGACTAACTTTCAAGCAATAACAAGGATGTCAGTTGCAATCAGTTGAGTTGGAACACGAGGCTGCTGGTGTAGCAGCAAATACAGAATGAAGCTGGAAGCTTCACTTAAGTCAGTTCGCACAGAACTCACTATGAAAACGCTCAGTTGTGAAAACAGCAACTACGCACGGTAATTTCAGTTGTCTAAAAGGATTGTCTGTCACATCACAAACTGGGTGAATGTGTCCACGAGCAGCTCTGGCCACCAGATCGAGTGGCTGCTCCCTCCTCCTCCTCCTCCTCCACTCTGTGGGTGGCTGGTGCCATCTGGAAGAGGGAGCTCGCCCTGTTGTCAGAGGAACTATAATGGGATTTTAAAAATGTCGCTGGAGCCCACCTGCATCTGGAAATGGTTACAAGCGTCAGGACAGTGGTGCCGTGACTCTCGGTGAACCCTCCAGCACCTTCAAAACAAATCTGGATGGGTCAAACCCATCAGGTCGCAGCGGTTTTAAGAGTTAGAGGGTTGAACATGTGACAGGCTCCTGAAAAATCATGACGACAGAAGAAATGTGTCGAGTGGTGGATGTATTCCTCAGCATGGAGGAAACACTGCTACAAGAAAGCAAACCTCCGCCAAGCCACTCAGTTCTGGCCACATTGTGAATTTTTCACTCCACAGTACAGTCGTCATTCACTTGTTCATTCATGTCTATAAAACCCCCAGGGTTGGTTGGCATTAGAATAGCTTGTGAAAAAGTGATGTGGGTGGTTTGGAATGAGTTATTTATTTTTGCTCTTTAACTGATTCTTTTTTTATTTATATATTTTATCAGTCACACTTTACAATTGGGAACATATATCAGAATAAATAAACTAGCAATCTGAACATGCATTAGCAGCATATTAGCCTGTAATTGATCCTTATAAAGTATGTTTTAGCGTCTTGTTACACAGGAATAGGCAAGTAATTGGTCTATTAACAATTAATATGTGTTCACCAATCTAAAGTGTTACTTAATTAGATGCATATTAAAATTCAAAATACTGTTTGCTCTTAAAATAAAATAAAATTGGACCCTTGCGATATATTTTACAAAAACAAATACTTGGAGGTATGTTTTTATAGTTTTTAGATAGAATAAGATACATTGATTTTTAAAAAAATGTTAAAAAAAAAATGATATCAATAGACAATGACCATTCAAATGAAACACCTAATAATCGTTTTACAATTATATATAACACATATGTGTACGCAGCTACAACTTTGTCAGATTTATAAAAACAAAACTCATTTTCAGATTTTTTTATGCCTCTGTGTATTATTATTATTATTATTATTATTATTATTATTACTATTATTATTGTTGTTGTTTTTATTTTGTTATATTTTATTAGGGAAGAAAATCCTAGATAACTAAAACAAATAGAAAAACAAAAGTAGTAGTAGTAGAAGTTGAAATTTAAATATCTTATAACCTAATAAACTGTTGAATCTTTCTCACATTTAAGAGAATTCAAAAGTGCAGTAACCTAACCCTCGTCACGAAATGAAGCTCTACACAACAAAAGTCAAACAAATACTTCAAATGACAATCTACTTTAAAGTGACTTCATCATTTCAGAGTTACACAACGGCAGCAGACGGTTTTCTTACACAGCTGATGCTGCTAAACACATCAGACACACACTGTAAAGTTACCAGAGAGCTGTCGAGAAAAAAAAAGTGTCAAATCATATTTATTACAACATGTGTGCGAGAGGCGACACTCCTGTGAACTCCCCACACTGAACCACGACCAGCAGTCAGAGCCAATATCTCACCGCGGGCATTAACAGAGCCAAATATGTCATTGGTACTTTTCCTTAACAGTGAACACGCACATGATATATCGTAGCGAAGAGCGCTAAGACCCATCCTGACAGCTCCGGAGTAACGTTAGGACGGACGTACAGCAACAAAGCTTTTATCCACATGGGGGACCGGGTTTGCGGCTCGACATGCGGAATGCAAATACGAATATGAAGTTAATGCTCAGAATGATATCATGCACCGCGGGAACAGCAGGGGCGGAGGGGGAAGGCTTTTAACTCTGTGCTGTTGTAAATTAAGTTTGAAATGTGGTGCAACACAAGCTCAACGCGGTGCTGGGACTTCTCAAAGCAAAACAGAGTGTGAATGGAATTTATTATTTTTATTCACATGGATGTGTCTAGTTAAATTACACTTGTGTTCCACATTAACGTGGACGGACCCAGTGAGTGGCAGCAGTGGGACGTCCTGTTTAAACAGGATGGACTCCTTCTTAACCCATGACTGCATGCGGACCGCAGATTTGAAGGCGGGAGCTCAGTTCGGTTATTTACTTGTAATGTAGTCGATCAGTAGAAATGGAGCTGCCGGTTCACAGGCCACAATCATTTCTTGATGCAGTGAGGTGCCTTTTTCTGATGATGAGGCCATAATCTAGAGATTTTTTTTAATACTGATCTCTCTCACGTACATTGAGATTGCTAGTAATGACTCCTGCTACACATACCTACGAATAGTTCTATGGATGATGGACAGACAGACAGACATTGTTGAAACCTCCAAAGCCTTTTTTTTCCCCAGACATCTTTGTTAATAGACCTATTTTAAAGCCAAGTTCTATTTGAATTTCGTGAGGAGTCATGAGTGTAACGGATGTTTGGTGCCGTTCAATGAAGAAGGATATAATACATTAAGTCCATGGGTGGCGATGGCATGGAACATGCTTGAGGTCGCACTACAATAGCATAACAAGCCAAAAGTGGAAACCGAGATGTGGACTGACAATGAGGTAGAGCTGTTATTACGAATCAAACTGAACTACAACTCAACAAAAGCAACAGAAAAGAGGACTTCAGCCATGGGGGGGTTCCAAATCCTACCGTGGACAGTGGTGGAGGGTTCAACTGAGGTGCCTTTAATGAGGAAGGTCAGTAAAGAAAATCATCAAGATTTTATTTTAACTATGACAGAATGATGACTAGGACGAAGGAAAACGCTTCTCCTGTCTATCTGCGGGAGGTTTGAGGTAATGATTTGCATTTTTCAAAGGCCACTAGATGGCGCTCTTGGTTTAGAAATGATGATCAGTTATTCAAGTCCAAACATTTTACAGCAGACAGTGCCATCTGGTGGCCTCTGAAAATCAGGACACTGTTTCATGAAACTTCATCCGTCACTACTAAGATATAGATACATAGTTTACGGAGATAAACAGTTATAGCTGTGAACATTACACCAATAGGTTTCAATATTTTACTTGCACTTTGTTTTAGTTCCAGATACAGACTCATAAATCAAATTTGACTTTATATTTCATTGCGTCAGAAACAGAAACTTGCACTCTCACCAGCTAAAGATGAGCCGTCAACAAATCCAGATTTCTTCTTAGTGCACGTTATTCAAGTCAGATGAGTTGCCCTTTGCCATTTTTCATTTCGAGAAGATTGCATCAGAGGGCCGCCACGCTAAAGCCAACATTAGCGTCCAGATGTGGAGCATAGCACCGCAGGAACCTTGGAAGGGTTTGCTCTTGATCTGTGCGATCTGGTTCACATCATGATTCATGTATTTTTATTTCAGATTATTAATTTTATGAGGTTCCAGCCTGCACCCAGCTCAAAGGAGAAATCTGGTTATTGTTAATAAACTAAACAAAAAAAAAAAGAATTCTTACTTTACAACCCTGAAATATAAAGCACCAAATCTGCGTAGTTTATGGCCATATACTGACAGTTCCTGTAATAATTCATAAATAATATGTTTTATATCCAAACTCAGGTTGTAAATCAGCAGTAATGAGGCTGGATGTTAGATTTTGAAACCACTTCCTCTTCCTCTGATACAGAAGTGTGTGCCAGGTTTTGGCTGAGCGCTGACGGTCGTGCGGCAGGTTACAGCCCCCTGGTGACCACGAGACCAGGCAACAAATGAAAGGATTAACGTGTCAACAAGTTACGATGAGTTTCTCCTGCATCATGGTGGCAGTCGGGGGTTATAATAAAAATCCTCTGGTGGGTCAGTCCCGCAGAAACTTGGATTTCTGCAGCCAGCGAATAAGAAACCTTAGAAGTTTCAAGTAAAAGGATGTTTTCTTAGTCTGGAGATGGCTATGCAGCAGTTCTGCCCTGATCCTTATCCTTCCCAACGCAGGTCCCATTGTTATCACCCCGACATCGTGGCAGCTTTCTTCACTTTGCATTGAACTACAAAAAACTGCAAGTAATGAGTCCCAGTTTCATGTTCATTTCAAATTCCCTGAGCGTATAGCACGCCTTCTCAAATGGAATCTCAGCGTTTGCCAGATGGAAAAAAAAGGAGGAAAATAAAAAGAATTCCTTCACAAAAGCAGTTCAGAACCATGAATCAATCCATCACATTGTGTTTATCCTGTACACAACGTTATCACAACGCGGAGGACAAAGATATACTAGACAGGTGGTTGTGTGTTCAAAAGAAAAAAAGAGTATCTAAGGACACATTGGCTGGTTTAAAATGCAGCGTAACTAAGAGCTTCTTAAGAACACCACCAGGTTGCTGCCAAGCTGCAATTAGTGGTTGCAAAACTTGGCCCGGCGACTGGTGTTGGAGATCCTGCTGAGGTAAAGAAACTGCTTGAATGGCGGCGACAATGAGCTGCAGCATGAGGGAGATTTTGAACGGTAATGTTGTCTATACCCTGTTTTGGAATCTCCTCAGCTTGTCAAGGCTCCAAGAGTTATTCTCTTTAAGGTTATGACATCTTGATTATAATAATAATATTGTAAAGAATAAGAGCATAAAGAGCATGTTATAAAGAATAAAAAAGATTAACATAATAAACATAATAAAGTAGATAAAAACGAAAGACTACTAAAACATAAGGATTGCTAGATGAGGTATCATGAAACAGTATTGCAGGGTTCATGAAACAGTGTCCTAATTTTCAGAGGCCACTAGATGGCACTCTTGGTTTAGAAATGACGTGAGGTTACATTGAATTAGTTGTTCAAGTCCAAATCTTTTACAGCAGACAGTGCCATCTGGTGGCCACTGAAAATCAGGACACTGCTTCATGAAACCTCATGAACTCTTTAATACTGTCTGTCATGAAACCTCATCTTCCCGTCACTACTAAAACATTACTGAGAACATTGAAACTAGTACATTCCTGAAATCATTAGAGATACAACAGTAAGCATTAACTAAAACTCTGACTAACTGTTGTGCTTACCATATGCCTACATCACTTGGTAGACATGATCACAACCAGGGAGCATCAAACCAAGGAATTCTGGCTCCTTTAAAAGAGGGAAAGCAGGAGCTCCACTGTGAGTCTCTGCCTTAAGGATCACCTCACCTGATCTATAAAGGCTTCCTTTTCATAGAGTTGCAGTTTCATGCTGTCAGGCCAAAATAATGCCTGGCTCAGCTCAGCATTGCAGGACGTGGGTGAGACTGTTAAATCTATCGCGATCAGAGGACAAAGAAATTCCACCATTCTTTTGTTTCCTTCGTGTCACATTAGAGCTACATATCGGGTAGTAACAGCAACACTGCCCCCATGGTTTCCCATAAGCTTTGTGCAAACATACAGAAATATGGATGAAATGACTGCAGAGCACGGACAGAAGGCTCCATCCGGGTACGGAACCATAAGTAACACTGAGCATAAATGGCCCTCAAGAATGCCATTCTCCTAATGCTCCTGCCCCGATGCCGAGAGAATATTCTGGACAGTACCCTGATCATGATGCGGGACTTGTACATTTGAAACACATGCATTAGTCAGAAAAGTTGTAGATACAAGATGGGTCTGGTTTAAAGAGGAAAGGCGTGATCTCTGGAGATGCTGCACATGGCTGACAGTGCTGACTTCAGATCAGCAACGTGTGTTGTCAGACTGTCTCACTTCCAAGCTCAGTATCAATCACTCCTTTCACTGCCTCCAAGGGTTTTATATTTTATATGTGATAATGTGCTTTGTTTTTTCTAACCCTGTCTAGCGCCCAATTGTCTCCTTAGTTATGGTAAAACGAATAAATAAATAAAAGATCCTGGCCGTTCCTGCACTTTTTCTTCTTTTTCATCTTCTATCTGTCTGATGGCCCATTTCAGTTCCTCCTCAGTTGTTTGGCTCTTTTTTTATATTTTATATTTTGCTTCAATTTTTGCATGAAAAGAACATTCCAAAATTTTCCAACTCCGTTTCCACTCGCGGTCTGGCCCATTTTTGACCTCATGACACAATCTGCAAATCACATACAGATGACAGTCGACAAGCGAAACAAGAAAAAAAGAAACCTCTGCCAACAGAGCCGAGCTCCTGGAGGACCGGAGAGGAAAAGCAGCAGCTGAGACCGACTGTGGTGTCGGAACTTCAGACAAGTGGGCGAAAACAGCACATTTGGAGAGCTTTAATGTAAATAAATGATGTGATGTGAGTTCATGAGTTCATGATTCAAGTTCAGAACATTGCAGAGTTTGTTTCATGAGTCACTCTAAACGCTGGACCCCGTTTTCAAAACTAGTTTAGAAGTGATCCTCATGCATTGTTAAGTTGGGCGCACCACTGACCTTTCTACGGCGCAGACAGCACCACTGCACCCGCGGCTTATGGCCTGGTGCGGCTTACGGCATACGAACAAGATCTATTTCCCTTCTTGAATTTAGTTAATATATAGTCAGGGAGTGTGCACTCTATGGTATATGTAAATTACCTCATATGTACGGCGTGCAACAACTGCAGACAGCAAAATAGTGAGGGACAAAGTCATTTTAATGGGAGGAATAATAATAATAGCTTCAGAGTAAGAGCAGCAGGACGTGAAGTCAAGAGTCGGAGTGGCTTCCAAACACAAGCTCGAGGAGCCGATTGGAAAGCTTGTTGTCAGCTACTGTTTGTTAAAAATCATCAGAGCAGCATGTGGGAGACAGATGTAGCCTCTCGATTTAGTCAAATCCAAGTCACTCTTAATTGTTAGAAAAGTGAGATCTGGCGATGTCACTTATAGGCCACATTGTCTTGTCACTGGTTGTGAATACAGTGATGCAGCCACAGTTATTTCAACACGGAGGCCAAGCTTGGGCGGTATAGCCTTTCCAGATGAGCTGGGATGTTGCGTCAGGAATGTCAGCGGAGTTGGCCGCTCGACAAAGAACATCATTTTAACGTGTTAAGGGCTGAAGAACGTGCTCACCAAACAAGCACCTTCAACCTCGTCGCTCGTAAATAAGATGACATTTTAAAAAGGCCCTTCTACTTGGGAGGCTTTTTTACACCTTAATTCCCAAGTTAGACACAAATTACACTGAAACCAGAGCAACAAGAGGAGCAGTGTGAGAAAAAAAACTCACTGTAACCAATCAAAACCTTCAACATTAATTCCTTATTTTAACCCTTTTGTTTTAATACTGGGGGTTTACATGTAAATCGGGGACCAGAACCATGACAGAATTACAGCAATTTACTTTTCCATTCAATCTTTTGGAGGTTTCAGTCAAAGTAAGAGTGATGCAGAAAAACCTCTCTTGGTGCGGCCTCGACAGTGTTATTGCACAAAAACGTCTGCTATATTAAACACATTAAATATTGTGACAACAACAAACCCCAAAATGGCAACTGTGGAACAAGCATTGCTCATGTGCCTCTTGCACAAAAGACGAAACAGAGGCAGCATTGTAGGCGGCGGTGGTCGCAACTGGAGAATTTTCGCCATTGTTTTCTTCATGTCCTTGAAGGACTAGTCTTTTTGTTGTTTTTGCCGATAAAAATGGCTGCCATGGCAACTCAACTCATGTTTGTTCACTCCCATCAATGGGCATGTTCCCCTTGGGAACTCCAGTGACACATACCAATACATGGTCTGAGTTAGGTGGGTTATTCAGCGCCTTCGGGGTGGAACTATCCATGGAACTGGGTGGCTACCAGAGCACAACCAAACACACCATGAGATCACAACAGTTCTGGCAAGAACTAAGTCCCTGACACGCACTGCAACAGTCACTCAACAGCAAAGTCTTCCAGGACTTAACAGTCAACCAATAAAGGCGTAGAATTTCCCACAGAACCAGAACAAGCAACCACTCCTGCTGCATCCAATACCAACCAAGCAGACAAAGACGAAGGCAATCTCCTACTGAAACAGAGGTCCGGTCTCTTTCTTGTCAAGAACCATGTCCTGAATGAACCGTTGAAAAAGTCTATAACTGACTCACAAAATCTTCTCTGACTTAAAATCCGGTCCAGAAAAGCTAGCAACAGGATCAGTGAGCGCAAGAGACAGCAAAAGAGGACAGTACTTCTCAATCCTGTTAAGACAATGAGAAAGGCATTCCTGGAAGAGAGAATCAGAATAACATATGCTGCCATTAAAAGAGTGCTAAATGACAAAAAGAGGTGCCAGGAATGCTCCACAACCTCTGTATCCAATCCGTCTCTACAGTGAGAAAGTAGCAATGTATGTGTATGGTATGCAGCCGTTTAGTTGGCAGGGCCTCCGTGCAGACTTCTGAAACAAATCCTGCACCAGCAAAACTTGCTACAGGAAATCTACAAGCACTCTCAAGCCCCTGGCAGGTTGGGTATAAGAGATTGACTTGCCCTTAAAAGCATGCCACGATGCATCACACAGCATCTCTCAGAGGAGCTCAACAACCCCCCCGCCCCCCGTTCAAATCCTTAAAACACATGACGATGGGAAACTAGACCCTCAAAGAAAAACTAAATAACTTTTGTTTCATAACGTCCCTTCCGTCATATTTGCACAGGAGCTAGATGTCGAATTACGGTTTGGATCCAGACACAGAAAAACAAGGCCCAGTGTTTTGGATTGAAATCACTCGTCTCCACAATAAAAATCCACAGCAACACGTGTGAAACCAAAATGGGAACGCTGACAAGTGGGAATTATGTGGGGATGAAATGAGGATAAGAAGCAGAACAAATTCCAAGTGAAATGGAAGTGATGGAAAGGAATATGAGGCTAGTTAATGTTATTAGGGTGCCATTAACAACCACTCAGGAGAACGTTCTGAATAATTTCATAATATACTCCGGCTTGTGAAGAGTTGAGCAGTCGTGGTGAGAAGACATGTGCATAGACCTTTGAACCCCGGGGCCCATCCACACGCACCCAGCTCTCCCAGTCAGGGGCGAAGGCCAGAATGTCTTCATAAAAAGCCTGCAGCTTGTAAAACACTCCGAAATAGCATTGAGCAGTGAATCTGGGGCCATTATGGGCCCATTGCATTGGGTTACTTCTGACATCACTGGTCTGCTTTAGGAACATAGAAGAGTGAAGCAGGTTATGCACCTCATTATTGAGTAAACACATTATCAGAGTCATTGTTGGAAGCATTTAAAATATGAGCGTATTGGTTTGACATCAGGATGATATCTGGAACTTATTGAGAAAGCCCTGCTCCAGTGAGTTAACCAACTTTAGCACATCTAGAGACAAATTGTTTCGACTGACACTTTGCTCTGTTCCTCCAGCACCGGCTCCAGGGACATCCTGGAAAGGTTTCCAGTCAAAAACAGATAATTCATGGGAGGGTCATTCAAGGTCAGACCAGAGGGCTTCTGTGGCCACTGATCACATTACACACAACCGACCAGACCCGCAACAGAAATGTATATTTACCAGTCTATTCCACATCGGCTCGAGCCAAATGAAGGTTTTCCAAAGATGAGTTCACGCAGCGTTGATTCTAAAATACTGACACCTATTTTCTGTCTGTTTAATGTTGCACATATCGTATTAGCAGTATGATGAACAGTATTCCTGTTTGTGTGTTATTTATTCAGTAAATATGAGGTGTATTATTACTAATTATTATTATGTATTTAAGTGGATATTTATCGTTCACCTTCGAATATTGTGATGGCTTCAGTTGTGTTCCATTTAAAAACAATCAATTAAAAATATATGAAGAAAAAATGTGAAGGTGAATGATAAATAAAATGATTGTTTGTATGTTTCATGTGTGCAATAGGGGAGTCAATACATGAAAATTTCAATTTCAATTAATCTCAATAAAGCTGAGTTAACTCGAGTTGAATGAAACATTTTTTTGAATCTCTTCTAAATGTGACTTCAAAGAGAGACTGAATCCACACAAGAGTGGCCATTAATGCTTACAATGATATGCTGTTAGCCCGTTGTTGAGCCTCTTCACAGCCTCTGAGGGTCTTCTAAAGAATGTCCTGGACAGTATCTGTTCTGTTGGGAAGTTGGAGAAAACTAATGTTTGCAAGATGGAAAGCATTATTGACTTTTATGACTACTCTGGTGTTCCTTTACGTTATATTTAGAACATATACAATAAGTGCTATTAATATTCCATTCATAGCGAGTTAACTCAGAAGCTTCAGCTTCGGTGGCATTAATAAAGATTAAAAATGTCTGTCTATTGACAGCCCTTCAGAGAAAAGGAAGAGGATTTCAATAAGCTATTAGACACTATTTGTCCTCCATCAGTGAGTACAGTAGCACTGCTATGAGTGTCCACCAGATGACCAAGCCCAAAGTAACAGCAGCCCCTCAGCAGTTAGTCCATTTCATCAGCTGCAGTCCGTTAAAATGCAACTTGTAACAGTGTTACCATGTAATTACAAACAGTAGTAGGTTTAACTTGGCACCAGGATCAACGTCTAGAGCTTGGCATTTAAAGTAACTACCGCCAGCTGCAGCAGCCTCAACACTCATCCCCCAACACAGGTGAGCTCCAGCCTGCTGAATGGAACGTCAGGCAGCAACACTCCAGCTCCAGAGCAGAGACCTGCGCACATCATAATCGTCCCTGGACAGAGCCAAGCTCACAGAGACGTCCAAACGGGAGGGAAATCTAATCCCACAAGCAGCTTCTGAATGTGCTGTGGAAAAATAAACAGCTCAGAGAGCAAGCGCAGCCTCGGTGAAAACAGCCACACCGTAAATACTCAGTAGATGGACGGCAGGATCACGGGGCTTAGATGACAAGTTGTGAAGTGACACTTGAGAGTCAGCGACAGGCTGCCTTTAACACTGCAGGATGAGTAGCATCAAAGCCAAACTTTCTGGGGTGAGTTACCTGTGAGCGCGGCTTCCCCTGCACCCGCATGTGGAGGCAGACCAGCAGCAGCAGAGCCAGTCCTGACAGCATTCTCTTCCGTGACCCCAGAGACAAACCACACAAATGTCCACTCCTTGCCGCTCAGAGAATCCTAAAACACCCTCTCAGCCTCTACAGAGTTGCTCCACACAGGCTCCTTATGCAAAGTGAGTGGAGGGAGGTGCAGCTGGAGGGTGGGGGGGTTCTTTTTGGGAGGAGGGAGAGGTAAGAAATGAATAGAGGAGAGAGGTGGGTGGAAAAAAAAGGGGACGCAGAGAGTGTGGCAGCTACTGCTGACAGTAAATTGGAAGTTGGAGGGGAAGTGTGGAGGAATATTTTGTCCCTGTGACAGCAGAGAGGAAGGAAAACTTGGGCTGAAATATCTCCATAATGGCTCATGAGGCTGAGCTGAAATTATTGGTTGGATATTGTGCATAGCTGCCAAAGCAACAATAAGAGGTTATAAAGGTCGACGTGGAAAAGTGAACTACATCATCTCCTATAGATCATAACCAAATTTCCTGTAGGGTCTACTGGTCGGACGAAAACTTTGAAGTGATTTGACACGACTCATGCAGTAAACCATCAAGATGTCCATTAAGATCAAATGTTTCATCTGAGTTTAATCATCCACTTAAAAACTTTTTTTTACTCATACTTCGACTGTTTAGTGACACGAGCGGAGCTTCTTCAGGAATTTAGTTTCAGTGGAGACAGAAAGACTTCAGTCTGAACTCTCTCATACAGATAAGAATATTCCACATGGGAAGGAGTCAAAGTAAAAAGTACTGCTCCTCTGCCTCAATACAAGCTGGGTGAGGTGGCTTGGACATCTTCTCAGCTGGGGGAGTGGTGGAGGTGTGTGGTGAGAGGAACGTACAGTATCTGTCTTAAATAGCTCTGAGGGCACAGGAGAAATCCATCATCTTGTATTTGGTGGCTGAGATTGTTAAGGGATTTTCTTCCAACACTTCCTCTTCAGTGAGTGTGTTACGAAGCTACTGTGGCAAAAAAAATAGAAAATGTAATCGGTCGGACACGAAGAACGTGTCAACTCCAGTATTCCGACTGGAGTGTTTTCTAAACGCCTCCTCAAAGTAAACTAAACTTCCACCTTGGGACTCAGATTTATGTGAGCACTCCTGAGTATAACACATCAGCTGAACAAACCGCCAAATACTTTCTTGGTCATTATGAGCTTGTTGGCACCGCAGTCAATAAAACACACACGGCTTCTTCTCTTCACCATCAGCTGCATCACAGAGGGCGGCGAGTGTAAGGAAGTGTAGCGGTGAGGAAATGAATTGGCACCTGTGAGGAAACAGACGCTCACTCACGTGCGCGACTTCAGCACGCTTTGATCAGCCAACTAACTGACATGCCGTGTACTGCATAGTTGCACATATAAAACAGTAACTGTACAAGGGTGATTTATACTACTATACTACTATAAATCAGGCAAGTCCTTTCTCCTGTTACCTCCATCTCAGTCCCACACTGTCTCTCCTCTCTATGTCTCCAAACTTCACAACACCTTTCTCAGCATTGGGCATCTTCAACTCTGTCACTTCCTATCTCCCTACTGACCATCAAAGCAACTAATTCAATGAAACATCACATCATTTCTAAACCAAGAGCGCCATCTAGTGGCCTCTGAAAATTAGGGCACTGTTTCATGAACCTTGAAATACTGTTTCATTAAGCCTCATCTACCCATCATTGTCCACACGCCTCTTGTATTTTTTATGGTGATGCGAGGACTTACTGTATAGCTGAGGGTAGAGAGGAGCCTCCACGGACCATGATGTTTGCCTGTGACGTAGTGACTGCGGATGGAGCGGAGGAGCGGAATCATTTGGGGACAGTTATCCAGAGTAATGGACATTCGCATCCACATTCAAATCCACATTCACCGCTGATAATTTACCCAGTTAAAAAAACAGATGATTCAAGCAGGTCTGCTTTACTTATTATGCAGCAAGGCCACGCAAATAAATTCCATGATTGTTTGCTTCGAGCAATGTATCTGACTGCAGGCAGAATATTGGAGCGCAGGACCAAAAGATGATGAATAAAGCAGGACGAGCAGGGAATTTGGATGGGACGTTGAGTATTTATGTTTCTCATCCTTCATATTTTACTGAAAGTGGATGACAGACAGCCAGTGATAAGTGTTAGTAATGCCGACCGTGCATCGCGGGAGTAAAGAAGCGATTTAGCATTTGCAGGCCAGTCACTCATAGCTAGCTTGACAAAAGCACAGGAGCAGGTACGTGAGAAACAATGAGATCTGTGTTCTGGTTCTATAGGAGAAGCTCACAAAAACACTTTGATGCACTGATTCCGAGTGTGACGGCATATGAACGAATCGTATTTACCTTTTACTCTTTATTTTGACCAGGCTTTCAGCTAGGATTTAGAGACAGGGCGTCCCAATATCTGTTGACCAACGCACTTCCTGTCACCAGCGTCAGACATTCCATCAATAACAGTGATCCTCCGTGCCGCTTTGACCAATCGAATTCGAGTGTTGCGACATGCGCAATGTGGCTAACTCTGTGATTTAGCCATCGGTCCACGACCGCATGAGGATCTGCAAATTTCTATCTAATTCAGCAAAATTACAGGGAGAGGCACCCAGTTCATGGAATCCAGTATGATGGTGCTATGATTCAGGTAGGATGCAGGCACTCATGATGGAAGATTCCTGGTGTCCTGCTGAACAATCTCCCAGGTGCCCCTCTGGCTAAAAGCCTGATGTTGCATTTCTTGACGCTCAAATGAATGTTTGGGGTTCAGTCGAAGACACATCCATGTGTGACGATCATAGGGTAGCTACTTTCCTCAAGGCGTTACTCCGCGTGCTCATAGTTCGGCATGTGGCAGGCAGGGTTGCTATGCTGTCAGGAAATGCCCTAAAGTGGATTTCATTCAGTAGGAAGCCTAATGCGCTTTACTTTCCGCCGCATGTAAATGATCGTGGCGCACTGCTTAAATGAGAGCCTTGGTCTCTTTTTAAAGTTGAAATCTCACGTGATCAAATGTATTAAAATGAAGTAAAAACATCTAAACAAGTGGATATCGGAACCAAAGGAGTGAGATTTTACTTGTCTTCATTGTCATCAATTCAGTAAATGTCAAAACTTTCCCTTCTGCTTCAGTGCTTCATCGCTTCTTTTTGGCTGCGTTCACTTTGGTGTTTTATTTTGTTTGTTTGTTTTTTTTTGGGCGGGGGGCGGAGGGAGGGGGCTCCAAAAACATCCTGGAGGAAGCCCTGAGAAGTTAGACATCTTCATGGCAGCTTCCTTTAGCAATACAATGAGTCAGACCGATGGATCTGAACCAATGAGTTGGTTCTCAAGCTTTCATGGTGAACTGAGAGCCTGTCCACAAGGCGGTGTTGGTCGTATCTACACACCTTGATATGTCTCTAAGAAACCAAGACCAAGCACAATCTTAACTTGTCATAACTTCTTTATACCATGCCAAATTTCATGTCTCAAACAGTTGAGAAGCACACATTAAACTGTGACGCCAATGACCAACACATTTATTAACTGAAGCAGGGACAGGATTAACCCTGTCCCTGACCTTCATTTCCTCAAACACAAATAAAAAATAAAAAAAACACACACAAATGACTTGCTAAGAACTGAAAATCTTATGATAAAATGAATTAAATATGAGATATCCCAAAGCAGCACTCCAGGGAATGAAAATATTGGACAGGGAAAATGTTATTTTGTGTGTTGCAAGGCCTTAAAAGGACACAAATGGCCCTGAAGATTGAGACACAAATTAAATTACTTTTCTGCCACCTCAAAGTTCAGGGTCGCCGACCTCACCCGGCGTTTGCTACAACAACAAGAGAGAAACACATAAAGATAAATGCTTTTGTCTCTTTTGTGGCCGTGCCTAATCTCTTTAGCGCCTTCTGGAGACCTTTTGTTAATGAAGTAGTTACGCCACATGAGGCTAATTTACAGCGGGGTCTGACCCTGAGCGGCGGGGGTCCAGACACACGAGCTCAGTCGCAGAAGTCGTCTCTCACACACATAAATCCTAAGGTGAACACAAACACTGCTAAGACTGAACTTCCAAGATGGACGTGTTCCATCAAAGCAAGTGCAAGGATCTCCCCCTTTCTTATCATGAAGACCCTGAATTCCCAAGCTGAGCAAGCGCTGGCCACACATCGAGACTCCCAGATATATGGCATTCCAAAGTAACCCACGAGGAATAAAATGCGCTCAACTGCGTCTTCAATTGACAGCCACCCAGATAGCAGCCAATCAATGTCAACAGCCGCCGTCGGAGGGGGGACTGCTGAGCGCTAAGAATACAACCTGCCGAGCATAAAGTCTGCCCTCGTAAATCTGGAGCGGATACCGGGAGTCACTGCTGTCTGCCCTCCAAACACGCTCCTCAGCACAGCAGACGGCTGTGGCGGGTCTGACACTGAGCCCTCAGCTGCAACATCCCACCACAAATCTATCAGTGACCAGCTTCCGCTCCAGCCGCGACATCTGCGCGCTGGAACTATAAAGCTGTTGCTGAGAAATGATGGCTGTGGTCCTCTCACTGACCACATGGCGTCACGTCTCAGCTGCCCTGGGGTCAGTGTTAGCAAAGGCTTCATTCAGAATCAAAGTTGGCAAACACAACACAGCGTGCTGGACTTTGTGTGCCCAAAATGGGACATATACTTTTGTCATTGGGCTGCACATATTAACTATTAATATTTATGACTAGTCACTTGCTTATTTGCAGTTATTTATCAATAATCATCACGCTGGTTAGACTGAACTTTGGTGACCATTCCTGGGAAAAATATAGTGAGTAGTAGTTAATGTTAATGTAATGTTAGTTAATGTTATGTTATGTTAATGTTAATGTTATGTTAATGTAATTATGCTTCGTAACTGAACATGCTGCTACTACACATATGAATAAGTAGTATGGCAGTATATGTTCAATAAAGTGTAGAAGTGTGGATTAGCATAAGGAAGGAAATTCTTTCTAGAAGAAGATGGAATACGATTTTATTGGAAAGAAAAATAGCTGAGCTTTGCAAAATGATCTTGCATGAAAACCTTTCAGTAAAAAAGTGCACTTTTTTATCTTGAAGCTGTGAATAAAACGGTGGAATAAACCATTACTCAGTTATCATTGGGCATTCATTTTCTTTGACTTTTCCTATTAAAGAGTCCCAGCTACAGGCTTTATACCAGCCAAGTAGATTTAGACAGAGACAAACAAAACTACTGAAAATTCATTAATTCATCTCTCTGTTGGTTTTTGGACTGTGGCAGGACACCGGAGTGAAACCTCTTAAACCTAAGGGGAAAACTTTGCAAGGTCAATTCAAACGCACCTCAGTTCAACGTTGTGAGTTCTCTAATGAGTTGTGTTGACACGTCCTCTATTCATGTACCTCAAAGATGACATTCCCCCCACTACAACCTGAATTTAAAGAGCAGATTGTAGATATTTTGAGCCTTGTTTTGTGCATTTTTTGTTTAAGACGCAGATCCAAATCAGGGGTCTCCCCCAGGTTTCTTCTTCTGTCTTGGACCTGTGTTCATGAAAAAACAACGGCATCAGCTCCAAGGCTAACTGACAGGGCGCTGGAGAAACACCTTTATTGTCCTATTATCTCTTTGAAGTAGGCTCAAAAACAAAGCAATATCACAACAGAACAACAACAGAAAATATCACTTTCACCATCGCCTGAACGCAGGAATAATCGGCACTCACATGACTTGCATTTAGATGCAGGGCGCTGAAGCACCATGTTCCATTAGAATGGACCCAAGCAAGGAAACTGAGAGACAGTAAATGAGGACAGGCCATACATACATAGTCAGTTAACCACTGCTTAGTCCTTAGTGGCCTCTGAAAACAAGGACACTGTTTCATCAACCCTGCAGTGCTGTTTAATGATACCTCATCGACCCATCACTAATGATCATCATGGGAATAAAATCAAGCGGCTCTAGTCTGAATACCTCCCAAATGACTGGGCTGATCCTGATCTCCCAGGTTTCCGCAGGGATGCAAAGCTATGCAGCTGAAGCAGGAGAGGACGTCAAGCTCAGGAACAAAAAGAAGTATACAATTACGTTTAGTTCAAAATAACACAAACCAAAATATCCAGAAAAGAAAACGCAACTAGCCTCCCTGAGTACGATAGAACTTTGGTGTTCATGCACAACGTGCGGTGTCACATGACGAAACTCAACTCAACTAAATCATGAGGTATTTACTGGACGTAGGCTTAGATGCCTGCTCTTTCAGTCACTAGCTCAGATGAGTGTGGGAACATGTCTGGCTGGACTCATTTACATCTTTCAGTTCAGGTCAGTCAGTTGGGAAGAGGAGAATCTTGAAAATGAATTCACCGATAATATGACAAAATAGAAGAAGATAACTGTCAAACTCAAGTGCTGCACAGAAGCAAAAAAGCATTTCCTCCTCAGGGCAGCTCGGGAAAGGCTAAACACAGTTCCACGCTCAGAATTTACAAGCTTCTGGACGACCCCACAGAGGTGTCTTGGGTGAAAAACCCTCAACCCAGCATCCTGCGCGCCAAAGCCTGCTGGAGTTACACAGGTCAGTAAGGACCGATGTGGGCCAGTAAGAGCAGCTCACGGGGCCCGTTGAGATCCAGGAAGTTCACTTTCGACAAAGACATCAATCTGTCAACTCCTTCACGTCTTAGACTCTCGGACACCATTTGTTTTATCTGTCATCTGACTGCAAATCCCATACTCTGTCTGTGTCTGAGGCTTTACAAGTGCCGTCAAGCAGATTCTGTAACTCGACCTGATCTGGAGGTTCAACTGCAGCCACAGCTCCACGTGAAGTTGGACGCTCGGCAGATGGGAGTGAGAAGTGGAGCCACGTAGAGAAAATAGCTGGGTCTTTCCTCTAAAAGAAGATCCTGGGATTAAGTATCAACTGCTGACTTGTTTCTCGTCAGGACTGACTTACAAGCTAATCTGTAACTTCAGACTTTCCAAATGTCAGTGTGAATAGCTTTCTGTCCGCATGTGTCGCCGGAGTGATGGACAGATGACCTGCCTCCGTCCCAGCGCTGACTGCAGCTGACCCAAACACCATTCATTTTTATATAATCTGGTCCAAAGGAAAACTTTTTCTTCTTCTGGAAGCAAATATTTTATTTTTGATTTATGTCTACTGTATGTTAATTTAGTTGCTTTAAACCTTTGATCAGTTCGTATGAATCTTCAGTGTCTTTGATGTTCTTCTCATTTTTGCCGCTCATTGTTGTTGCCGTTCAGTCATTATTCTTCAACTGTTCATCTGAGTTTCACTCAGCTAATATTCATTATATTTGTTCTACAACCGTTCTTTTAGATTAAAAAAAAAAAGATTTAAAACAAAATAATATTTTGAAATTTTAGAGGTTCCGTTCTGGAATTTTCACACCTCCAATCCAAATAAATGAAAATAAAAATAGATATGATGATTCAGATCATAACTCTGGGTCTCCCAATGTGGTAGAAGCCGAGCAGCGACGTGATGGGGAGGGAGCTCAAGCGTCGCCTCCAGTCTGTGCCAGGCCAGCACTATATCACAGCACTCATCTCCTTCTTTAACAAGCCCACCTCACCACAAGAGATGGATTAACCAGATGCAGACGTCACGATGTGATGAGTGGAGCGGCTGCTGTTTGGGTTCAAATTTGGTTTGAAGCCAGATCAAATTAAGTGGAGAACAAATCTTGACACTCGGTCGGTGGGAAACACTTGGCTACCCAGCAGGACGTAACCTTATCTGTCATCATCACTGGAAGGGAGGCAAATAGAGGAGCACTTCTGGCTTCTTGTTGAGGGTCGTAAAAGTGACAGACTAAAATCACGGGCTTCAAAGTCGAATTGCAATAAATAGCGGCACAAACTTTTCCAAACCTGACACACAGCTGGTTCAATATTTTACAGATGCGATATTCAAACAGAGGGAAGGACGAAATAAGCATGGTCTTTTCAGTTATTAACTGTGAGCAGAGCTTCAACTGTTGCAGTGCATTTGGGGACTTGAATGCCTGATAAGTTTTTGCACTACATAAAAAAAAAAAAAAACGTTGCTCCTTTCCTCTCATCTTTCATCTCAATAAACTGGCAGCGTGGAGCAGCTGGAAGCTGTGTAAATTCACTTCTGGCTGTATAAAGGTCCAGGAGATCCAGAATTGACCCTCAGCAGGGCCCACCAACGCCAGCAGAGAAGTGTGTGGTCAGTGATCGCCCTTTAAAAATACACACACCCTTCTCAAGTGCACTTCCTCAGTAAAAAAGAGAAGCCACAGCTGAACGAAATTCCCGCGGCACATCGGTCTGTAACTCGGCCGTGAGTTTGGGGTGAAGGAGCTCTAGAGTTCTAGAACGCTTGCAAGAGAAATATAAAGATCAAAAATAAGACTGGGGAACACAAATAAACTTTTAATAAGTGAATTACTTGTCTACTTGCAGTTAATACTTGGTAGTTTGGTAGTTATGCTGTTGTTTTAACTTTCAGTGACTATTCCAGGGTAAAGTCTGGTCACGTTTAATGATTTATTACTAGTTAATATGCTGCAAATATGTTTATGAATGTTTATTTTATTTATGTTTAGTTTATTTAGGGTCATACATGTTCCCTAATCGAAAGTGTGTTCAATATATAATAAAATCATATTGTTTCAAACCAGCCATAATTGTTTCAGTCTCTTCAACAAATCATTTTCAGTTATTATCATTAATTTCTATGAAAAAAAAGGACTGCAGGGTTGATGAAACAGTGTCGAAAATTTCAGAGGCCACTAGATGGCGCTCTTGGATGAGAAATGATGTGAGGTTTCATTGAATTCATTGTTCAAGTCCAAACATTTCACAGCAGACAGTGCCATCTGGTGGCCACTGAAGATCAGGACAAGGTGTCGTGAAACCTCATCACTACTTAAAGCCTCTCACAAGAGACACACTTCAATCCCAGAACCAAGTGCTGTGAACAAATTTCAAACTGAAACAACGAGTAGAGCCGCTCCAAGTAGAACAGAGCCGGTTGAGATGGTTCTGGCCATTTTTTGTCTGATGTACACAACAAAGCCTGGGAAGCAAGTGAAGAGACACTGGCTGGGAATCAGAGAGGAAGAGGAGGAAAAACGAAGAGCGAGTGATTCAAGTGAAGTCAGTGTTCATTGTCCCCGCTCTGATATGTGAGCGGAGCAAACATCTGACACAGTTTCACACAGAACACAGGAACTCCTTTTCTGCTTCCCATCAGAGGTTGCTACATCAACACAGGCTCCACCACCTTCAACTCATCTGCTCTAGTCTCACTGATCCTCTTCATGATCGACCACATGCAAGAACCTCACTGGCTGTCACCCTATTCTTCCTGCTTTCTTTGGACCAGAACATCTCTCTAAACTTTCTGATCTTCTCCTGTGCATCATGGCAGATGTCACTACAGTCCAGCAAAGCTTCATTTTCACTAAGCTCTATGAAGCTGAGGTGAACAAGATGAAATGTGAAGCTGCAGCATTTAAGAAACAAACTACGGTTTTTACATCTGAGACTCTGACTGAACATCAGCTAGAACCAGAAGAAATGATGGAGCCATCACTTCACACTTCAGGGGAAACACAGTCCTTGTCAGTCAAAGCAGACAGAACTCTGTCTCCTGCGCAGACCGCTGTGTCGCCTCACAGGAATATGAGACAGAGTGCGATGACACCAGAGGTCAGAGGTCAAAGTTGTTACTCATGTAGCGTGAAGGGTGTCGAGGTGAAACTACAGGGACCACACAAATCTCATCAGATCTACTCAGTTTTCATGATATTACGATGACATTTATCTTGACACAATGCAGTATTTATACACAGTATTTCATCAGTTTCTCGCTGGTCTGTGTGAGGAGTGTGAAAGCAGAGCCTGCAGTCGTCTATTATTCATCAGCTGTCGCTCCAGCTCAACTCATCACTCACTCTGGGTTATAAACAATGACTCGCATGAGGAAGTTAGAGAAGATTATCGCCCACAAACCGCCCACGATCGACCTCGTAACCCACCTCCTTGGAGAGGAGGGGAGGAGGGGCCGGGCTGTGTGTGTGGGGTGGTGGGTGGGAGGTCCGGGGGGTTGCGAGAACAAGTCGATTCAACACAGCGACAGCAACCGGCAAAGACAAGCAAGGATGTGTCCCACTTTTCATCACGTTCCATGCATTTTTAAATCATCCCAGAGGAAGGATGCTGTTACAAGCATCTGCACACCGCCACCTTTGTCTTTTGACTATTGTTTTTTAATATAGTTTATTTGTCACTTTCAATTATTCAGAAAGTTCACCCTAAAACTTTAGTCAACAGATGTGACAAAAAGCAGTGTAGGCAGTAGGCAGCAAATAGAATTGAGAAGAGGGTCATGGTGACACCACTGGTTTAATGGTGAGGGACTTTTTCTGTCCAGCTCACTGCCAGGAAATGGATCATTAGTTTTCGTCAGCAGCCGGAAGGTTACCTGTCATGATGATTCATCATTTGTCTGCACCTCACCTACCCAAATATCACATGTCAGGTGGCTTCCGGGTGAGCTAGTGTCTTGCTTTTACACGGATAGCAGCGCTTAGTGGGGACAATATAGCTGCTTCTGCTCGAAAGGCTGCCCATGCCTCACAGAAAAACACTTTAGCTGTGCTCTGCTGCCCTCTCGTGGCTGAATGCCAGGCTTCCATTCTGTTCAGTGCCTTATGGGTGTGTCCTGCTACAGGAGACAAAGCCCCACATTCTCAATTTGGAGTCACCAATTCTGCATGTTTTTAGTCTGTGGGAGGAGAAGATATAAAACAAACTCCACACAGAAAAGACCACAGTTTACTGAACAGAACTTCACTCTGAGGCTGCAGCACTGAACACTAATCCAGCATGCAGCCTTCAAGGCAGAAAATCTCTGGTGAAATCAGGCTTGAACAGGAGGGAGAGACAGAGAAACTCTTACCGTGCAACTTCCCGCTAAACAGAGATGAGATGCATTGAGTCCACACGCCGTTCCGTCGATCACCTTCTCCGACAGCCGAACATAAAACCTGAAGCCGATGGCCCGGCAGTTCAGTTCACAGTGCTTGTTTACAGGAACTGAAAGGGACAGGATTTAAGGTCTGGTTAAATATTATATATACATTCATATGAGTAACACTTAAACTTGTTAGAACAGTAAATCCCATTTGCTTTCATTTCGTGGGAGTCAAAGTTGCATGGCTGCATGTATCAGAACCTTGTCCCAAAGCTGGAGGCGTATACGCCGCCTCACATCGGCAACTTCCCTCACCGTCTCTCAAAAGTGTTTCAGAGGATCCAGTTATTTGACAAACTTGATTCATCGACTAATGTCAAAAAACAACTCTGTATACAGTCAATTGAGTCATTGACCACACAATGTGCCGTGATGTTTGAATTCCTAATCAGGTTTGCTCACTTAATCCGCTCTGGGCATCGTTCATTCACCTGAGTTCTAATTTAATCTCTGCCACCGCATGAGCTGTCAGTCAGCTGGAGCCGCAGCACAAAGAGCAGATCTGGCAACACGCATCCGTCTGACAGGTCATTCATCAGCCGTCTTATTTCCACGACGCCACTCGCTGGGTGGGTGGAGTGGCATGTCGGGGGACGGGGGCGCTGTTTCGACCGTTGCCTGGTTTCCTCAGGTGGATGAGGTCAGTGAGTTTGCAGCGAGCGAGCATTCATCAAGAAGACAGGTGACGCACACAAGCGCTGGCATTACATCACACCAGAGAGCGTTTGCTCAGAGGTCAAGTATGTGGAGCGACATCACTGAGGGAGAACAAAGACCCATCATGATGCGTCACGTAATAACTACAGTAACTGTATACATAATAATCCACATTCATTTGGAGCCTTGAGTTTATAATCAGGTCTTCTAATGTACTGCGTTTCAAAGCTTGTGCAAAACCTCCAATAATTCTGTTGCCCCTGTTCCCAAATTGCTAAAAAAAAACTTAATAATATAATATTTATATTATAATAATAATATTTCACTTGCTTTTATTTTATTTTGCCCAGAAGCTGTTTCAAACATACTGTACAATATGCTATTGATTATGCTGTGTTTTTAATCTCAACAAAACTAACTTGTGATGAGATATTAGTTCTGCTATGTTAATCGGATGGTAATTTAGTAGTCACATTTCAACTACACAACATTTATTATTAGCATGTAAATATAATATATATTATTAAATTCAGTTTTTAATGAATGACCCGCTGCACTTTTTATCTATTTTTCTTTTTGGCATTTTAACCAATTTAATATTTTGTTTTATGGCCTTTATCAGAAATGTTAATCCTTTAAATACAAACAATTACTTTTAAGAATTATTTTTGCACTTTTCCGTTAACTCAGAGTTTATCTCAGAAACGTTCAAAATGACGCAAAGAATCGTTGTTGTTGTTGTTGTTACATTCCACAAGATGACCACTAGATGCCACTATTTCCCGTATGATGTGCAGTCTCACCTTCGTTGAAAGGCTCCCACTCGTACAGTCTCCCCATGAAGGGCTGGTTGTTGTAAGAAGAACACTGAACAGCTCTGAAGTGTTTGCTAGATGGAGAACAGGCCTGAGGACGATGACACACACACACACACACAAGTCAGTGAAGAGACAAAGACAAATCACTGAGGTCACGTTATTCCTGAAGTTCTCACATTATTCTCCTCTTATTTATTATCCTCACCGTTGACGCTCGGAGTTGTGTATCTTTTGTCTAAACAAGAAATGGCCGTGCTTCACTTTACCCGAGCACTTGTGTCATCACACACCAGCGACGATGTGCAGATGCTGTCTGTGTTTATTTTGATGACCTCACAAGACACAAGTGTCGCTCAGTTCAAAATCTTTTCCTCTGACATGGAGCAGGACCAGAGGAAGACTCACTGCAACTTGCCAAGTACCATACCTGCGCCGCAGATTCAAACTCCATGTGTCGTTCACAAGTCACTTTGATGTTCACCAAGCACATATGAATCGATTCTAGTGCTGTAGTTACAGTAATGGTCAATTAGATCATAGTCTTTCTTCCATTTTCAGGTTCATAAACAGTATAATTTATGTACGGCCAGAAATCATATCAATGTGTCTGAAGCGTTTCATAAAGCCTCTGCAGACCATGAACAAACACCTTATATTTCACTCTTGCCGTCGCTCAACTCCTTTTGTCACTTTTTATTGGGATGATTTCCATGGGTTACAGCTGGAAATCTAAGAATTTTGTTACATAAGATGTACTTTAATAAGGTTTGGGACACGTTAATGTTTGTTCATTAAATACAGAAAAAAATATAACGCAGATTAATCATATAAAACTTTCTTTCCGTACACCAACACAATGTGATGCCATCAGCAAAACATCCATGACGAAGGAGATTAAATGAGATGGAGGGAAAATTTAAGTTTAAAAACACAAAACACAAAAATGTTCTGTGTACTTCATGACTGATCACTGGAGCACTTGTATCCTGATGTCTAAGTTTAACTAGACAAATATTACATTTGTTCATCAATGCAATTAGAAGGTGATTAATTATAATATATTAATTGGCTGACAATGTGTATATTCCATTTTGTGTTGCTTGATGAAATAATAATAATAATAATAATATATTAATAAAATAAAAACAAATTGTAAATTCCACAATGTAATCCAAAAAGTGTGTGGGGAAAGTGACCTTTTTTTTTAACTAAGAGGGAAAATATTGCAAAAAATGAAGGTGCATCATTACAAACAATAATAATTTGTATTGATATAAAAATCTGTAAACAGGGAAAATGAAAATGTATATTAAAAAAAAAGATGATGTAAAGACGTGAAAAAAGAAAGTACAAAATGAAATAAAAATAAAAACGGTAAATATATCCAGTATTTAAATGTCATTCTTCACTTCATATAAGACAAATGATGAAATTAAAAACAACAGAAACACTAACTTGTCATCACACAATTTTCGATTGACCTAAGTAGTTATGGGCAGATGGAGCTTCACGAAACAGTATTGCAGGGTTGATGAAACAGTTTTCAGAGGCCACTAGATGGCGCTCTTGGTTTTGAAAGAGATGTGAGGTTTTGTTGAATTAATTAACAAACCTTTTACAGCAGACAGTGCCATCTGGTGGCCACTGAAAACCAGGACACTGTTTCATGAAACCTCATCAACCCATCACTATGAAACAGTGTCCTCATTTTCAGAGCTCGACAGGTGGAGCAGTCTGTTTACAAATGATGAGAGGTATCATTGAAATAGTGGTTTAACTCCAATAATAATAATATAGTAAACAGCGTCATCTCGTGGCCTCTGAAAATGAAATGAAGACACTGTTTCACGAGGCTTCATCAGCCGACCATTACCTAGCAGGAGCTTGGTGGTGAAAGGTAAGAGGGTTTTGACACTAGTAACAATGCGCTCGTGTCAGTTGGGTCAGACCCCACAACACGTTTGTATAACTCTCATCACTCACAAAAACAGTCTAAAAAGAGACACCATTGTGAGTCAGTCACACTTACGTTGCTGTTGCAGACTCTGTGGCGAGACTGTTCTCCGGAGCAGGCGGAAGCGGCCAGGGGGCTGTAGGGTCTCCCTGGGTATGGACGGGTTTCAGAGATTCGGTTTCCCGAGTCCTGCTCGCTCTGACTCTCCGCCTGATTGACAGAGCCCGGCTGGTAGAGGGGAGCCCAGAGGGGCTGCTGTACTCTGGCTGGTGGTTTGCCGTAGCGATGGAGGTTGTTGGGGTAGAGCGCCTTAGCTCTCAAGGCTCCCTGGACCCTGGCAGGGAATTGGTCACCCACCATAGCGCGTCGGTGGCGACCAGATCTATGACCTGGGTTGGTCTGTAGTGGAGCAACAAAAGGTGCTCTTCCATAACCGTATCTTCCTGGGATGATATGGCTGTTTCTCCTGGAGAGTGAAGCGAACGTGAGTCCTAAGTACGAATGTCACGTTGTCGCAGAAGGACTCTGTATACAGCATAGTGCTATGAAATTGTTAAACAGTGAAGACGCTTTATGGACCTCATCTTTAATTCAAATTTCTCCCTGATGAAAGTGTCCCACAGTGCCATTCATGTTGAACCCTGGAAGCTTCCTTTCCCTACAAATTCCAACTCAAACAACCTTTCATTAGTCAGTTGTCAGACCTATTTGTGTGGAGTCAGGCCCATTTAGAAAGGATGTCACAAAGCTGCCAAGCACAAGTTGAGCTTTTGACTCCGTCAATAACAGTATTTCTTTTTTCACAGGAGGGAAGTCGAATGGACGGTAGCAAAGACGACTTTCATCCAGAGCTTCTCAGCATGCAGCTCGACTCTCGGCCATTTCAAAGGCTCAGGAATGAAAGAAAAGCCACAAAATTGCTTGATATACAGTATGGCGGATTTATCTCGACTGAGATCTCACACAAAACACATGCTTGGCAATGACTTCCAATTAATGCTTCGCCCTAAATTCTTTGTCTGATCCCGGTACTTAAAAAGACTCCAGCGACGACTTTGATCTTTCTCTTTTAACTGCTACATACATAAATGTATCCAACAAACAGTTTTGCAGCAAAGTGTAGGGTTTCAGTTCTCTCTAGTGGGAACCAGAATTCAGCTTTAAGGATCTCCTCACTCCTAGCTTCACAGGGTTGCTCAGCTACTTGGGTTCAAGAGGGGGGTGGGGACACCCTGGAAAGGTTGCCAGTCCATTCCTTCTATTTATGGACAGTGGGAGGAAACAGCAGTCCAAACCTCACAGAAAGGACCCAAGTTATCCCGTGATCAAACTGAGGCCCTCCTGAAGTGTGGAGCTCTAATCGCAGCTCCATCATCAAAGGCTATCTCAGGCAGCGCTCTACCTCACTGTGCAACGTGTAAAAAATGAAAAATGTTGGGGCAAGGTTCAGGCCAAGGGGTGGTGCACCTTAAGTTTCCACTCTTGGAATAAACTTTGATGTCACTTGCTGTCTTTATACTACCTCGTGATCTCACTGTGGCAATTTTTGGGCAGCATCAGTCAAGCTCATGGTCACAGAATGTCATATATAAACCGGGTAACATCACTAGTAAGGTAGCTTTTGACTGTTACCCCATCATATCCTCATCCTCAATGGTGTGGTAGCTCACCGAGCTAATTCTGTGTAGATCATGGCACAGAATGCCGCTCTTGTTTTGGAAAAGATATGAGGTTGCATTGATTTAGTAATTCATGTCCAAGCATTCTACAGCAGACAGTGCAATCTGGTGGCCTCTGAAAATCAGGAGACTGCGTCATGAAACCTCACAGACCCATCACTCTCCGAGTTCATGCGACGCTGAAAGTAATATTTTCCTTCAACCACATCAGCACCAAAGAAATGCTCATCACTATCAGAAACAAATCTGCGGCCCAGCCTCACTGAGCATGTGTGCGAAGTACCTGTGTCCATCGCCGCGACTATTGTTGAAGGCCCCAGGCGTCTCCCTGTGAAGAGGAACTGAGGGTCGCAGCGCTGAAATAACAATTCCTGGTGGCACTGGCTGAACACTGGGTCTTCCAGGGAGGTGGTGAGGCGCGCTGTAGGCTGGTAAGCAGGGCCTGCTCTGGCCTTGGACGCCACCGCCACAGGTCCGGGAGCAGGCTGACCACGCTCCCCAAGCTCCCCAGGAGCCTCGAATGTCTCCAAACTCTGCCCCAACCCCCTGCTGGGACTCTGACCTTTGAGGAACCTGTGTAGGGGAAACCACCGGGAGACAAGAGAGGGGAAGATGTAAGACCAACGCCAAAGACTGATGGAAAACCTCTGTCAACAAGACTTTAATCCCCATAGATCACAGCCTTTCATGTCAGAGAACTCATCACCATGACTGTCCTGCACCGCTGCTCATGAAACAGCCTTCTGTTTGCGCTAATAATGCTGTGAATTGGCTGATTGCTGTCTCTCCCCATTGGCTACCTGCACCTTTCACTGTTGACTCGATCTCTTTGTGCAACTTTGCCAGAGACGTATTAGTCGCAATCACTGCTCTCTCTGTTTGAGGAGCCTGCCAGGAGGAGCCCCAAGCCAAGCCGGCTTTATCCGTGGAGTGGCGTAGAAATCCTGCTCTTTAAGGAACACTTTGTCTCCATTCCCAGCAAACTCTCTGCGCAAACCCCACGACCGGGTGAAACCTCAAGCTGCTTTTGACTCTCAGCAGATGGAAGGAGAATACAGAAGCGGCCGGGAGAGTTGGCAGGAAGCTCTTCTCCTGTCAGTCAGCCTGCATGGCCATTCATGGGGACCCGAGTCCCCCTTCACCCGACGTACAGCCTTTGTGACTCAACTCTCCGTCAGCTCTGGGGTCAGACAGAGGTCATTCAGCTGGTGACCCAGGGGAATCTCATGCAGCCTCCTCCATCCACTCCCCACCAACCAGTGTGAATAGCAGATCTGTCAGTCAGCCAAGTTCAGAAGCTCGCTGGACCTGACAGCAGACACAAGCCCACTCTGTTCACTCTCATTACAAGTTACAGATTCAGCTCTGGATATGACTTCCCTATGGGAGACATCACACTGGCTCCATACACTTGAGAAGAACACACCTTTTCTAGCACCACTTTCAAGCGTGTATAATAAGCGAGGAGGTCACATCTTAGACCACCGGGTTTCAGTAAAAACAAGAAGACAATGTCTAACAACTTTACAGCATAATAAGCACCACTTCCATCGGTATGCAGCCTCACATATTAATACTTAAAATTCCAAATGAAGAAGTGGAAAATTGCATGGTCTGTAGTGCCCCTTGGGGGGGCTGTGGAGCCATGTAGAGAAGGAAAACTACTGTACTGAAGGACATTGTTGAATTGGAGATTAAACTGTGAGTATATATCAATATATAGTAAATATTGAGTGCTGTCTGTCATAAGACAATAAATCTGTCTGCTGGACAGCGTCTTATATATCTTTTCTTTCTCTGTTAGGAATTAAAAGGGCCAAACATTGCGGTTTTTTCTTCAATAATCAAATCCTACATACTAAGAAAGTAGAATTGCATGGCAATATTTGTATTTTTCAAGTCACATCCAGTTTAATGATACAAAATAGGCACCTTGTTGACTTTGGTCGCCATCGCTGGCTGTTCTATTTGCTTTGTTTCATTCTTGAGCAACAGATGTGTGTCATCCTTGTCAGATCCAAAGCACTGCTCTTACACTTAACTCATGCTGGACATGTGAAGGGCTGAGAGCTAAACCATGGCCAGTGGAGGTCAACAATTCAACTCTGAGGGAGTATGGTGTCAAAGTGGAGGACCAAGTCCAAACATGTGCTCATTCTGTCAAATTCTGAGTCTGTATACGCATGTCAGGCAGCTGAATGAATAAACAGCCCTTTTGATAATATAAATATAATTACAATTATTGATATTTTTCAATATAAAATGTTGAAACATACTTCAATATTTTATGTTAACTGGAGAGGGTTTGTGGCAGGGCAACAGATCAGACGGTGGGTCTGATCTGTTGCCCTGCCACGAACCCCTTTTCCTAAATTAAAATGAGTAACAAACTGACTTATTTTTGTACTGAAGAATATGGACAATGATGTAAACATAGTTTGAGATATGATTTATATTTTATCTCCAGTAGATTCATTTATTCATGACCATTAATGATCTTAGAGATTTTTCACTACAACTATATATATAATAAATATAATAAAAATCCACTTAGCAAAAGCAAAAAAAATGTGAGTTGTATTTTGCTGCTGCAGCATGCACACCAGTGTCAGAGGAACATCTCAGTGCCTTCAGTGAAACCTTCCCGGGCGCTACACACACACTTCCTGAGGAAACTCTGATTGACGTGTGAGCGCCAGTCGTTTATAAATCATTACCGCCGTTTACATCTGATTGGCGCCGCACTTAGCACCAAGGGCTCGGGCCGCCAAGAGTACAAGTACAGGTCATTAGAGCAATTACCACATATTTGAAACAGGCCGAAACACAGCGGCTCACACTATAATTGACTTGTACTTAATTGGGGGGGGGGGCTCCGCCACGGGCACATTAAACAGTTTAACACCTTTTAAAAGTGAAAAAAAAAATCTAGAGAAGTAAAGGTTAAAATCCTTTTATTCTTTTAATTTCATTTCATTTTGTGTGTGTTGTTAAATGAACTTTAATAATGTGTATTGGATAGTTGGAGTCAAACCTAACTGGTGTCAATCACAAGAGCAAACACAGTGTGGAAATATATATAGAATTCTGAGTATGCATATTTATAATACTGTATACTGTTCATACAGTATTATGTATTTATGTGTATACTGTTTAATTAAAAATCTTAACGGCTTAGGCATGAAAACATGAGTATATAATTCTGAGTACACACACACACACACACACACACACACACACACACACACACACACACACACACACACACACACACACACACACACACACACATATCTATGTCTTCATTAAATCAAGTCAGTCTGAAACAATGAAGATGTGAGTAAAGCATGAGGCCAAGTTGAACTTGTCAGAATTCGAAACCAGACAGTTTATTACCACTATAACACAGAAATCCCTTCCCTTTCAAAGGCACTACACAGATGACATCTCTCCTGCTCCATGTGGAGACAGCAGTCTTTGCCAAGAGTAACAGTGAAACCCGAGCGGTAAAATAGCATCATCAAATTCCTCTGGATGTTCAGGGAGGTCTGTTAGCGTCTCAACTGAAATCCCTAAAAAAAAAAAAGTCAGCTCACCTTCCTGTGGTCTGCGGTGTGTTGGCAGTTCTGGGGGTCCAACCAGAGCAGCAGCAGAACCAAGACTCTGCAGACAGGATAACATGGCTCACTAGACATTCGACACTAAAGAGAGATTTAAAATGTACCTGACAGTGCAGAGACAGGCTCCCTGCATCGCTGCTGGACACGAGCAACTCTTCAGACAGAAACAAAAAGGCAGTCTTATGAACATGCTTTTCTTAGTGACAGTTAGATGAAGCTCAGTCAAGTACAGCAATACTCTATGTACAGGGCTTCGCCTCCAACTATCCATCACACGTCCTGGTCTTCAGCCAAGACTTTGAAGATCCATGAAGCTGACAGTCGGTGATGCAGCTCCAACGTGGCACTGATCTGTCAGTGTGCGGCAATTAGCATGACTAAATACAGCGTTGTCTTGGATACATGAAGAAAAATAACAGCATTGATGAGACGCTAATGTGAAAAGGACATTAGCTGTGAAGCACAGGGTAAACCTAGCAGCCAGAAGCTGCGGGAGACAGTTGATGCAGACATTTGGGGAGGATGGAGAGGAGAGTATTTCATTTATCCAGTCGCCCCGATTGTATGTATTAACCTTATTTATTTATTTATTTATTATTTTCAATAGAAGCAGTTGATTTCCTGTCCTGTGTCAGGCATGCAGGGCAGCAATAACATTTCCATAGGGGCCAAATTATCTGCTGATGTGAGGAGACATCAACTCAAGAAACAAAATTAAACTTTATGAGGAGGAAACTTAAATAAATACTGAAGTCACGAGGAGAAAATTCAACAGTAATTATTTCATGAAAATCAGTTATTAAAATACATTTACATTTGAATACAAGTAAAGATTTTCTATTTAAGTTGTAAATATCTTGGTGAAACTGTTTTTTTTTTTTAATTAAGACTCAAAAATATTGTAAATGTGAAGAATTAAATATAAAGTAAAAGAAAAGAGGCATCATTTTGAAAGTAATTTATTTACTTTTCTTCAAGATCATTGGAAAATATCTCAAGATGATTTCAGGGCGACTCTCCATGGGCCACCAAAATAAAAACAAAGGGCCACATTGCCAAGGTCTTTCTGGCCCACTGTGGACTGTGTGTGACCTCCTCATGCTTTGGAAACCTCCAATAAAAAGTGGACGCGCTCAACTCCAAGTCTCTGAAAGATGGCAAAACTACCACGAACCCCCATGTTATGTTTATAGTTCGCAAGACAACCTATATTAACAGAAGGTCAGGGTTTTTCTGGGAGCAGCAGTTTATCTTAAAACGGTGTCACTTCTAACTCTTTATGAACTTTTTATTTGACATGTACGCTCTTGCCTTTCCAGTCTACAAGTGAAACGTTGATTCACTCCAGCGAACCACGGATGTTTCCAAGTGTCTAGTACCTTACTGTGTGTTGTAAAACAGGCATTAACCTTGATTTACCTGATCATCACTTATTCCCAGTCATCCCTCTCACAGAAGAATTCCAAAGAAAATTACTGCATCTGCCTGGAAGTCTCATCCCACCTTGACAAGCCCAGATAACCTCCAAAGACAGGTGACCTGGACGCTCTCTGACAGCAGCAAACTCACCGTCTTTTACTGAGCAGACAAGCTTCATTCAACCTTATTAAGTCCAGTCACTTATAAATATAAAAAAAGCTGACATGACTGCAAAGCGACCTGCACATACAGACACGTTTTCCATGACAACAAAGCAACATATCACCTTCCACAGCTGCTGTTAAATTTGGCTCACTATGGCAGCTCTTTTTCCAGAAACCACGGGCTTTAAAGCAAGATTTAAAAAAGCACTTGACCACTGACTTGAACTCTGACCCCAGCCTCCTAATGAGGGGGACCCCCGCTAGCCGACAAGAAGACAGAAGCGACCGCATACTGCCGTCTTCACACCTCGCCTTAAGTAGATCAGACGGCAAACTTGTGTTCAGGGCAGGCAGAGCTGACTGGAAGAGGATATTTACCTGTGTTTGTGGCAGGTTTTAGTTCGCTGACTGACCTCTGTAAACCCACTTTCCTACACTGCGGGGTCGCTTCCACGCGCAGGTATCCACATGGTCCAATCCAGGTGGCAATGCTCCGTCCGCTCCCGCGCCTGGAATCCACCCGTCAAGTATCCAGGAGTGTGAGTCATGCCGCGGGTCAGTAGCGGGTCCGAGACCGGGTCATCCTGCTGGATCTGCTTCCAAGCACAAAGAAAGTGACTGACAGTCGAGCGCCAACAGTTGATAGGAGTAAATCCCGTCCGCGCCCCCTGCTGGTCAACAGGGAAGGTGCAAGTCCACGCCTCCTCCATAATTCATTCTCATTCCCTGATTCATTTTACGAACGAATATCAGACCGTGAATTAAAGCTTTTACGTGCGCTTAATAGCACTGGTATGTTTTAAAATATATTTTTATTGTCAACAGTTGCACAACAAACAAAGTTTTCATGATTTGGACAGGGGTCGAGGTATTGTTGTGTGTGTGAAGGTCATGTGATCGATCCAGTTTGAGGCAACTGAGTGAACCTCTTTTGTGTAGATGTTCAGGTGCTTTCTGAGGTTCCTCTCACTGTCCATATATACACACAGTTACAATTGATGGCTGTCAATAGCCTGTCAATAATTGGCCTGGATTTTATAACTCTTGGTAGCAGTCAAATACCTCCCCAGGACACAAAACATTATCGTGCAACTCACCTTTTGCAGCTTGGATGGAGAAGAAATAGTTGCACTGGTCAGAACCCATTAAAAGTGGAAACAATAGTCTGCATTGGCCTTGCAGTTGGAAGCGCTGACAGCACTCTAAAAGTTGTTTTAACGGACTGAATCAATTGCATTCATATCTCAAAAAGTACATGGAAATTGGCCGATAAACACGCTGTAATTTAAAGCCTGAAGTTCGGAATTAATATGAAATATTTACTAAAATAATGGCGAGCCTCTCGACAATTCTACCAAACACAAGCTTTGATTCTTCTTTTCTTTATTCAGGCAGGTGATTTTAATAGTTGATTTAGCTAACAAAGTGAAGTGCACTAAAAGTCCCAAAAATGAGGAAAGATAAATAAAGGATAAAGAAAATGAAAGAGGACACATCAAAACTCTTTTAAATTGTGGAACACATATTAACTATTAATAGGCTAATAGCTGGCTCATTCATTGATTATAATCAGTAATTATGGTGTTGTTTACAGTGAACTATTGTGAACATTCCTGGGCAAAATAGTATTTCATAATTAATTACAGGCTAATATCTTAATAGATGAATAATTAGTTTAAAAAGCAATACATTAAATTTAAAAAATGTGTATCACTAGTTGAAAATATAATGCTTTCATAATCATCTTGCTTTTTTTTAAACCATGTTCATTTCAATCTTTTCATATCCAGAGTAAATGTATGCATTTTAAAATCTTGATAGAGTTCAATAGAATAAATGTGACTTGCTTAACATCTTCAAAACAACGACTCCATTTAGCTGTGCTACAGTGACATGTTAGCGTACACATCCCAGCAGGGGAGCCCATCCTGATCTCCTCGCCCCCGTTGCCCTCATTTGCCTTTAACCCCAAAGTTTTTAAGTCCCTCATAGGTGAAGGAGTCACCAATTAAAGTTGTGTTTTCGAACTGCTGTTCCAGATGAACAACCCTTTTACCTTTTCTTCAGGGTTGTATGTCGTGGCTGGACCAAAGGCAATATCTTCTTGTCCTTACTTGGTGGGACGCCACAGTCATATATGAAATGTACAGTTGTAAAGTAATTCAGCCATTCATTTTGACCATGAAGTCAAAGTTCACTGAGGTGGTGAAGGTAAAAAATACCTAAAGAATATGAAACTACCACCTGACATGTTATTTTCATTAAAAAAAACAATGATAATGATAAAGAAAAAGTTGCCAGAACACTGCTAGTTTGCTTGGCTATCGATTGCGTATGCTAATGTATTTAAAGTGTAGCCGTTCCCATGTGTGTGCGGTGTATCCCTGTTGGAAACGCTGGCATGAATTTCCACTCAGGAAATAAGATTTCCCAATTAGTGCACAGCCATTATTCACTTAAACCTCATCTAACCGTGTTAACAGCCCTTTAAATTTGACTCCGTTGATGTCCACGTGTGACTCCCCGTCCTCCTCCAAGACTCTCTCCTGTGAAGCCTGATTAAATGAGGGTTAAAAAGTTCACAGCGGGATGGTTTTAGTGAGGAGATCAGCAACAGGTGGGGAGGATACGGAGAAGCTTTTACGCCTTCAGGGACATTCCACGCAGAGTTCACACCACCCAGAGGACGCTCAGTGATTTCCTGACCTCCAAACACTCAACAGGGCAGATCATACTCACACACACCTCTCACAGGAGACCAGTAGCACATGAGGTGGTGATGATCTTCGAGGAAATAACCGGAAATGTGCTCAGTAAACCTGAAGCTCTTGAGACACGTGATTTGCTCGTGTGGCAGGCGGAGTGCTCGCAGCTACGTATATAAATCTACAGGTCTCGTCAATCACGTTCCACGCCTCACACTGATAGAGCTGGGAGACATTTCTAGAAAAGACAAGAACGCACAGATGCTGTGTGTTAATACAGAATATTTTAATACTAAGTATAATACAGAAAATCTGTGTTAAACCGAGAAAGGTCCTTGTTGTTACGGTGAAAGAGAACAATGCATCAATCAAGATTTAAGACACAGGAAAGTCATTCAAGTCTGAAACAAAAAGCCATCATGGTCATTCCTAGCTGAAGATTGTAAAGAGTGTTGTTTTGTTTTAAAGTGCAATGGAAGCCCCACAGGGTCAACAATACACTGTTAGCTCTGACCTTCATCAAGTGTGACGGCTCTGAGGACTAGTGAGACTCTACATTCGAACTTGACGCCGGCTTGGTCAGGCTTTCCACAGACATCTTGTTTCCGTCCGTCTTTGGAGAGCGCTTCCCTGACGTTTGGGAGAGACGCAATTCTTTGCCAAAGATAAATAAAAATGCTGTTTAAAGATGATGGTGTGTTGTTAATGTTCACACGAGTGTAGTGGCAACGGTGGGAAAGAGTGTCTGTGTGTGTAGAAGGTCTTCGAGAAAACCTTTGGTCCTCATCACTTGGTCTCAGAGATCTTGGCAAGGCTGGCTTGGCGGAAGGCGGCTCTGTCTCTCATCTCCAGCACACAGTCCTTCACCATCTCGGCAAACATGGAAGGCCAGAGGTCGTGAAGAGCCTCGCCCTTGAGATTTGTGTCTGATGCCCTTTGGACCAACTCCTGGAGGTACTGCTGCACCATGGCAGCGCGTTCTGACGCCTCGACTGAGCCCTCCTGCGGAGAAAGACGTGACCATCATTGTCTAACACGCCGCTGCTTCCAGCTCATTCTATATTTCTGCCATCACAGATAACGCCTTGCATCACAGCGTCACTCAAATGAGTTGCAACTGAAGCAAAGGTTTCTGCCTCAAACAACAAACCAACTTTCCTTTCTATTTTGAAGACCTTTATTTGACCTCTGTCTGTCTGACTCCATCTTTCAGTCAACCCATTTTTAATTCTTAATTAATAAGCCTGCAAGCGACTTTCTGCTGACTCATCTGCTAATCTATGACTGTGGGCGAATGAAAATGAGGACAGGGACAGATGGGACATGGTAAACAAAGAGGGCACTGGAAGAGGGAGAGGGGCGCACATGTTTAAAACACTTCTATCGGAACTATGTCGACATCTTCCAATGTATTGAGCAAGGAACTTTATAATAATGGGTCAAGAACTTAAAGTCAAGTTATCGTTAAACCGGACTGAATACATAGCTGATACCCTGCTGCTAAATGATCTCAGACTGTCACTAAATGTGGCCACATATATTGTTCCTTTTCCCAATTTAAAAATGTAAAATCCCCCCTGGCCTCAAGCAGATATCACACCCGGTCACGTGACCGACACTGCTTAAAATCGAATCACTGCAATTATTCATGTTCCAATCATCTACCAAATGTGGATTTACCAACATGTTTGGGCCTCTTCTGCACGTCTACATTGTGCTATATGAACGTCGTATAGCTACTGCCACCTGCTGTCCGATTGACCTTATTGTATTCAGAATATTGTAAACCCTAAGTATATCGATAAAATACATGCCGGGCAATAATATAAGTCAAAGTTTTTCTTGCTACAAATATCAATGGAATGGAATAGTGACATAATGTCATTTGCACCACAAGTAGTAACAACAAAATTACATTTGAGAACTAGTGACGACAGTCACTCATTTATTTGAATCCATATCTCAGTGTGTACTCCCTGGTTCTGTCAGCATACTTGTACTTGTACTCACACTTGTGGAGAGTCTTTTTTTTCTGTCAAACCTTTGGAAACACAATTATGAATAAAAACATGTTAAAAATATGGAAAGACTACTTTAATTAATGCTATATTTTAAGAGTGATAATAGTCTGAAACCTATTTTGCATCATGATTGTCATTTTCTTTTCTCACTTTCTTCTTTGTTTACTCTTTCTTTTAGCATGAATGATGAAATAAGTTTAGATGATCTCTTCTGCATTGGTGGACTAAGTACAGCCTCCTGTTGTCGTGACGTTTTTTTAAAGGTAAGCCCCAAATCGCTCCATTGACAATGAATGAAAGGGGCTGTTTGCATTGACGGTCGTATCAGTTTCACATTCCACGCCGGTCGTATCTGATCTGATGGTCTCATGTTCTAGATGAGGTGACTCTCAAAAAACAAATCCCCATCTAAACATCTGAAATGAGAGCTGCCGAAGACGGCTGTGCGGCTAACCTCTGGACTGTCTGTGCTACAGTCTCGACTCGGGTAGTTGAAGAGAGCTCGGCTCAGTCCGTCTCCCAGGAGCTTCCCATTGTCCCGTAGCTCCTCTGGACTCAGCCCAGGCCGCCGTCCACGCCCCTCCAAGAGGAATTGTAGCTGTCGCTTCCTTCAGGGTGAAAAGGGAGAACAGATCAATGCGAGGAGTTAAGAGACATGGCGACAACAACTCAGGACATCGGAGGTCATGAGGGTCTGTAATGTGACCTCCTTCTTTCTGCACTTTGTACAGATCACTTTTCAACATGAGTCAAACCATTTAAGAGATTTGAAAGGCAGTAGACAGGCTTACTTGGTGGGTCGCAGCCTCTGTGGGAGTGGGAGGATAATCTGATTTATGCTGGGAAATTAAAGAGTTTATTCAAAAGTTGTACTCTAAAAAAAGGAGTTTCCCACAGTCACAGTGAGCAGCAGCAAATTCCCCTCAAACACCGGATATGATTCGAGAAGATGTTGGCAAGGAACTGGCATCAAATGAAACATTACAAATCCTTAATTCTTCCCACAAATGTCAATGTTCTCATGTCAGTCATTAGCACTCCACGGCAGGATGTCGACGCTTTAAATGGCAATAAGACATTTTAGGGATGTGAACTCATTAAACGTTATCAGTTTAAATCTGCTGTGAATCACTGCTGCACCGACATGTTCCATAGGCGGACGGTGAGACACACAACTTATCAAAACTGGCCAGAGGCGAAACATTCCATTAGGCAGCAAGCGAGTGCCTTTTTTCATGCTTTATATGTTTTCAAACATTTCTTTGAGACCATATACTTTCATTTGAGTTCTTTACTTTAGTACAGTAGTGTACACAAGTCTTTAAAGGTCGCTTCAAAGGAAACCACAAACTACTACTGCTATGACTCTACTGTACTGCTTTTATTCCCTGTACTGATCCCAATAGTACTACTACTACGACTGCAACTAATTCTCCTCCTACTATTACTTACACTACCCCTACTCCTCCAACTACTTCTTGCACAACTCATAATAATACAATAATGAGAAATTATTTTATGTTTTTAACCTGGTCGAAAATCTTAAATAGTTTCTTCAGCTACAAACAGTTACTACAATTGTTAAATTTGAAAAATGTCTTTTTTTGGTTACACTTTAGGGAACACATACTATTAATATGATAATTACTTGCTTATTTACTGTTGATAATCAGTAATTGCGTTGTTGTTTAGAGTAAACTTTGAGAAACCATTCCAGGGTAAACGATTTAATTCTTAACATGAGCAGTACTTTACATTGACTGAGTCTGTCATCATCGTCAACGTGCTTCCTTCAGCAGACTAAACTAGCAAGTTACTGAATCAAATGAAATATTCAGGAGACTCTGTTTTCTTCATTCTGAAAGGATGAAAGATATCAAGTATCTGAAGCACAGCGTGACGCTTTTGATCACCGACGTGTGTCCTGACTAACCTAGCAACCATGTAGCCTGGTGTTAATGGTGTGTCCTTAAGCCAACAAATCACATCCTCTGATCTTCGGGTGAGCAAGTGGAGACACACATCTGCAGATCAGCTTCGAGGCGAGTGACAAAACACAGCTGATATCAAGTTTTGTAATGTGTTCACCGAGGAACACATGTACTGCACATCAGGTTAGACACACACGACTTTTTAAGAGTTTGTTTACTTCTGCTGCAACGGTGGACCATGAAATGGCTTTGAGCTGGATGAAATGGGGATGAGCCTCACAAAACAACATTTTATTTTATGTTATGAATGAAATTGTATCCGTTCGTTTCGCTTCCATGCCTTTTTTATGTTGGTATTACTGTTCACCAATATGGGGCACACCCCAGAGTCAAAAGTTTATGTCAACGACAAACTCATGGCAGCTGTGGTAGAAGTACAGTATTGATAATATAACTCTTGCCTAAAAGAGGAAAACGGAGCGAGTGAGGCCGTTATATATAGCAACTCTAGGACGGAGAATTTCCGCCATTGTTACGTCGTCTTCATGTCGCACACGGTTTCCGGCGGTACTGCTCCATTTGGCCCGTATCCATAAGCTTTGTGGAAACATGCAGAAATATGGAGGAAATGAATGCAGAGCATGGACAAAAGGGTCCATCCGGATTCATACATAACTTTGAGCATAAATGGGCCTTCAATCGGACTGTCACCCAGGCAAGAAGATCCAATAGTGTTTTATTTTTAAACAGAAATTATTCTTAATTTGTGTCAACTGTAGCTTCTTCAATCTGCACAGTAGCTTATATAAATACATACAAAGCAATGAACATCTCCTTCACTTTTTCGTAGTATAACCATTCCATCCTCTTATAATCTGATTTGATCAATTTTTAAATGTACAAGTCCTAAATTCTGATAAAAGCATGCGCAAAATGACACTGGTGAACAACAAGAGTCATGTTAACACAGCTGTCTTTATCAATGGCCAGTGAGAAACAGTTCCCGCTGCTGTTAGTAGGTAAGAGTGAGTTTGACTGGCCTTAAGTGGCGGACCTGAAGAGGCTTGGTGAGAGAGTCAGGAATGTTTGTGTCCAAGTGCCAAATACCCACCCATAGCCTGAGACACAGTCTAATTCCCTGAGTTCCGCAGTGCCAGCCTGTCTTGAGAGCAAGCACACACATGCACACAATCACGCACCCACACTCGCTACTGTCAGACATGCATGTACCTGTAGCATATACTTTGACAGGCTGTAACTCAAACCTACACACATTAAGGAAACGACGGAGTGTAAAGAACACTTAAAGCGCTCATTAGGTAAAGCTTCAGAAGCCTGACTCACCTTGACTCCTCCAGCAGCAGGAGGAGTCGACATCGTGGAGTCTCGGTAGCGGCGATGTACCCTAGCGTCCCAAACACACGCTCGGCAGCGATCACGTCATTCATGGTGACCTAGAGTCAATATAGAGACACACATGTACACACTAACAGTGACAGAAAGAAAACATGTAGCACAGATATAGAGGTTTAAGTCTGCTCTGGAGCGTCAGGAGTTGATGGTTCTTCCACTGTCTGAGACTCAGTAGTAGTAGTAGTTCTGTACTGATGGATGGCTCACCTCCTGGCCGTTGATCCTCTGGAGGTTGAAGTGATGGAGACGGTAGATGACGAAAGAGCGCCAGAGAGACAGGCCAACCACAGGGTTGCCTTCTGGGTGGATGGTTAGCTGGTCCAGACGCCTCACCTGAGCCAACGCGGCCAACTGTGGCAGGCGACTGATGTTGGTTTCCAAGAAAATCATGTGCTGCCGACACAAATTATGTGGTTATTAATCATCAACAATCATCAACAGAGACAATGGCCTTCAAAGGCATCGCACATCACTATTTAGTACGCAGTGATGACTAAATATACTATACTATAGCCTTTGTTGTAGGCTATTGGTCACAGGGAGGGGATCCACTTGGACTTGTATGATTCCAGAATATAAAAACTATAAAAATTAGCTGAAGAATGAAGCAGATATGGCAAACTCATTAGCACCAACAACTACAGTACCACTATGTCAGTGTTCTCCAGCAATTTGCAGGATGTTTCCACCGAGAGGTCCGGGTGTGTTCGCAGGCATAGCAAAACCCACAAGTTCTTGGGACAAAGGGAGCCAAAAAGCCAAATGACAAGACGTGAGCACTTCTTGTGCTTGTCAGAGAAGATAATGGATGGGTTTCTTTAGATCCGGTCACTCACATGTGCAGTTGGAGTCTGATACGTAGTACGCTCTGACATCGGATGGTTTTTGTTTGCGACTTAATGCAGACAGGCTGGACAAATATTAATCTGAGAGTACATACAGAAACTTGTCAAAATTAAGTGTTTTCACAGTGCGCTGTGGTCCACTGACAAAGCAGGAAACATGAGCGAGCAGAAGCTTTTGCTACTGCAGTGCATTACTATGAAAAAATCTGTGAAGTACTGGAAACATCATCAATACCGTCTGTGTTAAACCAAAGCAGAAACCTATCATTTGAAGACGGACCAGTGGAAAAGGGACCCGTTACTCGACCGCCCAACAGAAATCGACCCAGACCACTCAGTGTAAACAGCTCCCCCGGCTATGGTTTATCATTATCTGCATTAGTACGCGAATGTCAACAACAATATATTTTAGCATTAAAGCAAGGAGTAAACAGCAATTTTGAGGAAGTGCAGATGACCTTTTGTTTGCGTACCGCGTGGCACTGCCATCACTACTTAGATTTTTGGACTCGTACTTTCCATTACATTTCCAACACACAGACATTAAACATCAATGTGCAGTAACCATCCTCACCGATAGATTGGGGAATTTGACCCTTATTCTAGGGAGCAGAGGTACAATGGAATCATAGTTGATGTAGCGGAAGGTGATGACAGTGACGGCACCGGCAGTCTGAGCTCCCCAGCCTCTCTCCAGGGCCTCCAGAGCACCAGGTCCAAACAAACGCAGGGTGTCTCCATCCAGCTCTGCCAGGTGACTCTCAGACAGTGACAAACTCTGGACACTTCCCGTCTCCACAAGTCTGCAGAACACAAAAACACAACTTGTAAATTCACTATGTCTGACACCTCTTTTTGTCAAGAACTATGTTGTCTAATAAATCAAGCATTGTGCTAAACAGTCTTGCTGATGTTTATTACCAGATTGTTATCCATCCGCAACTGGCGAACTGTTTACACGTCTCACAAGAATTTTTATAGGCGAAGAAGAGTAGATATTATCTCTTCAGCCATGCCTCAATTTCTTGCTCTGATGACGTGTTTTCACGATAACAGCGCATCAGATGTCCTTGGCTGCACGCAACACATCGCTGATCATTTAGATTTGAGGGAGCCAGAAAAACTCATTGCTCTGTTTAGGTTTCACACCGCCCAAATCTTGAAGCAGAGCAGACACTAATCCTTTGATAGTCAGACTCCAGCCCAAGAGTCTTGCAGGGACCAGTTACTGTCAATTATGGATCGGGGGTTAAAAGCTCAGATGAAAATAGCACAAGCGGGTATTCACTTTGAGAAACAATAGAGAAGGTGCATCGGTAACTGAATCTTTTTGAATCGTTCTTTATTTGCTGCCAGCAGAGTCTGATGGCCTGCAGATGACCGTCTGGGGGGAAACAGTCAGGTTACATTTCTTTAATGATCATGAATGATTGAATAGTGATTCATGGCATTTTAATATTGCATTTTGAGTAGAATCTGCACGAAAATTTGGTGCTTCAGGGTGCTGCAGTGATCAGTGAACTATTTGCTGCAGTAAAACAAAATTAAAAAATAAGTTAGTATATATATATGCATATATATATATATATCTATATATATATATATCTATATATATATATAGATATATATATATTTATATTGTATCAAAAGTATGAAAGACTAAATAACGGAATGAATTAGTACACACACCGTACACAAACAAGACAGTACAGGATGACCCTGACAACCACAGCAAAGTACAAAGGTCAGCCCTACTTCTTTAAACCTTTCAGACAAACCCTTTACCACACTATTTCTTCAGCCTTGCTTTGTTATCATTGAAGCAAGAAGCAGATGGAAGGCTGGATAATTAATATACTACATTGTTCAGTTGTCCACTACGTGTACCGCAGTAGGAATGACCTTTGAACTTTGTTAGTCAGGATTTCTGACTCGCTTGTCTTCTTCGTGGCACTGACGTCCCTTCTTCACTCCTCCATTTATTGTTTTCCATATTTGAAATAGAGTGACAGCTCATGAGAAGTTTGGGGACAGGTAGGTTTAACTGTCTTCACCAGAAAAAAAAAAGACACAGACAACAATGAGGTTCTTGGATGGAGTAACAAAGGTCAATAAAAAAGTAGAGGTGTGACTGGGGAGGATGACCCAGATAGGTGAGGGAGGAGGAGACTCACTTGCTGTGACTCTGAACCTCTGTTCCAAATTGAACCCCACAGTATCATCAAAATAACATCAACCTATAAATTCCATTGATAAGCTGAAGGAAAAAGAACATTGTTTATTGTACAGTACAACAACATCCACAAATGTCGAAAAAGTATTTTGAGTGATTGTGCATCAGTCATAAACTCAGACCAAATCCTGCACACAGACCTGCATGTAAGTGGAAATATGTAAGGGATGAAAAACATCTGTTTCCTTGTTTAAAATGTGATGCTGATGATTATTTGGCTTCAAGACTGGTTCACTGATTTGTTCTGCGGTGAGAAGCAGGTGATTGGTCCGGTGCCAGAACCAGAACAAAAGTTTAATTAGAAAAGCAGCTCCCTCAGAAAGAGCTGGAGGCTTAACAGTACGATGTTAAGAGTGCATGGATGGAAAATGACTCTAACTCTCCCCACTTTGTCACGTATTGTTCCCCTGTAATCTCATCTGAAAGGATGCCAGGTGTCCCTGAATCCCACCATGACATGAACTCAGCTGCTATCACTGCAGGAGGAAACGCAGCAGGGAGAAGAAGAGTCAGGGAAGAATCCCTCACAATTACATGGATCCTGCTCTGGCCGATTACTCGCTCAATCTAATTCAATAAGAGCTATCTGGCGTAATCCATGAGGAGTTGGAGAAAGGACATCTGTCATCTCTCAACAACTTAATCCCTCTGAAGACGCAGCTTAGATCATACACATGTCTCTGACTGCTTAAATGCAGTGTGGAAGTGTCAGTAATGAGGTTTAGATATCGCTGGTATTTCAGTGCATCTTTGTGAGTTGAGTGTCGCCGTGACAAAGCTGTTTGATTCCACTCATTTTTTATTCTCTCTCGGGTGTGAATTTCTGGTTAAAAAACAAGAAAGAATGTAAACTATAACGACATGGGACGGTGGCGCACTAACGCACTTGCATTTCATTGTGATCCATAAGTGTGAGCTTTGTGTTTTGTGATGGTGGTCCAGGTGCAAGTTCAGATGAGGCAATTTTTTTCCCATTGGCACCAGGTCATTTGTTACAGTTCTGCTGTTTTATTTTGCATTTTCGCATTGTTTCTTTGCTTGTTATTGTGATATGCCAGAGACAGCAATGCAACGGCAAGAGGCAATTGCTCTATTATTCGGTCACCGTTTCAAGCAGAAGTCCCTACCATATGATTCCAGCACCAGACTTGGGGCTGACCCAGTTTATTCCTTGCTCTCCTATGTACATCTCATCACCGTATGGATATCTCTGTGCACACATCAAATGTCTCCTAGTGACTGAGTTAAGTGTTTAGTCTTGGACGACACCACTGAGGCCTTTCACACCAACACAGCTGCGTGCCAGTTCTGGTTCTCATACGCAGTCAACATGTACAAACAGAAAAAAGAACAGTTTCTGAGCCTGAAAAGATGGTTTGAAACCAAAAAAAGTTGGTTTGGGTTGGTGAACTGTGACATCATCAGAAGGTGTGTCATACGCTCCGTTTACTACGGGAACTGTTTAGACTAAGTGGTGGAAATTCAATTCAATTATTACACATTTTCCTGCTGGAAGTTTAAGAGTCCAACTCCAGTCCATACAGGGAAAAACGTCCATCAACGCCCTCTATCCTATGGAATGGATCCAGATGTGCCTGACGCTGCAGGACATACCTCCACCTACTCCCAGTACATTCGGGAACTGACATATCCTCGCAGCTGATATGTGAAATCACACAATAGTTTGGTCGGAGTGTTGAATCACAGGCCTCAGAGATAAGAGCAGTTGATCCATTATCTACCACTCACATTCTCCACGGAGGCGGGTGATGTAATGATCCTTGTATTTGAACGGCTTTGTGAGGTTGACTTGACTGGACGGTGTAGGCAGCATAACCTTTCAACAAATCGTATGCTGATGGATGACTCTTCATGTGCATTGAAACTCAGAGGAACATGATAGTATATGAATAGAAGCACATGGACGTACAGAAGTGCACCTGCGAAAGGGACTTTTTCACCAGCAATTTTGAGCTGAAGAGCCCAATTAAAATAAAAGGAACAATTTTTTCCTGCAACTTCTGTACTGAAAAATCATCTTTTTAGGGTGAGGGAGATATAAGAGGAAATTCCATCTTCTTTAGGCACATGCCTGGGAATACAATATATACTGAGGAGGAACAGGCTGAGCAAACTTGTTCAGGGTACACATTTGTAACACTTAACTGCTGCACCATACGGATTTGCATGAACATCACAGGTTTGCAAAGACTCAGATGAAATAATCATTAAACACTTCCAAGTAAATGTTGAAGAGCCACTGGAAATACTGAGTCAAAGCCCTGATGCATCAGCTTCTGTCAACTCTAGAGCGTGAAAGATGACAATGTTCCTCCGTGGTGCGGTGAGACTTAGCTAACCAGAACTAACAGATAGATATTGATGACTTTCACGAAGATGAAAGGAGATTTCACGCTCGACTTTGGTCGGGCCCAACTGAAACTAATGGGAGATCTGTCAGCGTGATTCTGTGAGCATGCATGGTTCATCTGTCACAGATTAGTTTTGACTTACTTTGGATCCCTCGGGCTGTTTGGGCGGCTGTTGGTGCGAAGTCGGGTCTCAGTTCCCCCCGTGGGTCGGTCCGGTCCAGAGCCTGGGCTCACCCGTCTGTTCAATGGAAACACAATCGATCATATTTTTTTGTTTCAGTCTAAAATTATGCAGCTGTCGAGTGATTCGTTGTAAATAATAACCATCAATCAAGTCCTACAAGACCTTCTGTGCATATTTCTGGTTTCCTCCCCCTTAAATAGATATGTGGCCTCTAATGGATCACAGCGGATTCGCCACAAGAATGAAAGTGTAGCACACAGGAAGATTAAAAAAGAACACGACTTGAAAATGCCTTAATGTGTCAAAGTCGTGCTGCTTTATTAATATTACACAGATACACTTGGAGAAGCGGCAGCACCTGGGCTCTTCAGGGGAAGGGTCCTGGGTGAGACCGTTGCTCTGGTTGGGGCTGTGAGCAGGGCTGTTGTCTGGACTGGCTTCCTCTTTAGCACCGTTTGTTGATGGCAGCTCCAAGCAGGTTCGGACTCCCTCCCACAGCTGGGCCGCATTACGAATCGCTAGACGTCGCTTCTCCTGATTGGATGGTAAAAAAAAAAGTCACATATTAGAGTCAGTCAGTAAGAGATGACCAAGACAAGGACCAAACCGAGTACAGAATACACACACATAAGTCTAGTAGTCATATAGATGCACACATTTATTCATCACAGCAAATGAAGCAGTAGTTTTTTTTCTTCAGAATAAATCAAGAACTGAAATGGTATCATTGGAACAAATTTTTAGTTTGATCCACATTTTGTGTGGTCTCGATCTTGGTCTCGCCCCCGTTGGTCTGTATGCTCTGGTCTTGACATGATCTTGACACTAGCACACTAGCTTGACAGAAGAAGCACCTAAACAATTCCCAAAAGCCTGAAGTTATTTAACAGCATTTAACTACACTCTAAGTCAGTATGCAGTGTTTCTCATTTCTGAAGTACACCAATCCGTGACAAAGGGAGGAGTAAGAACCATGCTAAACTAGACTTTATGCGAAGCTGTATCGCCACACACAGAACAATACAATCAACTAAACAAAACTAACACAATACTAAACAATGGAAATCAAATGAATGAATGAAGTCGGGAAGGCATTGCCAAGCAAGACAATGATGGACGATCCTGACTAGCAACTGGATAACAGACCACGTTGTTCAGCATGTTTGTTTGTTTTTTGCCTTCGTTTTCTTTTGTGATCCTTCAAAAACAGAACTGAAAACCACAACCAAATGGACTAACACAAAAGCATATATATACATGTATGCTGTTTATCTTCCAAACATTTAGACTTCTTTGAAATTGCAGAAATGTGTATATTTTCAAGTCTCCACTAGCAATCGAAACAGCTATGCAAGATGATCATCTCCTTACATCTCGGTTTTTTGGCTGTTCAAGATTCAAACCCATCTACTTGTCTTCAACTATAAAAATGCTGTGAAGGTGCGAAAGATAAGGTCTCTGTCACTCGAACATATAACTCTACCTGAATACCACAGTGGACTAGCAAGAGACAGACAAGCACAACACGTGTGGCACCTTCACTCGGCAGCAACTTCTTCCTGCTGCTTCAATTGTTTCCTCCCAACTAATCTCTGGGTTGGATATGATAGTGTGTGGAATGTACCACTCCCAGGTACAGGGGTGAGTCAACTACCGGTGAATCCGTTGCCCTTCTGAACTCTTAGATATGTCATTCAATATGACATTTTCACAACACCCAGGATTAGCTGGAGTTGGGTTACGCAGACTTAATGAGTTTGGTGTGGAGAGATTCTCTCCTCGACATACCAACTACCCAGTGGCAAGAAGATAAAGTCCCAGTGGTGCAAACCATCTGAGACAAGTTAAATAAATACTGTGTAATTCATAAGCCTGCTCACGACTGCTGCCATTAAATGTGGTAAAACTAAATTATCCTACTGATAAAGAACACAGAGAGTATGTAAGGCTACATCCAGATAGAGTAGAGTCACACAGTTAAATAGCGGTACCTTATGAATGTTCTGCTTGTGACTCTCCTTCTTCTTCTCTTCTTCTTTTCGAGCCTGTACGCCAGCCATGCGCCGATCCTCGTCCTGAAAGAGAAAGCCGGAGCAATCGGTATGTGTCTCCATTCAGGAGTTCTGAATTATTGAATAGAGGAATGAACCACAAAAGAGGTCGCACAAGTGTTGCTTTTGAGCAGTCCCGAAAGCCATCGCTGCAGAGGCTGTGGCAGACTATCAAGCCAGCCTGCTGCATCACAGGATTATCTGTCTGATTTTCAGTTCGGATCAACTGAGTCCAGCTGTTGGGGATAGCCAGTTCTCCCACAATGCAATGCTGCCAACACAAATGTGATTGTGCCAGCTGAGAGCGAAGGGGATATTTTGCTGTCTGCACTCCCAAAAAGCTGTTTCATCCGATCAGCAGACAGAAATCACACACGGAAATAGCCAAGGAGCTCGAGTGCTGCTGGAGAGATCATTAGATATTATCAACATCGAGCTCTCGTTTCAGAAATGGGCGTGTTATATGGGAAATGATGCTTCTGTTCTGTTCTGCAGGTCGGTCAATTTCTTATTGATTACACAAGGTGGGACATTTCTGCCACATCTTTGTGCTCTGAAATCCAAATGCATATCCATCCAAATGGAGCGGCAATAAAACACCTCCCGCAGTCCATTGATTTTAAGATCGTGGTAATAGATGATGCGCCAACGAGTCAATTTGAACATTCTCATTTAGGACGCCACCTGTGTTGTGTTGTGAACGCTGCCGTATTACGGGAAGAATAACAGGCCAAGGCCTCAAATATTGGGAGGAAAATATGTTCAAAAGACAGCAATACAAACACAAATATGAAACATTGCAGTGAAATATGTTATTCAACAAGTATAAACCAATATTTTTGAGGTTTTTTTTTTTTTACTTACTTTGGCTGGAACATTTCCAGCACACCATTTCCAGATGCGCGTCATTCGATGTGACAGAAGGACAGTAACTGAGATTGCACTGAGATTTAGGTTAAAAACTTCAGGATAGAAACACAAAAATGTAAACTTTTTGCAGCAAAGCAAAATTCTGTTATCAAATCTATATTCTTTTTTAAAGTTATCAAAAGATTAATAGCTATTAATGAATTATAAAACATCTAATTAACTAATCAAGTGCCACCACTAATTATTATTATTTGAGAACATAAAATAAATAAATGAAATTGAAAAAAAGCCTCCCATGCCTACCAACAATGGTCAGGCAAATTGACTCTGTGGGTACAAATCGTTTTTCATATGGTGGTTTTCATAGTTTCCGCCAACAGGACACATATTTCATTCATAAACGTACGTCAACTGAAGGATCAGATTCCATCTTTCATGGTCAATCCTTCATCACTGACAGCAGAAGATAACATGAGCAATCATGAATGAACAGCCTCCTGGCTGCAGAAGGTGACACAACATCAGTCCTAGTCAAAACATGTTGTGAATAAACAGGATCTGCTTTTTAACTTACCAATAGAAGTGGCTTATTAATGAAAGCACATTATATTAAAACAATCTTAGGACGTCTATTGCTTGATATTAAATAAATGTAGACATTAAATCAGCAAAACACAATGTATCTTATTCATCATAATTGTAGCATTTTTCCTAAATCATTCGTGATTTTGTTTTGCATTTTAAACAAATAGACAAGCTTAATAGGGCACAATTTATAACATTTAAGGACGGAAGGAGGAAGACTGGAAGGAAGGAACAAACTACTGGCGAAGGAAGAAGACAGGAAGGAAGGGAAAGAGGCAGGAAAGAAGCAAAAAGGGACTGAAGGCAGGAACGAACAAAACTAAAGCAAAGTAATGAAGGCAAGATGGGGAAAAGGAAGGAAGGCAGAAACAAACAAACAAGCAAACTAACCAAGGAAGGATGGAAAGGGAAAGAAGAAAGGAAGGGAGAGAGGGGCAGGAAGGAGGGAAGGAACAAACAAATAAACAGACTAACTGCGGAAGGATGGGAAAAAGGAAAGACGGAATGAAGGCAGGAAGGAAGAAAAGTAGGAACGAACAACCGTGCAATCTAACTGATGAACGAATGATGGGGAAAAGGAAGTAAGGAGAGATGCAGGAAGGAAGAAAGGGAGGAGTGGACATGCAAACTAAGAAAGAAAGGAATAAAAAAAGGAAGGAAGGATGGACATGCATGGGTTAATTAATAGATGAATCAAATTAAATAAATATTTAAGAGTAGAATGGTCAAATGTCAGTCAGATCTGTGCACATAACTTTAAACATCATAGTGGAAGTGCTCCAGTGTGGGCGAACTCTCTACTGCATGAAGTGCACAGAACAGCACTTTTTTGTCTCGAACACTGCATTGTTTAATTTAATGCACATGGAATTTGAGACTGAAAAATGTTCTCCTAGAAAGGAAGTTAATACGCAACAAACCTGTGTCGCTTGACTGGCGTCATATTTTTTGTCTGTATTTGACTTATTAATCTTGATCTCTTGAAGTACATGAACTAATCACCATCAAAGTGAAGAGGACTTACTGTGATGCGCTTCATGTCCAGCTGTTTCAGATGAAGCACACAGCGCAGGACGGCCTGCTTGTACCATGTCTCCAGGGCTACAGGATTCCCATCCAGGGTGAGCTCAGAAAGGGAGTGTGATTTTCCGAGGAAAGCTAGCTGGTCAAAACTAGAGGAAAAGTAAAGCACATCAACATAAGGTGCACAGAGAAAGTGTCATAACGCCTCGTGCAACTGGAAGAAAACTTTGAACAAGTTAGGAGCCTTGACTTTGGTCAACAGAGTCACAACACATTAGCCTTGAGCCAAATAAGCCACAAGCTCGGTCAGGTCATCGGACACAGTTAGGATTACAGCAAATCAAAGTACTCCACTCATTGAACGACTACTCTGAGTCGTCTGAGTCGGCCTGAGATTTCCTCATCTAGTCTCGAGTATGATCATTTCCTACTCATCCACTCAGCCTCCGAAAGCTGTTGCTAAGTCAGAGGGGAACACTCTTTTAAGGGATTGAAAGACTTGCCCCCGGAAGAAACCTGGAAATTACTCTGAAGGAAGATGCACGAGCAACTCTGATCTGAAACCAGGGAGGGGCACTTAAGTTCAATGCATTAAACACAAATAAACTTTGCCTTTTGGAATCAAACTGACACCTTTAAGTCAAACGTGCGTAAGGAAAAGTAATAATGCAGTGAATAAAATGATATATTTAATTCTCAGATGTTTTGAAGGCTTGTTTTAAGGGCAGCCTTGCGGTTTCCTTTTGTGATTTAATAAAGGCGACTTCTGTGCACCAACTGCCACTAACTCTTGTGAACACCAGGGTGGGCAGGTTGGGTTGAATCTCTGGTGAGAATAAAAGAAGTTGGACCAGGTCTAAAAGGTGCATTTCCAAAACTCGGACCACACGTCTTGAACAGTATTTCTTTGGTGATGTGCAGAATCTCAGTTTCCTAAACCAGAAGTGAACCTGCCAAGTCCTAATTTAATTAGCTAATTCTGCATGGCTTTGCATCTGCTTCGCTCACACTCACCAGAAATAAAATACAAGCTCGTTCCCACAGAACATCTGCTGATGGACCAGCTGATTGCACCAGCGAGAGGTACGTGTTCCGTCCTTCCACATAGCAACAGACTCGAAGTGTTCACCTATCAGCAGGAAGATGCTCCATGGGACACACAACCTGAGTGTGAGGGTGACTTTTTAAACAACAATGTCTGAGATAAAGCTCCAACTGAAGCAGTGCCATGACAGGAGTCCTGCTCACACTTGTTCATTGCCTGCTGCAGATGTCAGGTCAGATCTATCAAACCACAAGGTGACTCAAGTCTGGGCGAGGAGTGTAACGAACACCCCCTCTCCCCTTTATTCACCTTTAACCCCTTCACTTTAGCCCAGCAAATGCTAACTCTCAGAAAACAATGCTGTTCTACCATTACAGTGCAAATGTCTCAGGATCTGAATCAGGTTGTTACAAAAAAAATTCTCACCACCAGCAAAGTCTCGAATATACCGCAATGAATTTTACAAAATTATAAGACATTTTTTAAAAATCGGATTATTTTCAACAAATGTGTATTTTTATGTGTTTGCCTTGTTGATTGTATCATTTTAAGTCATTTTCTTTCATTTAACGTGAATGTATATCAAAATATTTAAGCTTTTAGAAAATCAAAGGAGTTCATGTCGAGTGTTATTTCTGTTCATAGAGATTCTGTCACTTATCTGACCATATTTGTTCAAAAGGTAGGACGTGGCACTGAGATAAATGCATTTCTTCTTGATTTGTGATTTGCTCATATCGACACACACACGGTTTATTTTGAATACAGAGCTTTTGATTCAAGCAATTTGAGTATGATATTTATGAATTAAAGACACCTTCCATTCATCCATACTCTGAGCACAAGGTTCTGTCTCCTATATTCCTCAGACATGACGGTGTGTCAGTAACTAGGTTAAGATCAGATGTGTTTGCTGCTGTTTGTTGAGCAGGCCCTGCCAAGAGGTGAGCGAGGGGACGTGGTATTGTCCTGCCACTGCCCAAGTGGACAGGAGGGAGTTAATCGGAACATGCTCTTACCTGGTGATGTTATTGCAGCTGAGAAAGAGGCGCTGCAAGGAGGGCAGGCGGTCCACCTCAGTCTAGAAAGAAACAGAGGGAGGGGGACGAAAGAGAGATAGAGGGGTGAGAAGAGAAGATGCTGGAGAGCAGGGCAAGGCATCGTCACTGTGGTCAGAGCTCTTCAATCCTCTCCATTCCCTCAGTCACCTTGCAGCTCTCGGCTCCAGCACACAGCATCCCCATCCACCCTGCGCATGCACACATACACATGCAGCACGCTGCCTCGTCTGCACATGGAGAGGAGGGGCGGAAGAGAGAGAGTGTGATGAGAGAGCAACGGGGGAAGGGAGGGAGCTCGGAGAGGGAGCTGCGCTAATGCAGAGATCCCCTACTGCAGTGGGCTAAAACACACACGCGGCTAGTCACTGTACCTGTAAGAACAATGGCTGAGATTCTGCTCTGAGGAGGGGGTCGGGAGGGCTTGAGCCATGGCGGCCATGCCGTCATCAATAATCAATGTTGTCAAAAGGGGTGGGGTTCTTGGTACCAGCTGGTGGGGGAATGGATGTAAGTGATGTCAGAAGGGATAATAGCTAATCAGACGTCAGTGTGGCGAGAGCAGTCTGTGTGTGACTGTTGCACATGCTGCAAGACAAGGAGTGAGGACACGCCCAGCGGCGTAGTGAGCGAGCTGTGTCAGCATCCTCGGTGGCCACTGCCTGACAGCACTCTCTCCTGCCAACACTGAACTAGTATCCAACACGCCCTTGAATTCAGCTCTCATTCCTAATGCTATCTGGAATTAGCCTCACCCGTTTAGTGATCATCTCACTACTGAAGCTCAGTAATATACTTTAAATTCAATCCTTCAACCTCATAAAAAAATGCAACGATCTGGGCCCTCCACATTAAAAAAAGAATATAGATAGTTATTTTTATTACATGGACCTATAAGTTAAAATAACTTCAATTTAAGCCTAAATTTTCTATTAACCGAACTCTTGATCACCGCGAGTTGGTCTAATAAGGTCATTTTTGTTCACGCCATCTTTCAGTCGCTTCGTCTGCATTAGCTTTCTTGCTCACCCAGAACTCAGCGCTGCCTGTCCTATCTTTGCTCTGCTTTCCAAGTGCTCAGCTGATTCTGCTTCTCATCCTGTCCAGAGTCACATGACAGCTCTATTTGGGTCTACTTTTGGAAATGGCTGATTTTACGCACCACAGTGGTGCAATGGTGAGCACTGCTGCCACTCAGGTTCAGGGTTTGAATCCAGCTTGGGCCTTTATGGGTGGAGTTTGCATGCCCTCCCTGTGCCTATGTTGGTTTATCCACGTACTCCGGTTTCCTCTCACAGAGAAAAGACATGCTCACTAGGTTAATTGGACACGATCGAGACAAGCAAGAGAGACAGGCAACTCTCAGCAAGCACTCACTTACATCTGTCATCACACTGTTTCATGAAATGAAATATAAATGCTATTGCTTTTGGGCCAAGAGAACATGGCATCAGTTCAGGGTCCATTTCCTAAAGTTACCTAGACATCTAAAGGACATGGATGAAGAGGACAATCATCTGTACATATGGTTTAACATCATGTGAACTTGGGTGAACTGGTCAAATGTCACACCCTTTGATGCCCACTTTATACTTCAAAATATATATTTATAGTTAGTGATATAATGTTAATAATGTTTATTCCATTAAACAGTAACTGATTTAATGGGTAATGTCATTTATGTTGTAGGTTATACCATTCTTTGGAAGTGTTGGTTCAAAAGTGTTGGTCTGGAAAAAGTGCAAGTCACCCAGGGCTAATGCTCTCTCCGCCAGCTGCCACACCAGTCCAGGAGCCAGTGTCTCCACCAGTCTGTAGCGATGGTGCTGAGGCGGCTGCCACTGCACGTTGTCTTGCTGCTGCTAAAAATAGCATCCCAGACAGAATGATGTCATCACTGAAATGAAGTGCAGCACGCAGTCGGTAACCAATGCTTTTGTCGTTACAAGTTACGTATTGATCTGAGCCAATGAGCTCAGCGGACGTCCCTGATGTCGCTGCTCCAAGAGCTCTACTTTGGATGTGTATCTATGTGTTTTCCTCCTCATGCCCCTGTCTTCACCTCTTTATTCTTGCTCCACCTTCAAACCTCTGACAGCTCGCGTGTCTTTGTTTTTCACACTCATATTGAACTCTGGCAGCCGCATTCCATGACAAACACGGGAATACCTCTCATCACAGGTCTTTTTTGTGCATGGAGGGCAACAACACCCGCCACAAAAGAGCACAAAAGCAGCTCATATAAACACGGCAGAGGCATTAATGCTGTGTTTTTTAGAGCTTTTTAGGTTGTTTTCCCAATTACACAGACATGAGACACCGGCTTAGCTGGCACACATCTGGCCTCAGGTACTGTGTTGCGTGCCAGAAATGAGGATGTTGTTTAGTAACTTGAAACGACAATCTTGCGCCCAGGCTTGCTGTGACTGTGCTGCATTCATAGAAACTGCTTCAATCAATAAAGTGATAAAAGGTTTGAAAAGACCCTCAGTCAGACGCACCATCCTAATAAGCATATTACAGCAGCAGGCGCTAAAAATAGGGACGGCTCGGAAGTTAGGGCGACTTCATACGTACTGTATTAAATTGGAAATATCTCAAGAACCAGACTTCTCATGTTCAGTATCATGATCCAGGAGGAATTTCACACCCTGTAAGTACAGACTTAAGCATTGAAACAGTCGTCTACAAACTGAACCAATTTTTTTTTATTTGCTTTTGGTGTTTCAAGTGAGGTAAAAACGGTTTTTAAAACATTCATATGAAGTGCCATTTAACAATGAAAACGTAAAAAGAAACGCGTGAAACGGCGTAGTAAGGTCAGGAGATGGTGTCACCCTCGATACATAATGTTAGGAGCAATGTATTGCGCACATGCGTAAACACAACTCAGTTTAATTGTCAACCCGAAAAAACAGTTTTAGATGAAGGTAGATAAAGCTGATATTGTAAAAGAGAAACCCAAAATTTGCAATGGAAGTTCACTGTGTATAGTGAAATAGTGAAAATAGTGAATAACATAAAAAGTAAAAAAATATATATATGTAAAAATTGCAGACATTTAGCCGATCACCTGGAGATCAGATCTTCCTCATCTCTTGAGCATGATGATGATGATGATGATGATGATGATGACAAAAACCTGCAACCAGCATGGTCTTTGAGGACTGTTTTGGACACCCCTGAAACTCTATTTACTCTAAAACTTAGAATAGAAGCGCCCATTGTTAAATCATATTGTAGTTATATGTGTCCACACCTCCTTATGTAAAGTAGCAACTTCGCCATGCTTCATGCAGCTTCTTTAAACACAGTGATGCTGACTGTCCCAAAGGGTTAGGTGTCAAGAAGTAGGGATGACCTTTGGACTTCTTCTTTGTGTACTGTCATCCCTACATCATTCGTCAGCAGATCTCCATTGTTATCTGTACTTATCTATCTACCAACATACAAGTTCAAGGGATCACTTCCTACGAACCCAAATCATACAGACACAATAGCTTTCAAATGTCACAAACTTCACTAAGTTGCCGTAACATTCACGGTCAGTCCTTGAGCTAATCCTGGTTTCAGTTTTGGTGCACAACTAGACTCGGATGCCCACTTAAGTCTTACCATCTTAAACATCCCTCTTGCTGGTATGCTTCCTCCCAGAGTGACCTGTCCAAACCATCTCACTGCTGATGCCTTCCCCCACGCTCCACTTTTTATGAAGCTGCAGCTTCTCCTGCATGACTGACCTTCTCTCTCTAGATTGAAGAAAACCCACCTCTCTTGAACTAGATGTGTCTGTCACCACCCATGACTAGCAACAAATCTCGACAGATAATATTTAATTTGAAAAATGTATTGCATTTACATGTTGTTGCCCATAGAATATCTGAATAAAATCTTTATAAAATGAAAAAAAAGGAAAGAAACACTAGCTAGAGATAAGTCAGCACTCGTGCAAAGCTAGCCAACAGTAATGTACGTGTTGCATGTTTTCAATTGTAATGATGCTTGACTCACCACTGGCCTCACACAAAGCCAGCCCCATCGGAAAACTATCGCTAATCCACAAAGCTATTCTGTGCCTGCGGGTGATGCTGTACTCTACTCATCCAAACAAATCGGCGTGTTTGCTGCCAAAAAAATAGAACAAAAAAAATGCATCACAACGGAGGGCTTCTGGGATGAAAAAGACCCACATGAGCATGCGTGTTTGAGAGTGTGACAGGTGTTACATCCGTGACAGACGGTAAGTTGACAACCAAGAGTGATGAAATATATGAATGAAGATTTTGGGATTCAGTCTAAACAGGAGAAGGCGTGCCACCTGCTGCCAATCTTCACCACCCTTGGTGAATTAGGTAGAGGCTACCAAGACGACAGTTATTTACTTGGCTGCTGGAAAACAGCGCTGACAGACAGGGGCTAAGGAAAGTGATGACTGTGAATTTTTCCAATAAGAACCTGAAGTAGTAGATGAGGTGAAGTACAGGGTGAAGGATGAAAAAAGGGCAAAATTCCACCCATAAGGAGGGGGCTCCAGTGACTTCTGTTAAAATGCAAAAGCCTGTCCCAGCAGGTGTTATTTTGTTTACCATATTAAAACTATAGAAACCATGAGAAGGTATTTCAGTGTGAGACGATCTTGTTTCATTTTTCACTCAGCCAGAAAGACAGTGGGAGGTCGAGGCTAATGAATTATGTCTCCCTAGGTAACACTGAGACACATTACACTACAGACATTCAGACAAAGACGCCATTGACATACTGTGCACTCAGCCACTGACAAAGGTGTACCCACAGAGCACCTGGACAAAGGAAGCTCATAATAGAAGTATACCAGGAATAGCAATCCTTTATTCATATCATCATATTCCTAAATATATTTAGTGAACTCTCAAACACTATTTCCACTTCCTTAAAACCTCAGCACCAGGTTGCATCGAGACAGCCTGATGAAATTTTTCAAGGCAGCTCTTAAAAGTAGTGATGAGTCTATGAGGTTTCATGAAACAGTGTTCTGATTTTCAGAGGCCGCCAGATGGCACTGTCTGCTGTAAAATGTGTGGATTTGAAAAACTAATTCAATGAAGCCTCAGATAATTTGTAAACGAAGTGTGCCATCCAGTGGCCTCTAAAAAATAGAACACTATTTCGTTTCACAATACCTCATCTACACAACATCTACAAGTACCAATATAATCTGCCACCCAGACAACAATTGGAACGACAGCAGCTACCCGAAAGTTGGCGTGAGAAAATGTTACTCGCCAATAAAAGTCTTTTATTCTTCCACGCCTGATGAATAAACTGTTATATAACTAAGTCTGCTGGATAAAGCGTAAAAACATACTTACAAAATGGAACTTACAAGAAGGAAGATGCAGTTGTATCTCAAGTTCAGCTCAGTCAAACAGTCCAGTCCATCCAAGTTCTCCACTCTGGAGATCCTGTTTCCCGCCAGGTTCAACACTTCTAGCTCCTTCAGGTGCGACACATTTTCAATTCGGGAAATCTGAAGACACAGAACAGATGTGTATCTGTGCTATCAACATTTAAGTGTTGTGTTGAATAAACCTTTCTGTGACATCCAACTTGTATGTCACCTCCAATATAAGGAAAACAGATACGTGCTGCCGGGTCAAACAGTGGTGTAATCTTATTCCTGAATCTATCCTTTTAGTCTCGGTGGAAAATCGGGGCCCCCAACGAAAGTGACACTTTAAATGCATTAGGAGAATTCCCAGTGGTTGTTGGACCCAGAGTGATGTATCGACCTGCTGATGCATACTGGGCTCACTGGAAGTCAAAGGAGCAGTAGAGGCAGAATTCTGCCCAAATATACCTTTTTATTCACTCTCTAGAGTTAATATTTTAGCATGTCATCAGAAGCAAACTAACGGACGTCATTTGTGAGATTAGCAACTAGCAGTTCTTGAATTTGAACTGTCAAATATTTCACCAAAATTGTCTGCGTGCAAAGCTGATTCAAGACTTTTAACCTACAGTTTGGTAGAAAGGTGAGTCATTTTCAGGGTCAAAATGAAACTATATTTAAATCTCCTAAACTAATCTTCTTAACACGATAAATTAGTGTGACGATGAACACTACAATTGTTACAATGGACAATCAAATTGTATGTTGGTTAAGTCGCTGAAAGGTAAGTTGAAGTACCTGAAGTGCCAAAAGGCTCACATTTGGAAGTAGATAAGGTCCATCTTGCTTGGTAGCAAGTGAAGTGTCTAACTGTCTACCAAAATGTGAAATCTGTCAGCAGCTGTGTGGCATGAAAGGTTGGTACATGGTCAGTACTCCACTGCGGCAGGGGTGACTTTATGGGAACCAGCACGTGGTGATGAGGAATGTTAAGTGAAACATGAATCATGTCAGGATCTTATCTGATAATGTCAGTCACCGTCAGCAAACATAACTGACATTTTACCTCACTTCACCCTCCGTGGACTCAATTGAGTCTGTGCAGGGAATGGACATAAAAGCATAGAGCTTAAAAGGTCCATATTATGCTCATCTCAGGGGCTTTTAAACTGATATCAGCTCCATATGGAGCATTACAGTCAGGTGCTTTTCTTAAAATACTGAGTCAATTTTAACTTAAGTGCAACAGAAATTGATTGATTCCCACAGTTCAAGGATCAAATACTAGTGATGGGTAAATGAGGTATCATGAGACACTAGTGCAGGTTTGATGAAACAGTGTCCTAGTTTTCAGAGGCCACTAGATGGCACTCTTGGTTTAGAAATTATGTAAGGTTTCATTGAATAAATTAGATCAGATTAGATGTCCAAACCTTTTACAGCAGATAGTGCCATCTGGTGGCCTCTGAAAATTGGGACACTGTTTCATGAAACCTCAACAACCCTTCCATACTGTGTCATGAAACTTCCTTGACGCATCGCTACAAAAAACCTCACTCCCGCAATTGTAATTTGGTTGGAACTTTCAATACATTTAGACACAATGATGGGACTTGAAGGAAGCAGAGATGTGGGTGGCATATTGATGTTTCCATGTCAGTTTTGCTGCTTATTTTCATAACGCTGAGTCATCCAAACGCGCCACAGGTCCCTATGAAAGCACCTTTCATTCTTCAGCCTTCGAAAAAATGGTAAGAAAAATAACTATTTTATGATTTAATCACTGACTGCATATTTACAACTGATTTGAACTTTAGACATATGCATTTGATTACACACTTCCAGTTTCTGTAGACAAAGGCAGGTATCTAGAATGATGGCTCAACAAGGGTGTAAGGTTCCTCTTGGATAAATATTTGTGAAATTGCAGTTGGTGTGGTAAAGAAAGAAGTGGAGTCTGGTCTCATTTAGAATCAAGATAACAAATAAGCATGATAATTTAGAAAGGTGAGAGTGAAACCACTATTCTATCTACAGTAAAATGTAACACAGGCCCAGACAATGCATCTCAGATGTGCACATAAAGTCATCAACACAAGCATAAGATGAGAAATGTAGATGGTCAGATTATGAAGTTCACATGACAAGAGATGTTCTATGAACGCGAACATTTTCTTACTGGTTGATTCTCCTTCTTAGCCTGTAGGGCATTTTCCACAATCTCAGCAAAGTCAAACTGCCCAAGTGGAAACATCACCGCCTAGCTGCACGGTTGTTCAACAATGTCAGTTCACATTTTAACCCGATCACTGGGTCACTGAGGAACAGTGGGATTATCACACCCACAGAGAATGTCTTTGGGTGAGGAGAGTACAATGGAAATAAAATGGAATGGGGATGAATTTAAAAAAATATGTATTGGTGTCGACACCTACGTGTGTTCTGATGTCAATATGTATTATCATTTTGAATGCTTAATCACTTAATGTCAGATTTGATCTGTATCACAAACAGGTCAGATAAGATATTCTTTACTCATCAATTACTAGATCAGCTAGAAAGGCACTCAGGGAGCACAAACATCCAGCGTTATCACCAACATTGCAAATTAGTATGTGAATGTGTAATTTGTAGTGAGTGAGATGAGTGGAATCCTTAAAAATGTAGAGCGCACAGATGGTCCCCCACCAAATTGTCATCATCATCATTGTCACATTGTCAACATTTACTGCAGATGTCAGCCACTTTTGAATGACGCTTATATAGACAAATGCTGTTGATCACAGAATCTAACTGGAGTGTAGCGGTAAATCTCCGCCATCACATTTTGTGCAAAAATAGAATACCGAAAAAAGTATGGAATATGAAGAGAAAATTATTAATATTCATTTCAATCCCACATCAACCATACGTACAACAACTCTTTCATCAGTAACAAAATATAATAAAATTAATATGTTTTAACATATAAAATATACAAACTCAATTATTATGTATGTATACATACTATTATGTATGAAAAGTATGTATGGAAAAGAAAAAAGAGCTTTGAATCCCCCCCAAAATTGTTTTTAATACAACTTGTTATTTGAACATTTATTTACAAATTCAAAACTTGTTTTTTGGGATTTAATTTTTTTCTTGAATTCTCTCTGCTGTTGTAGCACCAGTTTCACTTTGAGCTACATAATGCTCTTTGTACCAATCACATCTTTATCACTATATATTATTTAGCTAGCATGTTCACTGTCTTCTCTCCATGTAACTGAATCATCCGACCTCAGTATCATCATCATCATCATCATCATCATCATCATCATCATTTCTAGACTCGTGATGGGTAGATCAGGCTCTCAGTTCAGAATTAGATCTCTGTTTCATGAAGCCTCATCAGCCCATCATGAATCTGATGGGCTGATGAGCCCATTCCATTTTATTTCCATTGTACTCTCCTCACCCAAAGACATGAAAATCCTAAAAAAAAATTTTTGGATTTTCATATTTTACCATATGAAAATCCTAAAAACACGTCTGAGCTGTAATTTCCAGAAAATCTGAACCTCCTTTGTCAGCTGTTGGATGACTAAATAAAAAAGGGGACAAATGAGCAACAAATCCAGCTGTCAGGAAGCAAGAATCGCTTTTCATCGCAGTGACTGGGTGATGATCTGGCCTCTTCTTGTGTTTAAAGCCGCCAACATCAGAAAGTGAAGCTCGCTTTTCAGAGCCTTGGAGCAGCTCTCGAAGGACTGATGTGGGCGGAAGGCTGGCCAGCACTAATTCAACAAAGGGAAGCGCTTTGGTTTCTTCTTTTCTTAGCAGGAGTTGTGGGTAATCCACCAGTGGCATTAATTAGACTTCCACTATTTTGGTCTTTAAACTGTAAACAATGTCAGTGGGGGCTAAGAATAATGGAAATGGACAACCGTTTGCCGCAACCTAATTGCGATTTGTCAAAGAAGATACCGCAGAAATTGTTATGTGAGATGAGCTCATTCTGCCTGAGCCACCGATGGAATAGACTGTGGGCCAGTGCTGCCAGGCTTTGATGGTGTGGCCTACTTAATAAGGTGAGGATTGATTTAGACTTCAAACAGTGATCACAGAATGCACGGGGCAGAAAAGAGAGGTTTGCAAATGTCCCTTTATAGCACCTGTGTTTATGAGTTTGCCAATGTTAGGTTAGTGAGAGTAAAGACGGAGTGAACTCAAGGTCAGACTGAACTAAATTTCAGTTGAAAGACTCACTAACCACATTCTTTGATTCAAGTTGTTCACAGCACAGCCATGTGGAAAGTCACATCCAAACAAGTTGTTCTTGGTATCAGAAAAATGCTGGCGATTAGAGATGGGAAAAAGTAAAAGTGGGGTACCTGGTTGTGCTGAAGATCCAGGATGTTAAGTTTGGAAAGGCGATCCAGACAACTTATTTTTTCAATTCTGCAGACAAGAATCAATCATCAGAAACTGCAGGTTAATTTGGCGATACACACTGTCTTAAACCTTTAATACAAAGAGTACTATTGCATGTTAAGACGTCATCTTCTTATATGTTTATCAACATTTCGTACCTCTATGAAGCACAGGTTATTTTTATCTACTCCTTTTATTTGGTGTCGTCATCGCTCATGACCCAGCATGACCTCGGACCCTCCTGTCCATGTGCATCTGAGTCTGGCCTCCAAACTGTTGTCTCCAAACTTCTATACATGGGCTGTCCCTCAGATATACTCATTTCTAATCCTGTCTATTTGAATCACACCTAATGAGAACCTTGGAATCTTCCACTCTGTCAGAGCTCTAAATACTGTCATGTGAACACATCATTTTACACTACATATGTTTGTAAAACAATAAGACATCATCACAGACCTGTTCCTCCCTAAAAGAAGGACCTTGAGGGAGCTCAAAGCTTCAATGCCGGTCATTTCTGAAATGTGATTGTCATACAGGTTCACAAAGACGAGCTGTTGCAAACGTGACAGATGCTGGATACGTGAGATTTGATTGTGCTGGAGGTTGAGAAGCTGAAGTTCATCTCCAGCAGCCAGCTGCGGGCATTCTTCCAAACCCCGTCTGTATGATTTTAAAGACAAGCAGGAAACAATACAGTGATGAGTTACTGCACTTGGAGACGTGAACTATAAGTGAGCTTTGCTGCGCCCTAGTGGAGCAGCGGCGGTATCTCAGTTTTACCATTAGATAACGATCAACCTCATTAATAGGTATTTTTAACATTACCAGGAGGCTTTGACTGAGAGATGTGAAAGAATGTGATCAAAATGCCAAGAAATCTAACTAAGAAAGCATGGTAGGGATCAGAATATGAAAAACGTGTGTGTGTGTGTTATAATACAACAAAAAAAAGCAGATTATTTTTCGCCACTGAAAACATCTTAATGACAAATTTTCCAAGTGCTGTCCAGTGCTTCTCTGTAATTCCCTGTGGTGTTTATTCATTTTATTTTAATAAACACTTTTTCATTTTTTCTTTGTGTACATACCTACCTGTTAAAGTTGATACTTCGGAAGTTGGAAACAAAGCTGCTGCAAAGCAAACGTCTGAAGTGACGAGCAGCATTTTGTGAGACTCCATCTGTAAGACAAGTAAAATATTCATTACAAAAAGATGAATTTCATGTGCATTAGGACTGTTAATCAAGGTGAAAGGATATTAACCTAAGAGTTTTAAGGCATTGTGATTGGCACCTGCACTACGGGTCGGTCTTCCATAGCTGTAGCTATAGTTTGTCGCAGAATCTGGACGCAAACTATTCAAAGGTTTAATGGTCAACGGCGCGAGATTATGAGCATCACAATCAGACATATCACTGGAAAACAGAGGCACTGACGAAGTCTGGACGAGTAGTCTTTCACTGCATGAATGCAGTCTGTTCTCTAAATGGGGCAGAGCGAAAAGCACAAATCAAAACATGCCTGCTTATTTTAAATTTGAAGAGAGGAGAGGTGAATTGTTCAAGCATACCCAGGTTTGAAGGACTTGTTTGGTGGGTGGCATTCACACTTATGTCTCTCTCAAAACGGATCCGCTCTGACTGAAAAGTGGTGAACATGAACACACAACTGAAAACAAACCATGAACAACATAAACAGCACACTGAAAAGACTCACCACTCTCTGTGATGATTTGGCGGATGAAGAATGCAGCTTGCAGCTGCTCACCTGTGGAGGACAAGACAGGAAAGTACAGACATCAACAGTAGAAAATGGAACATATTGCTCACTTTATGAGGAATGTTAAAAAGAAATAAAAGCATTAAATCAGGTGTAGTAGAGGCACATTGTATTTGTTATATTCCTTAACTTACTGAATTCAACAGATGTAAAGAGGGAGAACTTATACCACTTACAAATGAGGAACCTTTTTAAAACGATATAATATATTTTTATATTAGTAACGGAAAGGTTTGCAGGAGGAATTTGGGTGACCAGGATAGGCAGGTTTAGTCGAATTCATTATCTGTTTTTAACCTTTCCAACCATCCCGTAGTCCTCTTTGAAATACGATAAATCATTCTGTTGTTTATTTTATTTATTTGGTTTTTTTTTTTAAAGGAGAACATTTACCACTGGCGTCAGAAAAAGAGAGAAGTGGTGGTCATTGTTCCTGCTGTGTTTCTGATGGCGAGTCCCTGAGTCGTCGGCGTGCTCCATGTAGAGCTAGCGTTAGCGTCAGCTAGCTTTAAGTAGACAACTTCCGTAGTATAAGCGTTCAGCACTAGTTGTGTTCAACTAGTCTAATTTAATAATATGGCTACAAACAGAAATATAGACGCTCTCACAACCACAGCGCCTAAAAGTTACTGTGAGCGAAGCAGAGTTGCCATGACAACCACGTGGTTGCTTGGTAACTCTCACTTCCGGTGTGGCTGACTGGAGACCGGGGTGAAACATCTTTACGCTGTATTGTTTAAAGATAGGGTTCCACTTGATGACAAACGTAAGCCCCATGCGCAGTTGCAGTCACTGAAGTCAATGCATTATACATGAATGTATCGACATTTTCTTTAAACTTAAACTCAAATTAAACTCAAAACAGGTGTCTTGTTTGAAGTCAAAACTAGGGACATTTTGAGCAGATTTGATGGTGAATATACTACTGTATTCTAAAACTGACATAACTTCACAATATCAGTGAAAGGAATTCCTATTAAAAAAGTAGAGAGTACAGAATAGAGGAAGCATGTCTAAAGATAAACGCCTGGGAACCCACTCCAGGCTGTAAGGTTTCTTTTCTGTGGCCAACGAGAGCCTAAAAAGTTTAGGAATTAAATTCAGTACTAACTGAAATATAGTGAAAGAACATACCATTGCGTTGAACATACATATTTTTTTTTTAATTAAATGGTATATGTTTTTTTGTTTGTTTGTTTGTTTTTTGTACATATCGTATAGTTCAGAGCCAGCACTACTATGTGTGTGTGTTTTTTGTTTTTGTTTTTTTGTTAATCCTCATTCAAGTGACAGCTTGCCAATAGTGCCAAGACAGTCTGCGTTGGCACTGAAGGGATGTCCTTTGGAGCTTTTCCAGACACAACCAATTGGAAGGAGGTTACTGCGGTGATCCAACAGGCAATGAAAAGGTCAACACTTCCTTCTGGATTGGAATTTGTGTTTGGACCCTCTCGTCATTGTTCAATTCAATTCAATTGTTCAACTGTCACATAATACAGCCATATTTAAGGTATTCTAAAGTGAAAAAAATGAACAAGGGTTGTGTTCAGATTCTTCAACAAGGCTGAGGATTCAGGATCTTGGTGACATTGGTGAGGAATGAAACCCCCACACATCACAAAGGGCAGAGCCAGGCAGCTGAATTTTCCTCTGATCAAGGTATATTAGTTCTAATATCACACATTCTGGTCGGCAGGCACATACTGGGAATCACATAAAAAGTCTGGGGATTAGACTTCACAGTCTGATCCTCCAGGGAACCAGAAGACATGACACCTGTCTTCACTGTTAATATAGTTTCAGGGGGAAACAAGCCAGAGAGATAGATGGATGGATGGAAGGACAGACAGACAGACAGACAGACAGACAGGCAGGCAGACAGACAGACAGACAGACAGACAGACAGATAGACAGATAGATAGATAGATAGATAGATAGATAGATAGATAGATAGATAGATAGATAGATAGATAGATAGATAGATAGATAGATAGATAGATAAGACAGAAACATCTTGTCAGGACACTTAAGCTAACATGTTGACTGGGGTGATGGAGGAAGTCCTACCTCTGATATTAAGGTTATTACAATTATGGTATTGTGTGCTGCATTTAGAATCTCATTGGTCGTCTGTATGATATGTAACATGTTGTGCAAGCGTGTACTTGTTTCAACAGCTGAAGTGACAGACTCCCTCTGCGCGCCGTCACAAAAAAAAAAGGATTTGATAACCAGCATTATTTGCTGGCACTCTCCCCTCCTGCCCTGTGGTATTGTCTCCCTCCCTCTCTCTCTCGTACCATGTTGCATTGTAGACTAATCAGAGTGGCGTGTATGTGGCATGTGGTGCCGCGAGTGAGTCAGTCAGCCCACCCGCTGTGAGCGTGGTTTGTCAAAGGCGCCTGTGAAGATATTTAATGCTGGGCTGGCCGAAGTCCATCAAATTGCCACAGGTATTTTAGGAGGCTATTAAGAAGGCCGAAGGCGGACGTCACAAATGCAGCCAAACCTGCTGCAATTGCTTGCACGGAACAACACGCAGACTGACCATGAGTTGCTTATAGAGAATGTGGCTTGTATTAATCAGAATCAAAGCCAACTTGTTTCCTCCAGGGCAACGCTCCTTCTCTGCAGCTTCACCACCACATCTCTTTGAGAGGTTAGTCAGTTCTCATCGCAGTAATATTAGACAGTGAAAGGGATGAGAGATGATGATCAGGTACACCCAGCAGTCTACCTTCAGAGGGTTTGAGTTCAACACATGGCTGAAAAATACTGCATAACCTACCTCAAGGTTTGATGTTTGCACTCTTCAGAGCACTCATTGAAATACTGGTGAATATAAGGAGTGGCATTTGAGCACATTATATATCATATAATGGGAAAAAAAGGAATCAAAATGTGTGGATAATTAGGACACTCCCTTTGGAAGTTCTGAATCTACAGTTGTCTTGGAAGGCGACAACTAGCTGATGAAGCTTCATGAAACAGTGTCCTAATCTTCAGAGCCTTTCAGGGCACTGGCAGCTCTACAATCTTGATTGAAACCTCACATCATTTTTTGAATAGTTTTGCTTGCTCTCATTGGGATTTGAGTGTAAATAATAAAAGACAGTTTCTTCATTTCAAATCTATTCATATATTTCAACACATGATTAAATTTGTACATTCATTTTATTTGCAAGATATTGTCTGAAAATCATCATGGTAAAAACGACTTGTTTTATCTTCGACTGAAGCATAGAAATTTGAAACGCATGACGAGTAATAATAATCATATTATTAGTATAAATTTATAATGATAAATGTATTCAGTAAAGATAACATATAATGTGTGTGTGTAGATCTAACATAACTAAATTCAGAGCACTAACTACTGAGCTCCGAAAACAAGGAAAGTGTTTCATGTTTAAAACAGAAGGTCATCTTCAGTCATAGCAAAAAATACAATTAAAGAATTACTTTTTAAAACTCAAAAAGCACTTGCAGTGCAATACGTATTGTGCGGTAAGGTCTTGAAGAAAAGAAAATCTGCTTTGCTGGGATTTTGTTTGTGCTTATTGTTTCTTTTTTTTTCGGAACAATATATCTATTGATTCCATTTTTTCCTATATTTTTTTCTCACCATTTCCCAGTCAAATATGTTGCCTGGACTTGTTTTAACAAGTCATATTTGCATCTGTTAATCGAGCTGGCAATTAATTGAATGGTATGAAGCATCTCGATAATTCAGGAAAGCTAAAAATAGATGGGGAAAAAAGGCATGAAAACAGAAAAAAAAAAAAAACAATAAAATATTACACTGAAAAAAATGACATTAAAATCATAAAAAATACTCAAAAAGAACAAAAGAAAACAATGAAAACAAACAAAAATAGAAGAGAAAAAATACAATAAATATATTATCCAAGAAAACAGAAATAAATGGCACTAACAACAGAATATATATTTAAAGAAACAGAACAGAAACATGGAAATGGAATGGACATTAAAAACAGGGAAAAAAATGCAACAACAAAAAACATTGTATTACTCAGAAAAAGATGAAAATGGCACACACACAAAAACGCAACAATGAACATAGTACTCCGGAAATCTTACAAATAACTCCGTCGCTTGCACTGACTCGCGTGTCCACCCATCAGCCCGCTCCTCTCATAAACTAGTGCCTTCCCTGCCCTCCTCACCTGCCTCATCCTATTAACCAATTAGCAGCCTGACACGCACCCTCGACCTGCCCCGGCCATTTTCTCCGTCCGATGAACACGTGAATTCACGCGTCTCGTGCGGCCGGTGTGTGTGTGCAGGAGCGGAGAGCGGCCACAGTGTCAATAAAAAAGAAGTATCGGAAGTATGCACGCGCTGGTGAACGCCTTCCTCCGCTGCCTCTCCCTGCTGCTGCCTCCCTCCTGGCTCAGTGTCAGCTGGTGGGTTGGCAGCGAGCAGACGCCGCCGCGGCCCAATCGCAGAGCTCGGTTCAGAAGCACAAAGCTTCTTACATATGAGGAAGTGGAGGCAGTGGAACGAGCACACGGAGGCTGCGTCTCGCTGGCTGCGACAAGCCCCGTTTCTCCTCAGGGCCCAGCGGCGGGACTGATCTGGATCGGGGGTGTTTGGCGAGCCGTGGAGCGCGTCTTCGGAGCGCCGTGGGTCCTTCTCCGCCATCACTGGTGCTCGACCGAGGCTCGCGCAGCTTTCGGCGTCTCGGTTTGTGCTTTCCAAGCGAGCCGGAGAGGGGGGATCGCCGAGACCGGGGACACCTTCACAGACTTGGCGAACATGAGCGAGACCGTGGGGATCCCCGACCTCAACCCGGTGGCGTTCCCTTCCGACGCGTCGGCGCAGCGCGGCGTCGATGAGGTCATCACCGTGGATCAGCTCACGCCGGAGCTCGGGACCGTCACCATCACAGTGGCCATCCAGGCGGCGGAGGACGAGGAGCCGGAGGAAGTGTCTTCCAACAACATCGACTTCCTCGGCGGCAGCTGCAGCGAGGACGAGTTCGGGAAACACGACAAGTCCAGGTTTGATTATTGTCAACTTGCCGACTCGTTGTTTCACCTGTTCGAGGAGCACGATTCTCCGAGGTCAGGCTTGAGGTCGCCTCTTCCTCTCAAACACGACCCAAGCCTGTTCGAGTCTTGCAGACAAATCTGACTAATTCTACAGGTGTGTCGTTGAGTGTTAGGTGCGTTGCTCTCACCTGAATAATGAAGTCACAACCTTCAATAACTCCATCATTCTAACGTTATTTTTGAAGTTTATTTATTTTCCAATTAAAATATGTTGCAGCCCACACAATACAACTGTTCTCATAATATAATGCCTTTTTTCTAGTCGATCTTCTTTTGAATTCTATGGCTTTATCTATTTAAATGCGTATCATATGCATTTATATTTATTAAAGACTAGAAGAGGGCTACTTGCAAAGAATGACAGTTTTTTTTCTTGAGAAAATGTATTCACTTATTTTTATTTTTGATTTATGGATTTATTTATCATTATTAAATATTTATTTTTAAAGATTTTTAAGCAATCTCTTAAGCAATAACCATTTTCTCCAAAATTTTCAAAAAGAACAGAAAGTTGAAAAATAGATGAAAGAAATACTAAGTAGCGAATATTGCCTTTAATTGGAAAGAAATGACATTGAGTGAAAGTTTGAAAAAAGATCATGAGTTTTTGCGAAAAAAAAAAAGGATATTAATGGATCTGTCGGCAACGTGACCCATAAGTCCCTCAAACTGTAATGCTTGTGTGTCGATCTAACAATAGATCCTGACAATAGGAGCTTAAACCCCGCCAGACCTGCTGCAGAGCCGTAATTACCCGCCTTGCCCAGACGGTAACCACCTGTTGGCGGCATCGGTGCTGAAAAAGCAGACACCTGAGGGAATTATAGAATGGCACCATCACTTGAAACTAATTCCCCTGCGTCACGGCTTCTATTTTTATCCCACTGTCCTATAAGTTCACTGCTCGGACTGCGTGAGCCAACAGTGAGTCAGTGATCGAAAATCCTTGCGGGCAGATAAATCGTGTTACAACTTAAAGGCGAGGCCCATCTCCTCCTTGGGTTTTGGGAGGATGCAGAAGAGAGTGGGTGCATTCTTTGGATTCAGCCTGAACATTCCGCGAGGGATGAAAGTGACAGTTAACCTCCCTGCAGTCGACTGACTCATATTCTTTCAGACATTGATTTGAAGTGTAAGCAGCTCGTGCCAGCTGTGTGGTCAGCACTGCAAGGAGGGAAGCAAGGGAGGAGGCAGGTGGTGAGTCATCCCACCAAATTTCATTCAGACCCTCGCTCTGATCTGCAAACAAAGTGGAAGACTGCTGCCAACATCAGCACAGTCTCTGTCAGAAGGCTTCTTCATCAATGTGGCAGGATTATGGGACCATACTCTCCGTGGGAGTCAGAGCCGGTGACTCTGACGCCCTCAGATGGAGAGGGTCTGGCTCTTTTGGGCTTGGTGGGGCACTGTGGCGTCTAGGTCTGGCACTGAGGCACGGTGACTCAGATTCTGGAGCGACGTGTGTGAAGAAAACAGGCTTGATTCTGACCTCAAATACGGAGAGCGAAACAGAAGTCACTTATTCCTGCTACAGCCAAACATCAGATTGCAATATGTCAGAGTTGTGTTGTTTGCAGTTATGAAACATTTTTGGAGTACTAGAGGAACACGTTTACTGACCTCGCTTTCCTCCCACTCGTAGTGGTGCCGGAACCAGCGGAGGGGAGTTGGAGGAGGAGAGCTGGCAGCCTCCAGACGCTGAGCTCATCCAGAAGCTGGTCACTCAGATCGAGTACTACCTGTCTGATGAGAACCTGGAACATGACGCTTTCCTGCTCAAGCATGTGCGACGCAACAAACTGGGCTTCGTCAGTGTCAAGCTGCTGACCTCCTTTAAGAAGGTGAGACTCGGACTTCACTATCTAGCGTGAGTGACGTGTCTCGTGTCAACATGCGAGGGGAGGAAGCCCAATGTTTGGGGGGGGGAACAGGGTGCATAAGAGAAACAGGTAGTGAAAGGATGTAAAGAGAAAAATAAGAAAAACGCTGGGTTCTTGGCGAGTTCTTGCATTCCTTTGTTCATCTTCCTGTTTTACTGCGAACATGCCAGCAATGTGTAGTTTTGCAGTGACCTACTTACTTATCGGAATGTAGCGACCAGTCTCATTTTTCATAACACAAGGGCGAGTCGGAACACTCTAGTCGCATCCATCGAGAACGTAACTTTATATAGCTAATGTCTTTGTAGCCAAAAATGACATCAAGCACTTTTAAATGATTTCTTCTCTCAGGCTGAAGAGGGCATTGATTCCTCCACTTGAAATGTACAGTCGTTGCTGACAATTTGATCTTCACTAAATACATTCAACATGAGTGGTACTTTTCTGTCAATTGCTCTTCTTCCGTCAAGATGTCCTTTGTTCAGTCCCCACATTACTCATGATCAAACAAGAGAAGTGGGCGGAGCTAGAAGTATTCAATATGGGAAACGTCAAAACAAAAAATGTGGCTTCTTTGCAGTTCATGGCTCTTACTTATGTAACGCTTTCCATGCTTGACTGATGACAGTAGACTGCAACGCGGTGCGTCATCTGAACTGTCAGGCGCAAACTGAGATCAAAACCCAACCTTTAAAGTCACTTAACTAAAGTCAAGGTTTGGTAGGAATAAGTCCACCATTGTCTCCTCTGTTATTTGCGCGTTTCCAAGTTCTCCTCCAGCTTCTACTCATGCGTCTGTATGTTGACTCGAGGGCTGCATTTAATGACAACTAGTCACTGACTGTCTTGTCGAACGATGCGTACACGTTGACTTGTGTGTTGTAAATAGCCATTGGAAAACAGAGGGAAAAAAAACAAAACCATATTAACTGTCGGTTTGTCACAACTATCTTAAGGATGTGTCAACTGCTCAGCATTATTGGTGCAGGTTGACAAACACGCGACTCGTCTCATTGTAGTAGTAAACACTGCCAGTCTCAAGTGCTATTTTGAAGCTTAGCATTTTAATTGTGGTTTGAATAGTTTATTGTCCTGATGGTTCCGGAGCCTCAGCGGTTGGTGACTTATCAAGAGGTTGTTTACAGGTTCTGAAAATGCGGTGCTGCAGCTGGATGCCTCTCACCTGTGAGCAAAATAACTCAAACAGAAGTCATTTTCAGGAAATGATAACTAAAAGACAATGGTGTTCAGGAGTTTGACCTGGATTATGGAAGGTTTTCAAAGAATCATCACTTGTTATTCAATACGTTTTCAGGTGACTGGATAAGATCTCTTGAGACAACCGCTAGCCACTTGTGATCTGGTGGCTAGACTGCCACCGTGGTGTGTGTGAAGTCCAGGTCATTTTTTTTTTTCTGTGAGCCAACGCAGTTCTTGAACCACGAAGTCGTTCTGTATCATGCTAGTCATCAGGAGAACAGTCAATCTAACACGCTGAGTGCAATTTGTAATCATGTAAGGCTTAAAATGAAGTGTGGAAAGACCACAGTGAAATCATGTAGGATGCTAAGGCTAAAGTTAATAGTAGTGGAAGCAAAGAGCCTGCTGTTTGTTCTTATGAGCTAGCATCTGTTTAGCTTAGCCTGATATGTAGTCGAGGAGAAGTTGCCTGTCTGGTGAAAAGGCAGAAATATTTTGTTTGCAAAGAAAAACCAAAAGTGGGGCCTCTGCCACGGTTTCAAAAAGTCCTGGTAGAAACAGAGTACAGTGGTACCTCGGTTCTCAACCACAATCCGTTCCAGACGGCCGTTCGAGAAGCGATTTGTTGGAACTCTGAATCGATTTTTCCCCGTTACAATGAATGGAAAAAGAAATAATGTGTTCCAAGCCTTAAAATAGGCTTTTGTAGGAGTGAATGTGGAGTGTCTGCTGCAGGTGCGCTGTTCCTCTATGTGTGTGGCCGCTGCATGTGGGAGGGGTTGCCGAGTGAGTGAGGTCTCTCCAGAAGTGAAGAGGTGCCCGGTGCGTGTCCAGCTCTGAATGTGCGCTTCTGTGCAGTTTGGCTGTGACAAAGTCATAAACCAACTTTTTTATTTTATTTATTTATTTATTTATTTTATTGAGAAGCTACTATTATATAGATTATTTTACATGAGCAGTGAAAGCGTATGCTGTCAGTTAAACAAAATTGCACCCCCAGTCGAAGCACAGACAAACACAAGTCCACAATTCACTCTTGCACTGGCATCAGATTAATTGCTCGGAAGCCAGCTGGTGCCACGTCAGCGCCTCATTTGTCTGCTCTTTTCATGATTGCACCTCAAATGAACCAACATCTGCGCATGCGCATAATTAATTAACAGATTTGACATCACCCCACATTTGAGCGTCACAGCAGCGTGTTGACGCATTTCATGAAGGTGTTAACCGACAGAGCGGAAGATGGAGAGTGATTAATCAGAATAGCATTTGGTAAATAAAGACAACAACAGGAGGAAATGTTAAAAAAAGGCAATTGTTCGACTCTTAAATCTCTGTGCTTTCATAGCCTCTGTGTTTGAGTGGAACAAGCCAAGATGTTTAACATATAGCCTCTCTGTTGGCAGGTGAAACACTTGACTCGTGACTGGAGAACCACCGCTTACGCCCTGAGACACTCGAAGATCCTCGAGCTGAACGATGAGGGGAGGAAGGTGCGACGCAAGTCCGCAGTGCCTGTGTTCGCCAGCGAGTCACTGCCAAGTCGCATGCTGCTGTTAAGCGATCTGCGGCGGTGGCCTGAGCTGGCGACTCTCACCGAGGGCTCCAAGGAGAACGGGAGCAGCGAAGGAGGAGCCACTCAGCAGGAGCAGCTGATGAAGCTCCTGCTGAAAGCCTTCGGGACGTACGGAGCTATAGCATCCGTCAGAGTCCTCAAACCTGGGAAGGACCTGCCAGCTGATCTGAAGAGGCTGAGTGGCCGCTACACCCAGCTGGGCTTGGAGGAGTGCGCCATTGTGGAGTTCGAGGAGGTCGAGGCAGCTGTCAAAGCCAACGAGGCGGTGGGAGGGGAGGAGGGGGGCTCAAGCCTCCTGGGCTTAAAAGTGGTCCTGATCGGCACCAAGCCTCCGAAGAAGAAAGTGGCCAAGGAGAGACCACGGGAGGATGGCGGGATGCGCAAAAGCCGCTCGCTGAACAGCAGAATACGGGAGCTCCAGTATCATGGCGACGACTCGGCGTGCAGCTCCTCAGAGACGGAGAGCACGCCGACGTCCCCCCGGCTGGCCAGGAAGTCCCAGTCCTGCAACAAGCTCAGCCCCACCTCTGCTGGCATTAGCTTCCAGAACAATCACCTCAGCCCGAGTATGTCTCCGCGCAACAGCCCCTGGTCCAGTCCTCGCGCCAGCCCTTGTCCTCAGCGCAAAACCCCCCACTCCCACAAGTCCCCCTTAGCCAGTGAGGGCAGACTGAGCCCGGAGCCGGGACGCCGCTGGGCTGACTACTCCTCAGACAGCAGTCTCACCCCTTCAGGGAGCCCATGGGTGCAGCGGCGCAAGCAGGTGGCGTCGCAGGAGAGCAGCCCGGTTGGCAGTCCCATGCTGGGGAGGAAAATGCAGAATGCAGACGGTCTGCCACCGGGTGTGATGAGGCTCCCGAGGGGTCCAGACGGAACCCGAGGATTTCACTGTGTCACGGTGGGAGAGAGGGGGAAGAGCGCTGCCACCCAGACTTGACCTGTGGGGGGGAGGAGCCTCGCACGTCAAACGGAACCAGAGCTCAGCCGCCACCTTACGTTAAAGACATTTTTCAGTGCATCCTTCAGTCTTTATTATATTTTTTTATACGGTATGTTGAGTTAATGTAAGTTATGAGTGATGGCAGGTTAAAAAAAAAAAAGCCCATGTCTCCATTAACCTTCAGGTTAGAAAATAATTTTGTTTTAATTGCAAAGTGTCTTCATGTCCTAGTATGGACAAGCGTTGGTGGTGTTTAGGGACAAAGTCAGTGACATCATGCTGCCCCTTGACAGCACCTGTGATAGTTTGTGTTCCTCCCACCGACGCACTGTCACTCCACTGCCATGGCACCTGCTTACTTTTCGTTCTGCCTTGTTTTAAATGGCATTTTCTACAATATAGTTTGGCACTTGATGTAAGAGAAGTCGCTTCTAATGAGTTGTTTGTTGAGCAAAAAGCTAGTTTTTAGTTCTTTTATTTATTTTTTTAAACATTTCTTTTTAGTTCTGATGTTGGGGCTTTGCTGGATTTCGGGCAAGGGCTGAAAAGATGTTACGTTCTTTACTTTACACCTGAGCTGAGGAGTGTGTTCAGAGGCTTGTACAAATAAAGCACTGGCATTGCAAACAGACTCCTTGCGTGTCCATTTTGAATTGATGAAGAGCCTTGTGGTGCTCATTCAAGAGGATTGTGTTTGCCATGTATCACATGCAAGGGTTGGTGTGTTTCACCGACAGTGGTGATATTTTTAGTCAGACGTCAAGGAGAGATTGACGAAACAGATGAGCAGCAGATGAATTGATGTCCTTACTGAGGGTTCATCAGAGGTGCTCCAAATGTAAAGGGTGTGGAGTCGGCGTTTAAACAAGAGCATACAGCTGAGGCTCTATCCTAGGAATTCGCTTCACACCGTCACATGAAGTGACAGAAAATCTACTCTTTTGAAAACACACCACCTGTTCATTCTATTCTGGGATTTACAGAAAAATGTCGCTTCTAAAACAAAAGTCGTGTTGATGGAACTCGCTGCATGAGGGCAATAGAATTCACACACTTTACAAGCATAAACAAATTGATGAGGGCTATAAATGACGCTCTACACTAAGCAGTTGTAATAGTCGCTGTACAACCATAGGTGAAAGTGTTGAGTGATGCCAAGATTGTCACCAGAGGAACAGACCTGGGCATGTTTCAGGGCCCAGTTTAACTGCCCGACGATTTGGGTGGCATCATCAATCCACCATCCTGAGACTTACCAAAAGGTAGGATCAAACTGGGACCACAAAGAACCAACATCGAGGAGAGGATCCTCACTCCAGAACCTCCAGCTCCAACCCCAGCCCCAGGTTAAAACCCTCTGTCACACTCAGTTCAGGCACAGCCTTTATTAGACTTCCAGAGTCAGAACTAGAATATAGTAAGATCATGCAGATATGTGATTTTAAACTTCATTTATGTAAGTAACAAAATAACTTAAACTCCATTAACTGTTAAAAACAATGTCCTCGATAATATGTTATTAATTACATGGTTAGCTCAATGAGTTGAGTGCCATATATAGTGCCCGAAACATTTTTATAAACTTAACCAATGTGGGTTTTAAATGCTGCTGGTTGAGACTGGACCAGCAAAACTTAAGACATTGTTCGCTGCATACTGCATTCTGGCTTCCAGGTCAGTGTCAGTCTGATTGTTTGATCAGAACATCCTCCACCCAACGGCGGCCTCCATGCTGCTTGGTTACATGGACGACCCCCACACGTTGGGCCCATCCTGACTCTTTTTGAACAACATGCTTGCTGGAGGGGAAACATCTGACTCCGTTCAAATGCCTGTGTGTGAACATGCAATGCAGTCGGTTGGCTTCTGCGTCAACAAGTCCACACGAGTGTGAGAATGTGTGTGGCTTCAATGGGGCAAACAGATCGCTGGGGTGGAGGTTGCGTGATGGTGTGGGGAGGGATCACAGCACAGACTGTCACGTCACTGTCAGTGTGACTTCCCTTTTTTATTGTGACAATATTGTTCCCTTCTTTCAACAGCAAACAACACCCCCTCCTTCCCTGGTCGTCACTGAAACTTGTGGGATTTCCGCGACAACAAACTTGGGCAACTAAAACCTGCCTTGCATCTAGAGTGCAGTTTCAGTCCAGACATTTTTTAGAGGCACATGACTCGATGAGGAGCTTGTATGGTGCTCGTGGTCATATACGCTACAGCAGTGGTCCCCAACCTTTTTGTCACCGCGGACCGGTCTACGCTTGACTGAAGTTGCCACTTTGAAACATCAGATAAGGCCTCTGCATGTTTATGTGCTTGGCACGTGGGAATCACTGACCATGATGAATCCATATTTCGAGTACGACTCCTGCTGTCCATCTGTTAAAAATGTTCTTCATGGAATTTGTGGGCTCTTCTCCTGTCTCTTCACTGAGTCTTTGCGCAAGAGCATGGGTGTCCAAACTGGTCCTCAAAGGGCCAGGGTGGTGCAGGTTTCTCTTCCAACCAATCCAGCACACACTGTTTCACCAATAAGGAGTCATCTGAAACAGGCAGCACCAGGCTGACAGTCAACAGATTACATTCTTCTTGGTGAAGCTGTGTGTGCTACATGGGTTGGAACAAAAACCTGGACCTGTTTGGTCACCTCTGCTCTCAAAAGTTTCCAATCTTTTCTGTCATGCAAGTGCTGCAATGGAGGTGTTGGAGTGGGGTGAAAAGGGGTGACACTTACACTCAGGATGTAAAGTCGTTCTGCAATGACAGCCAAAAGTCTTCAAATGGTTTCAGCTCCGGACCATAGCACTCTCCTTTTGGCAGGTCAGTGGCGAAGGCCTTCCATTAGTCACTTCTCCTGGTTGCCAGCTCAAGTCTGGCAACCCTCTTCCTCTCACTCCCTGTCAGTCCAACTGTCGTCACCAGTTTCCAGACTGACTGGGCAGGAAACTCTCTCCACCGCCCCTTGACTGGATCGAACCTTGTTTGTTCGCCTATAAAAACACAACCCAGAATACAAGTCAGACCATGAAGGATTTGAAGAGGGAAGCTGTCAGCCTTCTCACTTTGTGACAGCTGCAGTGGTGTACCACATGGTGATGGAGGAGGTGAGAACAAACTGCACACAATCTTCTGAGGGAGATGTATTTGTTTTTATTTGAAGGAGGATTCACATTACTTTCTTGAACTGATTCATCTTCTTCATCAGCTCAGTGAATGTTCCCAGCTAGCAGGTGAACAAGCCAACACCAAAGCTCAGTCAGTGTGGATCACCCCCACCTGTGATACACAAGTGTTTGGTTTCTGACCAGACTTCAGTCGTAAATAAACAGAATCAGCTCAATAAATCACAATGTCAAGTTTTAGTATTTAGCTTGAGACATCTTTATGCTTCCTTCCTGAGGAGAGCAGTTCCAGTGTTGCCAAGAGTGGGATGGTTTTTCACTCTCGTTGGACACCAGCCTTTTCACGGCTCCACCAAAATAGCAAGCGTCTATTTAAATGTATGTTGACAAAATGGCTGTGTATTTGGTGGTAAGTCAAGGTGGCTCAAATGAAGTGTTGTTTTTATGGGTAACATTTCTGGTTCTGTTATAGAAAACAAGTGGGGGGGGTGTTTCCCAGCATTTTGCTGCCTCACTGATCAGGCATACTAGATGAGCCTGTCAATACTGGAGATATGGTTCTCAACCTCCACATGGAGTGCCTCATTCAGCTGCACCTGGCCCTGAATCCATCATTTTCTCCTGCAACTTTGACTGACGTTGACTATATGCTTTTACCTCCACTTGATTCTAATGTATTTTTACTTACCGTTTCTCCTACATTAGGGGCTTAAGACACTCTACTTATCAGTCTATGCACTACTCACCACGCAAACTGTCCTTCTGCCCACTCCCTCCTCATACTGAAATACCACAGATCAGACATCACGATTCCCCCAGCCTCTTTTTAAGTGCTTTTTGTGCATCACTCACTTCTTCCTGTACAGAAACTCTCACGAAAGCCTCCATGATATCCAGATTGGGTCTTTGTCACGGCATCATCTGCACCCCACCTTCGAAATATTCAACAGATTCACAGGTTGCTCAAAACTCATCACGTCTTCTCACGCACACCCACATCACCGCTGTCTTCCAAAACCTCCAGCAGCATGTCCAATTTACAATGCTTCCAATCTCGGTTCCCTTTTGTTTATTTTGTGCTCTACTGAACATAATTCCTTGTCAGGAGTATATTGAGCAGCAAGATCATCTGTCGGAGTCGTGTAGCAGAGCGACTGACCGGTAAAAATCATCTCTCTCTCCGGAACCAGCTACCGGTAACTAAATCTGCCTTCTAACCTACCTTCAGTCCAGTCGGCCTCAATCTCCTTTTTTTCAAAAGCAAAGTCAAATTGCTCTACAGATTTGATCAAAGGCAACACTGACTGAATCGGCAAGTGGGGGCTGTGCCTTTTTATAGGCGCGCTAACACATGTCACATCCTCCGGTGGTTTCAAACGCTCCTTAGCAACCGACCGAGTGTGAGAGAAATCCTGCTGTTTCATCCCCTCATCTACCTTTTTTGTTCCCGACGTGCTCTTTCGTGGGTGGACATACTGTGCGGCCAGTCCAGACCTGAAACTGAAATATATAGATGGAGTGGGTTACGTAAACAGGGGCTGATGAAACTTTGTTGGAGGCTGAATGGACAGTGAATATGGGCGACGTTTTTCTGCTCTAATGACTATTCATTTGTCAGCGCGGATCATAATGGATGTTTGGGATAACTACCATGAAACAGAACTAAAGATGAGACCATGAGCTGCATATAATTGCCATGCCAACCGCAAGTGTGGATGTAATTCGTGGGGGTGATGTCAAAAAATACCATGCTGAGCCTTGCTGGGTGTAATTGGGCATTGAGATACGAATAAAGAAAGTATTTATCTCGCTGTTTATTAACAGCTAATAAGAGAGATAATTGCATCTCATCAGGCCTGTCCTCACGTCGGAGTGTGGAATGGTCTGGCTCTGGCCAGTCTCAGTAGCAGAGAACCAAAGCATTGCTGTGTAGCGAAATATGAGCGAAAATAAAAGTTATTCCTATGCCTCTTGTAGCTGGTTTTTAGGGTGGCTTTCAAGGCAACCATGGACACTTCATCGACAAAAAACAACAACAACTGAGAAAGGGTTTTGTCCATCAATGTGAGGTTCCAAACCTGCTTCTAGTTGTAGAGCTGAGTCACATTTTGTTCAACACATTTATGACAACTGTTTACACAAAGCTTGCATGGTCCTTCTGGGATGGACTCTGCTCCAGCTCCTCTTCAAGGTGGGACCTCAAAGATGAATTCTTCCTCTTCCTCTCAAAGGCAGGGCTCCCCCTCTCCAGTGTGGGACTTCTCTTGTCCAGGGCAGGACTACTCTTCTTCAAAGGGGAGCTGCTCTTGTATTGGTTGGGACCACACTTCACCTGCCCAATAGAGGAGTAGTCCCGCCTTGGAGAGAAGTCCCACCTAGGAGAAGATAAGTCCCATCCTGTAGAAGAGGCGCCCAACTCTAGAAAAGGGACTTCTCTTCTCCTGTGTTTTCCAGGTTTTCGGGCTGTGACTAATCTTCTCCTGGGTGGGACCTTGATGAGGAAGTCCTACTACTATTCTTCTCCAGTGTGGAACCTCAGCATGGGTTTCACATTAAACTTGCTAAGCACTGTGTAACCAGTTATAATGAATATGTCAAATGAGCAAAATACAGATGACACTAGAAATGATTACAGTTCTGCTACGCAAACCGTACATGAAAATTACAGTAGCCACACACAAATGACTGTACATGCACTTAAATACAGCTTCCAACTGTTCTTGCATACAGCTCAGTTTGTACTAGACTGAATAAATAACATTATACACACAATCAAGTGTAGAACAACAATTGAACTGAAGAACAAAGTACACTTTTTATACATTTTTACATTATCTTTGTGCTTTAATAAATAAGAAAAACAACTTTGTTGTGTACTATTACACAGAACTTTCAACAGGCCTGTCGCCAGGGGGAGGAGGGGAAGAAGTCGGGATGTCCCATACATTGTCAGTCAGGATGAACTGTGTTGTTTGTTATGGCACTGCCATCCCAACCTCAATTTTTGTTCAATTTGTCTGTACGATACACATCACTCATTAATAAATGTATATGTATGGATATGTACCGACAGACTCAGTATAATTTGTATTGACATTGAATTTGAAATCCTTTTTTTTTTAATTCATCACGATACAGTGATGTAACTAGTATAAAGATGGAACCCATAGTCATTTACACTTTTCTTTTACCAAGTACTGCTAAGAATAACAAAATAAATGAGAACAACATTAGTCCAAGTTAATATAATGATAGATTGTCTGATATCATGGAAGTACAATGTGACATATTGAGTTGAAATGCAGCTGTATTAAGTCAAACATATCAAGGTAGAAAGTCTAATATTTAGAATTCTCCAGGTTAACTATTGTGGGAAAAGTTAAGATAGAAATAAAGTACTTGTTGAGAAACTAAACTAACTAAAACCAAACTAAACTAAACCAGAATCACCATGAACTGACTCATGAATTTGAGAAATCAGCATTTTTCCTTTCATTTTTGAGGCAAACAAGCTCCCAGACTTGGTGAAAGTTTCAAAGTTTTGTTTCTCTCTCTCAGTGCTGAACTGATGTTTTTAAAACAATGATTTTCAGGGTTTAGAAATTTGAATAATAAAGTGAGTGGCCTGAGCTACGCTGTTGAAACTGTTGCATCATCTTGAGCAGAGGAAGTCGCAGTTTAATACTGAGGAACTTGCATCGGGAGGAGTGACTCGGGCTGAAGCGTGGCAGCCAATCAGAAAATTCCCTGCGGTGCTTTCTAGGAAGAAAAGCTGAGTTCTGGTTCTCTGTGTTCTGAAGCGGGCATCTCTCGGGGTGTAACATGAGCGCGCAGGACAGGAGTTTCACAATCCTGCTGAAGCAAAACAGACGCGGCAGATTATCTCGACATATTTTTACAGCCGTGGCAGAGGTTCAGTCTGCGCAGGGTTCAGTTCTTCACACCGCACTGGGGTCTTTCACAAGGGCTCATCTTTGTTTTAATGTGAGAAAAGGAACGTACGTCTGTGAAAGTGCCCTTTGCTCAAAACAGACGTTTTTGTTTCACATAGAAGTAGAACAAACCTCTGACCACTGTAAATGAATGCTGACCTCTGACCAGAAGAGAGAGGAGGCTTGAGGTCAGAGTTGATCATCCTAGTCAAACCAGTTCTGCAGTCAGAGAACTTACTTGTGCCTGAGATAAGGGAAGCCAAAGTGAACCTGATCTCAGACTCTGATCTTACATGGAAAAATGTTGACTTCAACGCACAAAATGCCTCTTTAGTTCTGCACTCACAGTACCAGTGCAGTCATGGTGCTTCATTTCGCCACACGTGTGATTCAGTGTTAGTGTGTCACCATCCCACTTCTTCAAACACCTGTCCACATCTGGCCTGGTACCTCGGTGAGATGAACCTGAACCTGACTCCTCAGTAGGACCGACCTGTCAATATACCCAGCACAACATCCACATCGAGAATCAATACGAAAATAAAAAACAATACCAAAATTAATCAGACCTGAGGAGAGAAAATGGAAATAAACCCACGATACAGAGATTCTAATTTGATGCCAAAGTCATCCTTGATACCTTGCATGCGCCATTATTAGTTGCCATTGATAGTCATAGAATTGTGTCCAGTAGCTCATACATAAACTAGAAAAGTACTCAAACCGCTGTGACTGCTGTACACCAGTGGATGAGGTTTCATGAAACAGTGTCCTGATCTTCAGTGGCCACCAGATGGCACTGTCTGTCAAACGTTTGGACTTGAACAACTCATTCAGTGAAACTTCACACCATTTCTGAACAAAGCGCGCCATCTAGTGGCCTTACCCAAAAGTAAGACATGGTTTCATCAACCCTGCAATACTGTTACAAAATACCTCATCTATCGATCACTACCATACAGGTATTTTATCAATACATTTCATGTAAAACATTTTAAGCGCGGTGAGTTCAACTGGAGAGAAGATGGCAGTAGTGCTACAGACTTCTGAAAAAGACAGGAGAACCGAAGAAGAGGCTCTGCAGGGAATGAATGAAAAACTGTTGGTAAAGTCACATGAATTTATAGAGATTTGACAGTGTTTTCTGCCTGTTTTAATCGGAACTGGTCACGAGACAGGGGTGCCGCTTGGTTTGTTAAACCTCAATGGAGAAACTACAAGAGAAACGACTTCAGCCACTCTAAGATTGGTGTAGGGAATAAATAATGTATTCTCAGTACAAAAAAGTCAAAGTCAACATGTAGGATCCAAAGAGTTTTAAGGGCAACATTTTCTTATTTGTTTTATTTACATTAAATAAAAAAGTACTTTACAGTATGACACAAAAACAGCATCCAGCCGATCGACCAATGTACTCGAAACAAGTCTCAACAGAAACCACAAGCAAACCGTCTCCAGCTGAGGACTAAAAATAACACGAGTGCTAGTGAAAAAAATATGAGTCTTGTGTAGAGTTACTGGCAAAAATAAACAGGTGTTTACATCTAAACAGCAAGAAAATTGGTGCTTTCTGAAGGCGGCACGGACTCTATCATTCCTGGCTCTTGGTAATCCAACTCATCCAACGGAGGACACATCCCTGGAAGGAGACGAGTTCAGCACCACAGGGGGGCCGCGTATGTCTTAATAGATTAACCAGTCAGAGTGGAACCAACAGCTGAGTCAAGCAGAAGGGGTAATGAGCGCTCCGTCACTTCCCGGCACACACTCTCCATCTCAAGAAAATACAGCAGAAGAATCATTGATCCCATGTTGCAAGAGACGACTCATCCTGGGTGTGATGTCGAAAGCGCTTCCTGCACGCTAGCAGATGGGATGGGTACGTGTTGTGCAGCAAGATGGGCAGACAGACGTGCGAACAACACACTTTCAGTCTGTCCTCCAAAAAGCTCAGCAGAAGACGCAAAAAGTCCAGGATTTTAGATGTACAAGGAACCGTCCGCTGGTCCGACATAACCGACGGCGATCAGCAGAACATCTATCAAAGTCCAGATCCCAAGACCCCCAAAGCTGAACAGCTTTCCAAGACCCTCTCTCCACTGACCCAGGTAGAACCGGTCGGCCCCAAAACCACCCAGCGTGATGCTTCAGGCAGAAAGAATGACAACTATTAGATCAGAAAAAAAAACAGCAAAGTAAGTGACATTTTACCTGAGCGCCAAGGCCGTTGACCACTTGTACCCTCCAGTCCAGTTGCAAAATAAACGTTTCTGAAATCTCCTTTTACCTGAAAATGATCTGATATTAGCCGATCAAACAGAGCAGCCTTAACATTCTGGGTCTTTACCTAAACAGTGAACATGATCCAGCACGTCACAGGTAGCGTTGTAGCGCTTGCGTGGGCACGACACTGTCATACAGTTGGTGGAGTTGGAGCAGCGGTACTGGGAGGGATCCAGTTGCCAGCAGAACTGACAAGTAACAGTGAGAGAAAAGTTGTCCAGCTGTTGACCAGACTCACCCTGTGAACACAAACATTCTTCAACACGTGTGCAACGGGCTTGTACGAAAAATCTGGACAGCCACTCACAATACAGTGCACTGCTTTTTTAGGTCTGCAGGTGAAGGAGGCTGGTTTCCCGTACGTGCAGTTGTGTTGGTAGTTACAGTGAATACAGCTGGCTGGAAGACGAGTGCACAGTCCCCCGCTTGGACATTTATCTATATCTGCTGGTGGAGCTACAGAAGAAGAAGAAGAACGGAAAAAAAAGTTGTCTTTTTTTCAAATCCAAAAATCAATATTTCCCCATTTCCCTGGCATTTTAAAATACCTGAGAAGCATGTTAATATATTAGTTCAAAACGATCCTTTACAGGTGACAGAAAGTCATGTTGAAAGTGCCAGAAATGTAGACTAAATGGTAACTACAAACAAACTACATACTGTTTTTTGTCGTGCAACACAGAACCCAATTTTCATGGGTGACACTTTTACGCAATCAGGTGAGGGAGGTTCAAGTCAGTCAATGACATAATAAAAAAAACTCATTTGCAATTGTCATTTTTGCTGTTCCTGAAAAAAGCAATAGGGAAAGGGACAGAACAAAATCCAATCTCAAATTTGACGGAAATTATATGAGCTCTCAAATCAACGCCGGCACCACAGCCATGATTAGACGGCGTCTATTAAGTGTGCAGTTGGTTCTGAAGCTCTCACACTTGTGTGTCTGCGCTATTATAACCACTGATGCATTATGTCACTATATACACAGTAGCACTTCAGTACAAGGTTAGTTAAAGGGCAACAATTATGAAGATACTAAGGTTGCAATTGGCTGTGACACAGGAGAACAAGCTCATGTAGAGAAGTTTGAACATGTAGAGACGTTTGGACCAAGACAGTGGAGAAGTTGGACAAATACAGTAGAGACACATGGAAGAGGAAGCCGACCAAAGAGGCATGAGGAGGACAGGTGCAACTGTGGAGGATGATCAAGACAGGCTGAGGAGGAGACGTCTGACTTGCTATCTCAACCTGTGGTGGGATGTACTGAAGCTGTTTTTGTAAAAATGAGGACTGAGGTGTGTGGAGGAGACATGACCCAGTTACACCGTACAGGCTAAGGATTTTAGCAATTACAGTGGCACCTCGGTTCTTGACCACAATCCGTTCCAGATGGCCGTTCCAGAAGCGATTTGTTCGAAATCTGAATCGATTTCTCCCATTACAATGAATGGAAAAAGAAATAATGCGTTCCAAGCCTTAAAAAAGGCTTTTGTAGGAGTGAATGTAGAGTGTCTGCTGCAGGTGCGCTGTTCCTCTATGTGTGTGGCCGCTGAATGTGGGAGGGGTTGCCGAGTGAGTGACGTCTCTCCAGAAGTGAAGAGGTGCCCGGTGCGTGTCCAGCTCTGAATGTGCGCTTCTGTACAGTTTGTCTGGGACAAAGTCATAAACCAAGTAACGCTCTGTCCCAGACTCGCTTCATCCCTGTCTGAGCTCCAGCTGACAACAGGACATCAAACCCTGGAGTGCGGAGGTGTGGAGAGCGAGCACCTCCCCTGTGACACTCTACCACGGTCCAGTGCGGAGACAGGAAAGGTTTTACACCTCAATATGAAGAAAAACCAGTCAGTAAATGTTGCTAACGGGACATGTCTGCATACAGAGGCTGCATTATACACAATAACAAAGCACGTCGTGGATCAGCTGATCGCTCCTCGCACGTTATGTTTTTCCATCTTTTTTGGGGGCGTTCGAATTCTGGATTTTCGTTCGAAATCAGAAGCAAAAAAATCTCGAAACTTTTGTTTGAACACCGATTTGTTCGAATTCTGGGACGTTCAAAAACCGAGGTACCACTGTATCTGTACATTACATGTTGTATAACTGCTTTCAATGGAAAATAAAACAGCATAGTGCAGCACATTACTTTTAAAACACAGGTGTGATTAGACAAAGGGGAAAAACATTCACCCACACACCACCACGCACTGCTTAAACTCTATACATTTTATATCAAATTGTACATTATATCTTTTTGACAAGACAATACCTAATCAAAGCAAAAAACGCACTGTATTTCTTTTGCAGTTTAATCTTCAGAACGAATGGTTTGGTCCTGCGGTTGGCGGTGCTTACCTGAGGTTTCAGCAGACACGACCGGGCTGCTCATGACTGGACCGTGCTGGGTGTCTCTGGTGTACGGAGGCTCCTGGCCACTATGAGGAGAACTCATGTATCCTAAATAAACACACAGGAAACAGGAAGCACACCAACCTTTAAAGCGAACTATTTTTTGCCGGTTTGCAACAGCAGAAAACATTGTTATTCAACTTGCTAGTCAAACTCAATTACAAGCTAATTTCTGAACTATGCCGACGTGACTTTACTGAAATACTTTAAGCCAGACTAAGCGTTAGCATGCTAGCTGACCATTCCATTGAATCTCAACGCGAGACAGCTAGCATTAGCAACTGAGGGACCAAGGCGTCACTATACGTTATTGCGAGCTCAACAGCAATTCACATACTCCCCCGCTGACAATACGTACCATTTACAGACTGCAAAAACACATCCATAACCAATATAGTCATGATTCCGAAGGCTTTGAGGCTCCTTCCTCGGTCGGGTCTCCAGATCTGACAGATGGTGGCCATTGTTGCTGCAGGACTTCCCGATGATGCGTTCACGGGTGTTCGGAAAATAGGTTAGATTGTAAAATATAAATAAAACCATTAGATTCATGAAGCAGTTTCCCATGTTGAAATGACCGCGATTAATTCTGAAAAAACTTTCTCATTTTACAAATCAAAGTTAATATGACCTCCGCAGGACGATGGGAATCTGCAGCCACGCCCACTGTACTGTTGCGTTATACTTATTTTTGTTGACTAGCATGGTATGGAGACCGAACTGACGCACAGACAATAATTCTCTTGAAATAATATAGCCAATACTACTAAAAAGCAGTAATATTGAGCGTGCAATTTCACTAAACATGATGTCAATGACAATCGTTTTTACCGTGTAAGATGACACATTTTCACATGATTGATTTTCAAGTGTTTATTTCAGTGCACACAGTTTTTTGAAGCTCACATTTTCAGTCGTCAAATTAAGTTACTCAAATACACCTCCACACATTGACAGGTTTCCTCCCAACATCCTCAACTCAAATCCATAACAGGAAAACAAGCTTTTCCAACGTCACTAATCCATTCATCAACTTAAAATGAATGCATCATTTTTCATCCCCGCCTGGTTCCATCTGAGTAAGCATAATTTCCCACAGTGTCTTCGTGTCCAAACAAAAGACAAGCTTCAGTCTTCCTGGACTTGTCATGATTAGAACTCTTCCTCAGCGTTTTTGCATCGTGACTCTTTGAGCAGGGTCAGGCGAGTCAGCACCTCGGCCACAGGCAGCTCTCCATGGACTTTGTTGTCTCTTGTGCGGACATTGACGCAGTTGGTCATCTTCTCCTTCTCTCCCACCACTGACAAGAAACAAGAGGGAAGCAGATCATATGAAAACACAGCTACCCAGACACATTAGCTGCCATATGCAGACACTACTGAGAGTGAATAAAAAGAGTCTCTGGCAAGTGTTTTCATTGATAAACTGCTCACCAAGGATGAAGTTGTACTGAGCCAGCTGAGCGTTGCGGATCTTTTTATTCAACATGCAGCCAGCGTCCAGGTCAGCATCCGCCATGATACCTGCCTCTGTGAACTGCTTGCAAAGCTGTTGGACAAAAACATTGGTTTTAGAACATGCATCTAAGAAAGACAATTACAGACATCATTTATGTCATTGGATTGTCACCACGTCAAGATCGAGTTTTACCATTTTGGCATACTCCTCGCAGGATGGGTTGACAGGCACAAACATCACCTGACGCGGTGACAGCCAAAATGGCCTGGTCGAAGAGCAGAAACACAATTAGGTGGTGGTTGCATACAGAATCTCTCCAGTGTAATACAAGTCCCAGAAATTCTCTTGCCATTTTCCAGCGTAGTTTTCAGTGAGGATGGCAATCATTCTCTCCACTGAGCCCAGGATGGCGCGGTGAATGATAACCGGACGACATTTATCGTCTCCATCCTTCCTGCAGGACAAAACGGATGTTGAAACATGTCATCTGAAGCTTCACTTCTGCCTGCGGTCCTTGAGGGACTTCTGATTTTCATCTTTAATGCCCTCTCTAGTCTAATAGATTAATACTGTAATATTTTTATAAATTTTAATGTCCACATTTTTCTGTAATAGGACATTAAATTAATCAAATGATCATCAAACATTTTCATATTTGTGACAGTATATATATATATATATATATATATATATATATATATATATATATATATATATATATATATATATATATATATATATATATATATATATATATATATATATATAATGACAAAATCGATAAATACATAGATAATAATAGATTATGAAAAATGAAAGAATGTTCACTGTGGTCCGCCATTGTTATTATTGATGAACTCCACCCAAGTAAACCTTCAAATGATGTGCTTTGTTACGACGGCTCAGAATTGTTTTGGTTCCTGTTCCGACACCAAATATCTCCCACCTGTAGAAAGTAATTTCCTCCCTGACAATACACACAATGCAGCAGGGGAAACACATTATCCAGACGGATTAGCATCTAATCCTAAATGGAGACAAACACACACACACTGTGCCAAGGTGTTGAATCGGTGACTCACCCCACAAAGGTCAGGTTGAAGCGGATGGGCAGCTGGAAGTCCAGCTGAATGGTTGCACACTGGTGATAGCGTCCGATTGCGTCTTTGATCTTGATGTCAATCTGGTTCAAAATATAAATAGCTGCTTTGATATATCCTAAAAAGGTTTTACGGGTTAAAAAAAGGATCGTACCTTGGGACCATAAAAGGCACCGTCTCCGGGGTTGAGTTTCCAAGGCTCCCCAAATTCATCCAGGCTGTTCTGAAGTTGCTGGTACACACAACAGGAAATTGATTTCAGTCCAACCTCAAAGGGCAGCCATATATTTTTCAAAGGGCGTCAATAAGATGTTCACATTTATTCCATTTCATTAAATGTCTCAGACAAAAATGGAGAGTCGAAATGAACATTTTCAAAAACTAAAAAAAGGGCAGAAAAGGAAAAGCAGTTCACAGAAAACTGTCCCCACTGTCAAGTGAAGCGCCGCACACACTTAAAGAACATCAGTGTGTGGAAAGAAATTACAACCTTTTTTAAGATGCTGGACTGGATAAAAAATAAAGCAATTATTAAAAAGCATTATAATTAATTGTGATCCATTTCATGAATGCTCTTACATTAGCGCAACTCTGACCATCAATTCCTCCATCTTTGCTGGCTTAACAAATGGTTGTCCAATGTCAGTGTAAAGGTGTTTTGATTGGTTGGAACAAAAACCTGCATCCATTGTGGCCCTTTTGTGGATGAGTTTGAGACCCCAGCTATACAGGGTGGTGCAAACAGAGCAAAGATCAGAGTCTCTTTCAGCTATTCAAGGCTGATTTCAGCAACTGTGGATGGCTTCAAAACACATTGTCTGACCTCCTTCACCAGAGACACACAACATAAGTGACCCTCTGGTTTACTTATTGAAGCACACATTCATCCGCTCTCACATCTTTCATCAAATTTCCTTTGAACATTCAGGATTTTAATCTTGGTTATAGTCCTCTTCACCAGCCTGCTTATCGAAGGGCAAAGCCTGAACACTTCATATGTCATGATATCAACTTGTATTTATAGCTCTTGTAGCCACAGAAAATGACTCAGCAGGCTGAATTTGGACCTCGTGGCCTTGAGCTTGAGGCATGTACTCCGGAGCATCTTGTTTTTGTTCTGCTAAGCAATAGAGCCAATGGGGTGTTAATATTCTCTAAAAGGATGAATCATTTTCTATCATGTACTTGGGGACTGACCAAGTGGTCCCCACAAGGGCATAGGGAGCTGTCAAGAAAGGATAAACCAGGAACACACATGCACGTCCAGACACTCTTTCAGGAGTGTAGTTTTCAAATGCACATTCAGTCGAGGATTCAACCTCACCTTCTCAGCTTGGTTCCACACAGCCACATCTCCCAGGTACTTCTCTGGACGTGTGGAGAGGTGAAGCTGGAAGGAGAAGCCAAACACATCGTAGACGCAGCGCAAAAAGTCCAAGCACCCCTTCATCTCCAACTCGATCTGCCGAGGAAGAAACGTTAAAAGGATGAGTCACAGACCAACGAAAATACACACTGCTCCAATTACCTGATCCATTGTGCAGAAAATGTGAGCATCATCTTGTTGAAAGCGACGCACTCTCGTCAGTCCAGTCAGTGTTCCCGACAGCTCATTCCTGTGGAGGACCCCAAAGTCTGCCAGTCTGAGGGGAAGCTCTCTCCATGAACGTGGACGGTGGCTGAACATCAAACTGAGGCGCACACACACACACAAGTCAAAATTACAAAGAGTCCTTTTAAAAATGATGTTCTGGGAACCGTTGCCCTCCTATCTGATCTTTGTGACATGTACCAGTGTCCTGGGCAGTTCATGGGCTTCAATGCGAAGACGTCGTCCTCCACAGGGAAGGAGAACATGTTCTCGCTGTAGTGCTGCCAGTGACCTGATGTCTCCCACAGTTTGCTGTTGTAGATGTTGGGGGAGGCCACTTCCTGAAACCCTCGCTTCCAGTACTCTTCCTGAAATGAAGAAACAGGTCACATTCGACTTACAATTCGTCTAAAGGATTTTTCTACTGCGACCTTTCTTGCTCAACGTTGTGTCTTGACTGACCACGAAAAAATCCTTTTTTTTGTAAGAAATGCTGTACTCTGTTACGCTACAAAAACCTTAACTTGATCCAATAGCGGCTAACAAGCTGAGTCCGATTTAGAGCAGCTGGAGCGGTGGCCTAAAATGAGGGAATAAAATCTGAGCAGATGGTAGAGGGCAACGCTAAATGTTGCCATCGATAATCTGCACCCTTCGATGTGAGAAATGAACCACGCCACAGGGAACATGCAAACTTTTACAAGCAGATGAACTGGGGTGAAGCGTTAATGATCTTGCAACAAGTTTCATAATGTATGTAGAGCATTTCTGGCTTGATTTGGTGCTGTGAAATTCTTCAAGTGGATGACAGGAACATAGGTCACATGGACAGTATAGAGATGTTAATGTTCTCCTGACTCGGTCCTCCATCTGCTCTATCGAGGAATGAAATAAATAAATCAAGGTTCAATACATTCGCCAAATGTTAGATGATCAAATTAATAAGTGACACAACACAACTAGGAGGGCATCAAATTCGAGTTGCCAAACCTCCAATTCCCACTCAGACCGGAATATTCATGCACCATACGTCTTTTTTCCTACAAAATTTACACCAATAATATGCTGCGTACAATGACCTCAGGTGGCAGTAGCATCACAGAACTTCTTTCGCGCCGCAGGAGAAGCGAAGAAGAGATCAGCAGGAGGAAAACGTCTGTAAATCCACATTTTGTCACTATTATATTTTGGAATTTGAATTATTTCAGGGATTCGATTGTATGTTGTTTTTTAATAAAATCAAAATGAGCGGATCTGCCAGTCGGACAAATGAAAAATAATGGTGGTAACCTTGGAATGTTGGTGAAATCCAAACCAAGTCACAAAACACCAGCAGAATTAAATCGCTGCTAAGTTAGTCTGTTTCTAACCAATCGCTGGAAGCTATCAGTATGACTCATTCGGCTTACAAACAAACGAGCACACAAAAACGTTGGGGCGGTGAAACACTTATTAATCAACCCGCTGCAGTCGCTGATTGCTTTTGATTTGGTCGAAGAAAAACACAACGCACTTTACAAACACTCGGCTGCAGCAAGTTCTCATAAAACCCATCACAGCTGGATTCATACACATAACCTGCAGCTCCAACGCTGTTGGTCTCCAGCAAAATATATTTTAACAGAGTTAATATATAATATATATTATATATTCCTTAGTTAGAAACACAAACATCAGTGTTAATGTCATGGAAGTCCTGTATACAATTCCCAGGGTTATATAATAAATAGTGCAGGACAGCATCAGAGGAAAGTCTGATTTGTCTCCTCCTGCTTCAGAACAAATACGACAAAGACCATCTACAAAGTACAAATGCAGTCTTAGACTATTAAATTCCCTCATTACTGTGCATTCATGCCAGACAAAAGAAGGTGTGATGAAAAAGAAAACCAAGGACAAAAAAGATCTGAACATAGTTATATGACAGACACATTTTGAGGGTCATGAAGTACTCACAAAAAAAAGAGGAAAAAAAAGGAGTTGAACTAGTCATGGGCAAACAGCAGTCAGACGATCTGTGCACATGAGCATTTAGAGCTTGAATAGAAACAATGAAATAGAAAAAACTCTCCCCAAAGCTGCAGAAGCCACATACAATAACACGATGGCTACCTACCCTGATGAACTCGGTGAGCGTGTTGTAAATGTAGGCTCCACGTGGCATGAAGAAGCAGCTGCCAGGACTGAGATCATGGAAGAAGAACAGCTCCTGATCCTGTGAGAATCACCCAAAAATAATAATTATTTATTTTACCATCATGCACATATGAAAATGGCCGGACCTCTGCTTGTGCTGGCACCTTCCCTTGGGAACTAAGATGTTTCTCATGATCACTTCTTGAACTAGGCTAATGTTAATTAAAGTCAGCACTAACAGTTGTTTGACAGATTTATCCAGCGAGACAGCTGAAAAAGAAACAGAATGTCACATCTTTGTGTGGAAGCAAGTGGGCTGCTTCACTGATCCAGGGATTTTTAAATCAAGCCTGTTTCAAGATACACAGCGCCCTCAGCTGGAGAAAAATATAATGTTAATAATTTTCTAAACTGGACCATCGTTTTACAACACATTGCTCAGTATCTTGCATAGCTTTTAAAGGAGATCTTACTAAAGGTAATAGCAACGTTAGCAACTTTATCTTAAATTGAATACTAATTCAACTCAGTTTCTTGTCTGCAGTAATAGAAACCTGAGTACTGACACTGCCAGTTTTAACTCTCAGACAGCTGGAAGTGGGCTTGAGCGTCAACTCACTTTGCCAATCTTGCGATGATCTCTATTCTTAGCTTCCTCCTGAAAACGTTCCCATTCCTTCAGCATCTTTGAATCAGGGAAGGAGATACCATAGATCCTCTGAAGGGTCTCCATGTCGGAACGACCCTCCCAGTAGGTGGATGAGTTCTGCTCGGACATGAACACAATGATAATATTCAGAGAGCAAAACAACTAAATGAACATGCTTTTCACCAATACCTTGTAGATCTTTAAGGCCTTGATCTTGCCGGTGTGTCTGACATGTGGACCTCTGCAGAGGTCAATTAAGGGCCCACATCTGGAGAGAAAAGTTGAAGGACATAATCCTTAATACTTATATTAAGCACTACAATGAAGAAAGGAAAACTGACCTATAAACTGTGGTGGTGGGTGTGGTGACTTTTTCATTCAGAATGCGGCACTTGAATTTGTTGTACTGGATAGACACAGCAAGCAGATCACACTGTAAACCCCAATCCCTAACATCATTTCTCAGAGGAAAGGCTGCTTCCACACACCTTAAACATCTTCAAAAGAGTCTCCTTGGTTATCTCCAGTCTTTCAAACGGCTGCTTTTCCTTCACTACATTTTTGCACAAGCTCTCCAAGGCCCCAAACTCAGTGCTGGACACCGTCCTGTCGTTACACAAACATGTTGGTGTGAATGGGAGCAAGATAACAACCTGAACGTAATTCACGTCTCACTTTTGTCCATCCAGGAACATGTCGTAATAGAAGCCGTTCTCTATGGGGGGTCCGTAACACAGGCAACCTCCGTAAAAGCACTCCATGGCCTCGCCTAAGATGTGAGCGCTGGAGTGCCAGTACACCTATGCACAAATCAATAGCATTAAGAACCATGTTTCAGTGAGCCGCTACGACACTATTTTAGCTCCACGATAATGTCTTTTTCAGATAGTTGGTATCATGATTATGTCACTCAAGTGTGGCTGGACTCACAGCTTGAGCATCTTCATTGTCGAAGCGCAGGATTTCCAAAGAGCAGTCCTTCTCCAGAGGTCTGTCCAAGTCCCACAGTTCTCCATTCACACGGGAGATCACAGCATTGTCCGCAAGTCCCTGACTGGGAAAACAAGACAGATTACAGCACTACACCCAGGGGTGGGGTGATCCTAGCCCTCTATGCCACTAAACCGCTGGACAGAACCCTGCATATGATATTGGGACAATATCCTCAATAACTTGCAGGGAAGAAGATCTGTTTTGAAGTTGCTCTGGAATATGCAGAACATTTCATTTCAAGGCAGAATGTTTGCATTGTATCCTCACAGCTTTCACACAAGGAGCATCACGTGCAGCTGACTCACCTGATGTCACAGGCCAGTTGGTATGGCGTGGTGATCCAGGACTTCCCTGTCACTTTCTGACCATCTGGTAGCTGCACAGTGATTGGTTTGCTGCCTGCAGCCTTCTTGGCGAGGAGTGCATCATTCTCCTTCTTCAGCTCCTGATAGAGACTGAGGCGCTCGCTCACGTATCCAGGCAGAGCTTTGGACTGCAGGCCAAATAACATTTTTTATATTAATCCCAAAATGGCGTGGGCTTATATAATTACAAGGTTGTAAAGATTTTGTTTAGTAAAATTCTATAAGAAAAATGAGGCTCATATAATTGTAATAGTTTTACAAGGGATTTAAACCCTCCTGAAAGCTTTTGCTAGAGGTGCCCTCCTACCTTGGCATGCGTACAAACACAAACTGGCTACCTTACATTAAAGAAAAGAAGCAGTTATAATTTTAGTGTCTGTCATCTGAAGGTCCTTATTCTACTTTAATACTGGCTGCAACAAAGTTCATGAACAGCATTTCAGAAGGTTTTCATCCCTCTTTCTTAAACCAGTGACAACAGTGACCTTTGGCTCACATTTTTAGTATAATACACCTAGATTTTCTTTGTTGGTCAATATTGAATAGAATGTCTTTATTTCCTTGAGGGTCAAGGTTCCAACCATCCCTTGAAACACAGAATCGCCCTATATTTGTCATGTAAATGAAGCCTCCCTTATTGAACTAACATGGGAGGCGACAAAATGGTGAGGAGTTCTTTAAAGTAATGGAGTCTGTGAGACAAAGAGTCATGTTTTCTGATGATACTTTGTTAATACAGAATTCTTCTGGAATAATTCATAAAATAGTAGAAAATATTTTTTTCTAAAAGTCAAATTATTATACTACTATATTACACTATTATATTCTCATTCACTTTCTGAAATTTTGTTCAACCAGAATGTAGTCGTCTCTACAAGCTGAACTTTTTTAGCTATGAAAAATTATAACATGTGACACTATTATGAAGAAGAAAACTTATCACATTCATACTGTAAATATTTGTCAATCATACTATTGTATTTTAAATTGAAATGTATTTTTATGTTTGTTTTTTTTCCAAAGAATACCCGGCTATTACACTTAATATTACTTTATTCAATGCCATATTATAACATGATAAATTTCACACTACATTTAGCTTTTTAAAAGCATGTTTAAAAACATTCCTAAACACTAACGCATTGAACAAAAGTTTATAATAACCATCATCAGCTCCATACAATGATTGGACATAAGTAGAAAAATAAGTGCTTGCTCTTAGTCGTTAATGTCGGTCTCAGATGAAGCTGTTTTCAAATTTTCATTTCTGTATTCAAGAGTGAATTATGATTGATGATACAGGACAGAATCATGAGGCTCCCTGGCAAAGCAAGCTGCCTGCCTGTAAGGTGGGAACCCAACATGTGGGTGTATTGACCTGTTTGACACCACCATCTCCATTTGTCTTCTCCTGCTTCTTCTCCTTGCTCTTGTCTCCAGATTTGGGAGCCTGTGGTGAAGCCTATAAGAAGCCACATGTATATTCATAGACTGTTAATAATAGACACTGGAGAAATAACGTTTTTCTTTATGAAAGCCAGATTGAATATTTTACTGGAGCCATTGAAAACTAGTTACTTCTCCGATCATTTCAAGATCAGAGATCAGTTCAGAGTTATGAATACCTTTTTATCACTCTTGTTGTTAGCTTGCAGCTCCTTGGGGCTTTTATTCTTCTTCTCTTCTTGCTTCGTCTTGCCCTTCTCCAGGTCTAGCTCCGCCTGCAGACCCCGGCGGAGGTGCAAGAGCCGGTACTTGAGCTTCTCATTCTCGGTTCTAAGGGTCTCCAATTCACGAGAGACCTGCACGTTATCGCTGATATCCAGACCCCGAATAAGTCCTTCCCGGAGGGTAGATATCTCCCCAGTGAGCAGGCGAATTTGCTCCTCTTGAGATGCTAAGCGTGCGGCCAAGCACTCCGCCATTTTTAAAATAGCAGTCTGACAAGGGACTTCCGGTGAGATGTCAAGAAAATAAGAGTATTTTGACCTGATGCAACGTTACAATTTAATGACTTTAATCTTGTCAAGCTATTTTCATGGCTTTTCAACATTTTGATGTTAAGGTGTGCTCGAGTAAAAATACATGTGCATTGCTGTTCTTCTAATAGAACGGGTTTGTTTTTAGATGCAAATTAGAGTAAAGTTGACAGTGGGTGAAAATGTCAATAAATAGATTTTACGAACGTGCATGACGCATCAAATTGGCATTAAATGAGTGAGAAAATAAATTAGCACGGGTGAAATATTGATATATGAACAGAAATCAAGTCTTTAAATCATAGTAAACATAGTGACGTCACCGACAGGCGACGTATCTGGCGCATGCGTATTCCTACCGGCAGCTGATTGAGCATAAATATTCTCTTGTCATTTGTTTCGTGACGTTCACATTTTTCCAGCTGTGATTTTATACGAAGCCCCAAATATTTTTTCCTTCAAATGTATGACCAAAGATGGCAGTAAGACGGTAAGAACAGCAGGGGGCGGTAGCCATTTTTCACAGACGTTTGATAGCAGCGATCACTGCAGCGAGTGCGCGGCATCAGCAGAGTCAGCAGCGATGTAAACAGTCACTCGTACTCTGTGGATATCTTATCCCTGAGGGTATGACAGCTGTTTCTGTGATTTTTATTCACGCAGGCAATGTTTGCGGCTCAACTGTTTACCTTATAGAATGAGAATATTACCCGACTAATGAGTAGCGGGTGCAGTACTTGTGGCGGTTTAGCTAGCTTCCAACTTTATTGATATGGTCTCAAAAAGTCATTTTCACGATTATAACCTACTGTAGCAGGTGACTAAATGAACCTACCATTTGAACTGTAAAATAAAGGTTTATTTCTTCATTATTTCAGCTTATTCCTGAACCTGTAGTTGTTAATTTTCTTCCGCATATCCGAGGTCAGTTCATGCGGCTTGCAGAGAACCAGACTTCCCTCTGGCTTGTAACCTCTTCCATCACTTCTGGGGGAAGACAGAGTGGATTTAACGTCCCGAGAGGGGCTTTTCTTCCCGTCTCCGATGGACAATGCAACCACCATGGAGTGAACTTTTTTCATCATCTTGTATTTGTGCTCTTGTTCTTTCTGTTACACACGACCCAAACTACAAGATAATTGTCATGGGTATGAGTGTAGATGGTCCATAAAAGCTTTGCCTTTTAGCTTTGCCCTTTCCTCCTCTACTGCCTGCCACAATGTGTTTGAGGAGTGTATGCTGATGAAATACTATGGGATCATAATTTATTGTCATTTGGGACTGATGAATAGCTTATGGTCCTTTGGCACATATGTATAGCTCAGTTGTTGCTATATACTAGTAAATGATTGTCGTCAATTCAACAGCCCAGACCTGTGTTAAAAGTGGGCCAGAATGGCCTCATCGTCCGGATTTGCACCACCTAAATTAGAGGACTTCATTCTTACAGAACGGCTGGGTAGTGGAACCTATGCCACTGTGTATAAAGCCTACAGAAAGGTGAGTTTTTGCAGATTAAAATAAAACCAGAATAGATTACATCATAAATGTTTACAGAAGTTCACATTGGCTTCTAAAGTGAAATGAAAACGGATTTTACAGGCTAACAACAGGGAGGCGGTTGCTGTGAAGGTGGTGGAAAAGAAAACCTTAAACAAAGCCTCAACTGAGAACCTGCTTACAGAAATAGAAATCCTCAAGACTGTGAAACATCCCCATATAGTTCAACTGAAAGACTTTGTGGTAAGAAGAAGGCCAGTGTAAGCGGCACAGAAATGTACTCTTTTTTGTTTTTTAAACCCGTCATCCATCTATATAACTATTTGATGTATTTTCAAAATGATATTAAGCTGTGAAACTATACTTGTAAATAGTTGTATGCATTGCTGTTTAAAATCTTCTTTGTATGATTTGGTGATATAGACAATAATGTTATCTGGAGAGGACATTTTGGTAGTGGTTTGCTCCATTTCCAGGTTTTGAACTTCTGCAACAAACCTGTTTTGTTTTTGTTTTATTTATAAACTACAAATGTCTTGGTCAGTGGGATTCCCAGAACATTTATCTCATTTTGGAATGGTGTTCTGGAGGAGATCTGTCCCGATTCATTCGCAGTCGCAGGATCTTACCTGAGAGGGTTGCCAGACGTTTCCTACAGCAAATTGGTATGTATTGTATGGTAAATATGGCCCATTCTCAACGTCGTACTCCATTTTTTCAATCTCCAGATATTCACTGTATTAATCGTTATAATTCTTTTTTGTTTTGCAGCTTGTGCTCTTCAGTTTCTTCATGAGCGAAATATCTCTCACTTGGACTTGAAGCCCCAGAATATACTGCTGAGTGGATCTGTGCTCAAACTGGCAGGTAATTGAGCCTTCAACTGTCTCAGGCACGCAAGCTGTTTTCAATCTTTCTTCATCTTTGACCATTTAATGCTTCTCCTTGTTGCACATATTTCTCAGACTTTGGCTTTGCCCAGTATATGTCGCCATGGGATGAGAAGAGTGTCCTCAGAGGGTCTCCACTGTATATGGCTCCTGAAATGGTGTGCAGGCGTCAATATGACTCCAGAGTGGACCTCTGGTCCGTTGGGGTTATTCTCTTTGGTGAGTCTTGTATGCGTATATTATAAAAGGTTACATATTTTTTAATTGGATTCATGGTTGATGACAAACTCATCTGTGCTTGTCCACTCATAGAGGCACTGTTTGGGAAGGCGCCATTCGCATCAAAGTCATACGCAGAATTGGAGGAAAAGATCCGCAGTAACCAACCAATTGAGGCAAGATTTGGATTTCATTTTTAGTTCATTTAAAATTGATGTTATTGATCATCTTTCATGTTTTGAACTTGGTGTTTTAGGATTTTTTTCACCGGGTACAGCCACTCAGTTGCCTTCTTTTAAATAACCACTAGATGGCAGGCTTTCGCTATTCCCCCACTAACAATTGAACTAATCTGCTCACTGTAAAAACCGTTTCTTTGCCACTTCCCCCTGCCATCAGTGATAAGTATCATCATCCACACTGGGCTCCTGCTTCCTTTTTTCTCACAGATCAAGTTTTGCTTTTTTACAATGCCATTTCGTGACAGAAAGAAGAGGTCTGAGCAACGTCTTTGAATCTCAGTAGTTTGAAAAATAAATAAACAAAATACACAATAACAAACTGCGTCACTTTAGCATCATAGAATTCTTACAATGGCATTTTGACATTTTGCTCTCAGTTAATGGATGACATTTAGCATTTTCGAATGCCTTCTGTCCTTTCCACTGGCCCGCCCGATGATCACAAGTGCAACATTATAAGGTCATGTTTTCTGCGTTAGCTTCCCCCAGGGGTCAAAGTGTCCAAGGAATGCCGGGACCTTCTGCTGCGGCTCTTGGAGAGAAATCCAGATGCCCGGATCACCTTTGCAGAGTTCTTTACCCACCCCTTTGTGGATCTGGAGCACATGCCAAGTGCCGAGAGCTTAGGCAAAGCGGTGAGAGGAGAAGAAAGGGGAATCTGTGTGTGTGTTCTGTGGATGACATGAGTAATGTGTGTGATTGACTGAGTCCATGTGCACTTGTAATTGTGGGTTTTGTGCTCATGCCTGCACCACATGTTTGTTCACGCATGAACTGAACGCATGCCTGAGCAATGAAGAGACAGTATTTACTGTTTGTCCCTTTTTCAGAAAAAGTTGGTCATGCAGGCGGTTCAGAAGGACCAGGAAGGAGACCGGACTACTGCACTCTCTCTCTACTGCAGTGCCCTTGAGCACTTTGTCCCTGCTATTTTCTGTAAGATCAACAACCATTCATATCCTGTCTGCTGCCTAATCTCTGGAGAAAAAATACTGATTATATTACACCGCAGTACACAAGCAAAGTAAACTTGGTAAATGTTAAAACAAAACATCTATTTTCTCCCTCCACTGTAGACGAAACGGACCGGCAACGCAAGGACTCCCTACGGCAAAGGGTAGGCCTGAAAATAATAATTCACATTCTTTTAAATTTATTCTCCGCCAGCCTTCACGTGGAGTGGGTTCCTTGTGATGAATCCCACATGTTCTGGATGTGCAGCATATGTGAGGAGCTTTAACCGAGTAATCGTGAGGAAACTTCCCACAGGTCAGCCAATATGTGTCCAGAGCTGAGGAGCTGAAAGCGCTCGTGGCGTCCGACAACAAGCTCAGCTTTGAGGAGGGCCAAAGCTCCAGGGATGTCCTTCGAGGTAATATATGCTGCTCGCCTCAGATTCAGGACGTACTGAAGAAACATCATTTGAAATGATTCATTGTGTCAACATGGATCCACTGAGCCAGAGTTTAATAGGAAACAGGTTGGTCGTGCAATATAATGAACTTATTAAGTAGAAAAGGACAGAAAAACATTGCCAGATTCTAGTTATTGACTCGTTCACAAGCCCCGCCCCCTCAAATCCTCACACTGTTTAGACGCTTCTGAGCAGGTGCAAAGCTGAAGACATTCATGTGGGTAAAAAAATTGAGAAAACAGTGGAGAGTTCGAGGCATGTTGTATTCAATTTGAAACACTGTAAATGAATTTGTGTACGCTAAAAATGTTTTTAGTGATGAAAGACGTGATGAAAGATACTTTTTAACATCCATATATGTTTCCAATTACGTCTTATTATGTTCACAGAAATGTCCAGAGATCAACCTCGCCTGCTGGCTGCTCTCAGCATTGCAACTGCTGCTGTTTCGAAGGTAACTGGTGTATTCATCATCCTCTGCTCCTCCCTCCACGTATGGCTTGTTGTTTGTGAATGATTGTGAGGCACTGTATGAGGCATGATTACATTTCATTTGAGCAGAAATCCAAGTAGATCATCAGTATGAGAAATTACCAGACGCTCCAGCGTCTCCTAGGCACCAGATAGCCCTAATTTAATGAAAAGAGAATTTTTATTGAGCGCACTTGATCCCGGTATGTTGTCATTAATATGGTTATAGATGAGCGATGAAGTAGTGCAAATAAACATCTCTTCAATTTAGGAGGAGAGTGGAATGGAAGACCAAGAGGCCTTGGACATGTACCAGCAGAGCTTAGGTGAACTTCTCTTGGCTCTAGCAGGTAAATAAACGTGTTTATGTCCAAGAATTACATTCAAATGTTCAACTTAATAACAACAGTGAATGGCATGGATAATATCAATATTGAACATATCAATATTGACATAACTATTTCTTGAGTTCTTCAAGAAATAGTTATGTTGTAACTATTAAGTTAATAATAGGGGTTAATGTAAGGTGGTATGAGGATTATAAAAATGAATGAACACATGTTAAGGAGTGGTTGGACGATAGAAACTCACATCTATTAGTTTGAACTCATGTGCGAGAGCTGCCTCTTGAACGACGCTGGATAGTGTGATCCAGATGTCTCTATGAGTCGGGATGAGACCCGGTGCCAGCGCACCGTGTGTGGTATGAAAAGCAGAGCATCTGTTTCATATTTAGTCCACAGTCTTTATCCCTTTGTGTTGTTTCTCTTTGGAAACAAGTGGAAATGTTTGTCTCGCTTAATCGATGAGAGCCTGAGTCAGGCAGGTAGGTGGAGAATCAAGAAGGTAAAATTCGACTGGGAATCTCAACATCTTAGTCAGAAAGGATGACTGGTTTTCTAACAGAATCACTCACACACGGTGGAGACTAATGACTAATGTGAAGTTTAGCTTTGCCAAGGTTCATTGTGTGTTACTCTTTCAAAAACACTCCAATGTCTGGTCAAAGGACACCACTGTTAAATATCCAATCTTCGTACCAGAAGTCAACCATATGACCTCTACTGAGGTCAGTCACACTCTTCTCCACGCTCACCAATTCAAACTGCCATGGATTTCTCACTAACGTGCTGGGGAACAGAGCTTCATTGTTTTGGCTTTGTTTCATAGAGCTGTCGTGCACTTCCAGTAGACACACCCCCTCCCACCCGTTCTCACTGTCCCCTCCAGGGCCATCAGACAAGACTGCCCCACATTTGAAACTCTTCACTATACAATACTCTGCATGCACATTAATCGAGAAAATGAGCGAGAAATGGTCTTTATTCTAATTAATTGTTTACATTTTATATTGCTTTTGTCTGGTCTTCACAAGCTGTCATTTTTGTTTTCATTCGTTTAAGTCACTGTTTTTAGCCTTTCTGTTCTAATTTTAGTTGAGTAAAAGTCTGAGTGATTTTAGTGGTGCAATTTATTTAACTCTATGTCGCAAGAACCTACTGAAGAAAGGCTTAAAGAAAAACGTACAGTAAATTCCATACTATAGAGCACTCCAGAATATAGCCGTGCCCACAAAATTTAAGAAGGAAAACGGATCTTGTTCATACATAAGTTGCTTCGAGACTGACTCATGAAACAAACTCATCAATGTTCTGAACCTGAATTATATCCAAGCGCTCAAAATGTGTCCAAAGTTCCGACACCACAGCCGGTCTCAGCTGCTGCTTCTCGTCTTCAGGAGATCGGCTCTTTTGGCGGAGCTGCAGACATAAATGAAATGTTTTATATTTTAGATGTGTTTTATGACGTTTTGTCTCCAAAATCAAACAAAAACTAGATATTGCTTTAGTAGTTTGTCTGGGAAAAAATAAAAAAAATAAGGAAGAGTGGCAGCTTGTGTCTGCTTCATCTCCAAGTCATTGTTCTTATTTTCTAAACCACTCTCTCTCTCTCTCCCTCTCCTCTTTATTCTCAGCGGAGCCCCAGGGCCGCAGACGAGAGCTACTACACAATGAGGTGAGGGTTTTTGGTTGACACCTCATCGTAGCAGCGTCACCCCCAGCGAGTTACAGACCAGTGAACCCCGTGTTCACCTTCTATGTACAGCGACCCCACCGTCACGTTGTTGGAGCAGCTAAATAACATAGTACATCATCTATATGCTATCACACAGACACAGTTCATCACTGTCAAACTTCATAATTGCTTTATATTTATAACCCCTCAGCGAGTCACCTGACCTACTGCTCACTGCCCTCAGCATCTACGTTTGTATCCATTGAGCGCTTATAAGAGCAAGTCAGAAATCTTGTCTGCGTTCACAGTTTTAGAGGCGAGTCAATGAGCATATTTCCCTGTTGATATCAACACTATGTGATGTTAATTTTCTAGTATCATTCTCATCTGTAGCTACTTGTGTTTGTTGCTAACTCATTTCTCTTATTTAAATGACTGAAAGTTGAAGCGAAGCTCCAGAAACTTTCAGTAGCTTCTAAAAGAACACCCCAAACCAAGCGATATCAAAGCTAACTCTACTTCTTATGAAGGAGTAGTGTGCAGTAGGGGGGTTAATGGAGGAATGTTTCTTAAAGAGTGATGTGAGTCTTCTTTTCTCCAGTCCGACGACCCACATTGGATTTCACACACTCTAAATCCGGCCTCAAAGACATCATTTCAGTCCACTCTCTGACACTCTTCTTTAACAAAGCATGTTTTTATGAATTGCATAAAAATGTTTGTCCTTCTAGACCCCACAGGCTTCCATTTTAATGGGCACCAGTCTTAAGTAAATTCAGATGCAGCATTATTAATCTAACGCAGCATTAGGGAGGCGGCGGCGGGGGATTAGATGGAAAGCATGTGTGCGAGAAACTGAAATTCCACCACCACTGGCCTCCACGTTCCTTCATATGGAGCGCAGAGAACACTCACCGAGCTGCAACTCCAGGCTGCTGTGATCCTCCGCTTTCATCCAGTTTGCTGTAAACTGTTGTAATGTCATTACGGATGAACATACATTTGTCCTGTGTGGGCACTTTACTCAATCACCGACAGGCACCGTGCACTCTCCCACGTAGGGGTCGTGCGCTAGACTTTGATTAAAGAGACAACACCATGTGGGCAGCATAGCGTCTCTAGAGATCGGCCCTCACAGGGATGTTCCCAGACGGTTCCTCCTTTTTAATAGCGTGACATAAATTGGTAAATGTGACGTTTGTCTTGAGAAACTGAATCACCACAGGACCCCGAGCAATGGTTTCAGCCTCCACACGTGGTAGCCGTTAGTTCTGCAGTGCATTATTCAGTTACTGCATCGTGAAAGTGCACTTCTTAAAACTGAGAAAGAAACAGATTAGAGTGACCTAGCTTGAGTTGAGTATTAAAGCCCCTTAGAACATGGTTAAATGGTTAGTAGTCTTACTTAATAGGAGTGAAATGACTTGGACAATGCGATGATGGCGATGATGCACCCTGAAAGTGACCTGGGCAAAATGCGCCCCTTTGCCTGTATTTGTGTGGCCATCATGAAGTAAAGCTATTGAAAATGGCTATGCAGAAATCCGTGAAAGCTTTATTTGCTCTCAAAATATACATCACTGTGGACGGACAATAGAGCACCCCTGGGTCGAAGCCCCACCCACCAAATGTAGGAAAGACATAGATTTTGTACACGCACAAGCCACACTGTTCTATCAGCCGCAGGTTCAGCGGTGGAGTGTGGGTCATAGAAGCGTCAGTGATTTCTGTGTAATGGCTTAAAAAGGCCCTACAATACACAACATTACTTCTGAACAGATTTTGAAAAAGGGGGCAGATGATGGACTGAAGTTTCCGAACATGCACACAACCACTTCTCCAGGGTTCCCAAAACTCTGTGCTGCAGCTGAGACTCGCTTCCACAGCATTGAGCGCTTTAATGTCAATAAAACATCTGTGATTTCATTGGTCTGATATTGAAGGCTCAATATCCTGGCGGCATGAAGCTTGTTTGCCTGTAAATATCCATATATTAGCGGCATCACTGTTTAAGGCATGGGGGTCGGACCGTGCAAAAAAAAGCAGCTGCTATTAATCCGGAAATTACTAATTACTACTATTTGTTTTAAGACATTTTTCTTTGACATGTTGTGGATTTGTGAATGTTAAGTGATAGTTTGCATGGTTAGTAATTGCAAGTCATTCATTACTTATCCATGAAAGTAAATCATTTTATTTTCAAAAATGAAAAAAGTTTTTCTTTTTTGTAGAATGCTGAAATAAATTGGAAAAAAAATATTTTTCTGGAAAAAAAATTGGAAAAAAGATATATATAGTATTGCTTTAATCTTACTTTAAAGCAATATTTAAAGTAAGATTACTTAAGTCTTCAGTGACTAAGTCACTCTAGACCAGGCCTGGCCAACCCGCGGCTCCTGAGCCGCATGCGGCTCTTTCTCCAGTTTCATGCGGCTCTTCACTAAATGAGCCGCCAAACTGGCTGCTATTTTGGTCAAGTTGAGATTTTGTTTCTACAGGAAATGAGACAACAAAGTAAGAGCTATTCCACTGAAATGTCACAATATTGTTCAAAGACGTTGACTTGAGTTTAACTTTGAAACATAAACAACAAACCTTGCCGCACACGCTCCAAGCACTTCCCTTTCCCACTCCACTTTCACCTATGATTCATGGATTATGGTGGAGAAGTCTGTTTAATTCAGTGGAGTGAAGATGAGCCGCTCCAGTCTGCAGTGTCGCTGAGCCACGTAAAGAAATATACAAGTCAAATAAATGGCGCACACATTTCTATCTACATCACTTGATATTTCCAGGAGGATCACAGTAAAATGTATGAATTTTAAAAATGCATGCACAAGAGACATACACTGGACGCAACCTTGTGACACACAGGCATGTAACCGCTGTACTGCCGCTGAGTCACGTGACCAGCTGTTCAGGTGAGCCTTACAGCCTGACATATTGGTAGAATGTGGCTCTTTTCAGCAGCACAGTAAAACAATGTGGCTCTTAACCTCTGACTGGTTGGCCACCCCTGCTCTAGACACTAAGATATTGCTTTGATCTTACTTAGCGTCTTGAGTGATCTGTTTTTTATCCCGGAGTCTTCATAATATTCATTGGTTTTCTGTCATGGCCATCCACCTAGCCTCTGTGGCTGGTGATGGGTAGATGAGGTTTCATGACACAAAATTCAAGGGTTGATGAAGTTTCATGAAACAGCGTCCTGATTTTCAGAGGCCACCAGGCGGCACTGTCTGCTGTAATATGTTTGGACTTGAACTACTTATTCAACGGAACCTCACACCATTTCAAAACCAATAGCGACATCTAGTGGCCTCTGAAAATTAGGACACTGTTTCATCAAACCTGCAGCACTGTTTCATGATGCCTCATCTACCCATCACTACTAGTAGTTCATCTTTATTGCCTTGTCATTCTGACCGTGGAGCAGCTAACATCTGCTCAGCAGAAATATACTCAAAATATCGCAAAATAAGTGGAAATATTGTCCACCCTATTCAGAAGAACTAGATTGTTTATTACAAGGAGGCACTGTGGTAACACTGAAAGTTCAGTTGGAGTTGAATTGGTGATTTGAGGGTGTAAATAAATCGACAGATTGCAAGAATTGCTGAGCAGCATGTTTAATAAATGCTCCCCTAAATGACACTGTAAACTTTGTTTCGCAGATAAAAAGGCTCATGAGCAGAGCTGAATACCTCAAAGAGAACATCAAGGTGGGAACCATCAAGCTCGGAAGCGTCTTGTTTAATATCAAGCTAACGCTTCATGGTGTGTCCGCGCAGATGCTGGAGACTCAGAAGGCTGTTTCGCTGGACGGAGAACCTCTTGCTGACTCCGTCAGAAGCTGTGAGTGCTCCCCGGTTCTGCTCTTTTTAATTAGATGTGTCGAGGTTTCATCCTATGTTGGTCCGTGTGGTTTCAACCCCAAATCCTTCTGGGTGTTTAAATTCTACAATAAAAATGTGTTGTGTATTTGTGCAGCCTCCAGACGTGCGTTGGCCTGTGATTGGGAGGAAATTTAATTAGCATGGAAAAACATCACAACTGTGTGTGTTGGTGGTTTGTCCTCCTCCATCATGGCAACAACAGCGCTTAATAAAAGCTGCATTAGAGTTCGGGCCCACGTTTCCTTCTCACGTCCCGGGTGCTCCCGACAGGGATGATGAATACGCAGAGCCAGGGCAATATCCTGCTCTTAGCTAAACATTCCGTGGGGAACTATGGCTAAAAAATGGCGACAGGGGCACGGAGCCGACTCCAGGCGCTGCTCGGGTTTCCCAAAGAAAGTGTGTTGTTTTAATGAAACTTGACTTGGGTGAGTTCAGCTGCTCGGCTCGACCAGTCTGTCTGCTGACCTCACGTCTTACAACAAGGGTTTGTTGCCGTTAGACATTTTTACGTTGTAGCACTTCATCGCGGTGTTGCAGCTCTGAGTCCAAGCCAAACATGAGCAGGGATTTCACTCAGCCGCATGACTGACAGCAGCATTTTTTTTTCTTCTTCATGAAAGATAGTAACTGCCATGTAATTGACTACTGTATTACACTTTAAATTATAGAACATATATTACCATGAGGGCTGTCCATAGATTACAGTTTTTTTTTATCTCGACAAATCACTCTAAAGCTAATGCTTACAATGTAATTGAACCTTTTCAGTGCCTCTGAGGTTCTTCTGAAGAATGTTCTTGACTGTATCTGTTATGTCGGGTTGTTGGAGTAAACAAGTGTTGGCATCATTGGCCACGCTGGTGCTGACAACAGCTTCCTTTACACTACATTTAGATCAGATACAAAATGTGTGAGTTAACTCAGCTTTAGTGCGATTAATCGAGATTATCATTTGAATCTGTTGTCAGCCTTAATTCCCAACAGTAAACAAGTTTTAGGTTTTCTCTGGTTAAGATAAAATCTTCCTGTATCGCACTGTTTAATTCCTTGCTCCATTTTTATTTTCTGAGTCGGATAATGACTCAGATCAGGGAGGAAGCCTCGGCCTTGCAAGATGACTTGAATGGAATGCACCATATTTGTGACATTAGGACTCGAGAAAATACAGTAGTTACTAAGGATTGAGTATTTGTGTTAACTTACTTTTTTCAATTTAGGCTCAACATTTTACAGAATATGTTGGTGCTCATTGAATCTGAGAGTGTTTGTCATGAATTGAAGTGGAAACTGGAAATAAAAACGGCAAAAAAACATCACAAAATTAAATTTACATGTTAGCAAGTGCTGGTTACTTTTGCTATTTTAATTGTGTTTATTAATAGTCCTGTATGAATATTTTCATGAATTTGAATGACAACACAATACTTATGATCTTGAGGCACATTCATGAAACTGCCCAGGAAAAATCTCCTCACTAAAAATGTGCCTAAAAATCTTCTTCCTTTCAGCTTGCTGCGTGCAGTGAAGTGGAATGAACTAAAGGATCAACTTCCCTCGAATCAAAGTACTTTAAACTGGATCATGAGCAGGTTGACTCCGTCACATCTCTGTGTTTACCATCAGACTTGGAAACTGATATTCTATGGCCAGATGCGACTCATGTTTCGACTTCTGCATGAGGCTTACACACAAGTTTGAATGTCCCCGGTTCGTTCCTCCCTCACCCCACTGCCCCTCCTCCCGACACTTAGCATTAATATGTAAATGACAGACAGCTTGCATGACAATACCTCACTGTCATGGTAAACCAGTCGCAGTGATGCATCATGGGAGCAGATTCTAAGCACTTTCAAGTGAAGTATTATGAAGTAGCTGCGCTGAGCTTGGCCCAGGTTTCTCTCATGTCGATCTGTCTTCAACACTTCTGTTCTTTACTCCTTGGTTTGACACTGTCTTGGGGCTTTAGGGAGTTTGTCTTAATTCAAAACAATATTGCTCCTTAAGTCCTGTTTCTAAACTAAAAAAAAATACCAGGATGGAAAAGTGAATTTAATAAATCATGCAGAAATGTGTACATTCTACTGTGATTTTTTTTTTATTTGAACATTTATAAAGCTGTACTTTTATATTGTATTTATTGACAGCTGAGAATAAACTGCTCTGCTCGAGTCGCCGTGTCTGTACGTTTTTGTTCGAAGCTGAATTCTTGGCGAACATCATCAGCTGGATGTCGTCCCTCAGAGGAGGAGACGCAGAGGCTGGCCAGAGAAAACCAGGACCTTTTATAATTATATGATTTGTGTGGAACTATGGAGTTGTGTAACTGATCCGTCAGCGTCCAACACTCCAACATTCATCACATATCGGGTCGTATCCGGTGTTAACATTCATGAACTGTTGTGTAAGAGGCATAATCTAATCTAATGCCACGATTGGCAAATCTGGTAAACTCATGAAACTTAAAAAAAAGAACTTGTTGCTTGTGTAGGAATGCATGAGCTCTGAATTTGAATGAAATGTTCAAATGAAGCGAGAGGGGAAATCAAATTCATCTGGAGAACTTTTCTGTTCATGTTCTTTCTGTGTTTCTTTTGGTCAGTGCTGAAACCTACTGACATACAGAAGAGTGAGAAAATATGATATAATATGGCAAGAGCTAGGTAACATTATTGGCTGGGGAGGATGACATCTCCCAAGGGAATGAAAACTGATTTTCATCATTATAAACAGGGCACAGTTGTCGACATAAAAGTCCCGTACAGGCCCAAGAGTGCCAACGAAACAGAAATCGACAACACAAATCACTGAAAAACAACTGAAAATGGTGTCCGAAGTCAGTTTGGTCACCGTGTTTTCAAATCTATCCGCTCTGTGACCAGTGGTCATGTGGACGAAAGGCCTGTTTGACATCAACCTGCGTGGATACGACGCCCCCCTATTGTCATGTGGTCCAGCTATAGGCTGTGCCTTCAAAGTCAACAAGACACACTTCAACCAGCGTCTGCATCCTGGCTTCACCAGAGAGGAATCATGGTGTCATGAGTGTTACTGTCACCTCGGTTATACACCGTATAACCAAGATTTCGGTTAGAAATAGGTTCACTTGACTTCCAGATAGCTGTGTTTTGATGAGGGGATAATATTGTTCCACCCTTCCCCAACTTACTGCGCCTTGACCACCAGAAGTAGCCTTCATGAAATGGTAAATGGAGAAGCTTGCGTGTGAAATACAGCGGCTGAGGATGAATTCCGAGGTGACATGCACAAACTCTTCTGCACCAGTGAACGTTTCACAGCAAAGAGTCGCGAGTTGCTGTTCTTGAGTTTTCAAAGGTGCTCCAGCTTTTCTGAGGCAACATCACAATGTAAACAAACCCACAGTAGTGTGGAACGACAAGTGTTGTCCTGCAAGTGCGAGTCTAATTAATGCAATGAAGTCGTACTCCAGTTTCAGATTTGACTTCTCAATATTTTGCTTCAAACTTGCTGTGTAACAGGTGAAATATGAGTGTGAATTTGTAGCTGACATGGAGATCAGCATATAAACACAATATTGAATAATATTTCATGTTGACTTGACCCGATCCTGAACCTCAAGGTTGAAGCGGTTTGTCACACACCAACTTTTCCCCTCAATGTGTTCAGAAACCTCATTCTTGAAAGATATGAGCCCTAAAACTTATAATTTTGTAAATAAATATGAACATAAATGGTGTATCAAAAGCTCAGGTGAGAATATTCCTATGGCCTTCAGTTCTACAATAAAATGATGAATCCTCTCTGATCTTCTTCAAACTGTATCTCAGCTTTATCGCCGTATTTGTCTCCGGTTGCTCCGTATGCGCTTGGTAGAACTTCCCTCTGGTCCTGTGATCTTCCTCCTCTGATGCCTATGTAGATGTTCCTAGATGTAGCTACTTTGGCCGTCATGCCTTCACAAACATCACTTCCATGTCAGCTACTTTATCGAGGAGCTCTGTTCGGTCCTGGTGTGATTTCTTTTGGCATGTTTTCTTACCTCACACAAACGGGACCTGTTTTTTTCCCCCCCACTAATGTTTCTCCTCCGCGTGGCTCTGGTGGGGAGGTGGGCTGTAATTGCTTGACGGTGCCCCTGGTGTTGGCCCAGCTTCACTGCTTTAATCATGGCATGATGCTGTTGCTGCCAGGAAAACTTTGGATGCAATTATGACCCTTGTGCTCTCTCTTTGTTGCTTGCATCTGGGAGTTCTGCCACGTTCTGCTGCTCCAAATGCAAGCCAGACGGAGCGGAAATCTAAAATGGAAACTTCGACGTCGACTTCGCCGGAGTCGCCGTCTTCTGCCTGACCACAGCCGTTCACGTTTCTCCCTGAACTGACCGGCTTCTCTGCGGCGGCTTGTTTTTCTCCAGCCACTCTGGGGTGACTGGCCCTGCCATGATGGCTGACACACTGTCACTCTTCCAGGCCCAAGGGAACCAACTGGACCCGACTCTTGCACCCCGCATGGCGTCCACTGTTCATGGATGGACACCATGAATGGAACATTGTACCAACGAGAGACAGGAGCCTCCCACTTTGGCTGAGAGGGACCCCAGAGTTTGGGGGGTTGTTTCAGCGAAGAAATGCTGAATAAAGATAATTTGGAAAATGGGCTCCAGCACACTGCTCCCTCTGTAGCCCCCTGCTCCCCCCCTCCACACACAAGCCTGACTCCCCTCTCCCCATTACCCAAGGCTCGTGTTTGTTTTGATATTGCTCCCAGAAACCAGGAGGGGGGTTAAAGGGGAGGTGGCTGACTGTAAGATGACTGGTAATGGAGGACCAAATTGAAAGAGAAACAAAACTAGAGGAAATGCTGGGAGCCTTGTTGTTCCAACAACTGTCTGCCTCCACTGAACAAACAAGGTTTCTGGGTGTTGTTTTTGTGTGGAAAGTGACAGATGGAGGAAAACACCCGGATCCTAAATTACAATGTAAGAAAGAGAGCAGATGTAGGGAGGAAACATGGAGGAGAAACTGGATGAGTGGGATCTCTATCTCAGCCCGAGCTCTGTACTGGTGTGTTCGGCTTTATCTGTGAGTTTTTTTTAACCATAGGTTTTCGTCTCAACTGCCTCCTGAGCCAGAAAACGCAAAAAGTAAGAGCAAAAATGTATGAAAAAAATTGGCATGGAGAAGAAGCAAACATCAGAGGCGTAAGAAACAGAGAAAAATAGAGCCAAACAAAAGATTAAGTACACTGTATTAGGTGAATGTATGTTGTTAAAAGTCAGTTAAATCAACATCCAGACATGACAGAAAAATCTGTGTTGATGGGATAAAAAACAGGAAGAAAACAGTGAAGAAATGAAAATATAATATGTAATATAATCTGGCATTTGGATACAGGAGATATAATGCACCAAAACATGAAGTTGATGGGATTTTATGAAAAGAAAGTAATAAAAATGACTCCTGAAAATAAAAATGGCTAACAACATGAATGTGTCAGAAGAAGAAGTTATGGTAAAATGAAATTATTGGATTAAAAAGAGTTATTGGGTTGTTGTGATTGGATGAAGGAGCAGATCAAGAGGAAGTTCCCAAACAGTTAACCACTGCTTAGTCCTATTCAGGGTTGCAGGTAGAGCTGGAGCCTATCCCAGCTGTCACTGGTCGAGAGGCAGGAATACACCCTTTTGACACACCATTTACACAAACACCTAGGTGCAATTCTAAAGTGTCCGATAGTGAGCATGTCTTTGGACCGTAGTAGGAAACTAGAGTACCTGGAGAAAACCCACACAGGCACAGGGAGAACATGCAAACTCCATGCAAAGGTCACCGGTCAAAAAGGCAGTACTGAGTTCAGTATTGTGGAATATGATGAGATGAGAAATACCAGAGAAAACATCAAGCAGGAATGAAGTAGACTTGGTGCCAATACAAAAGATGAAGTCAAAGTGAAGAAGGTTGCTGAAGTTGAAAGGCAGAGAATAAGAAGCAGACAAACTGTGTCATTCTGACCTTTTTCTCTAAAGATGGAAATATTCATGAACCACAGGTGAAGAAAAGAGAGCAAGTGGCACCCACGAGTGATCACAGTCCTGGGGAGGCGCCTGCTGTGCATGAACCCTGAGGCCTGAAAGTAAAGGGGCGTATCCCTCGAGCTGTTAAACATAATAATAATAGTTTAAATTTTAATGTAATAACCATCTTATTATGTTTGATTAGCATTGGTAATATTTGTGAAAACTCAGCCATGAGACAAGTCTTTGAGAGGAATATCATTCATCATCTGTTATATATCGTGACAGAAGTATCTCTGACAAGCGTGAGTCATCCATCCCAGAACCATGAGGTTCAACTAAACGTGGCTGCCGTCCATTGTCAGCAAGAAACTGCTCTTCTATTCACAAGTCTCTCAAATCTTCACTGGTATTGCTGCAACTGCCTCTGCTTCCGTGCTCTCAGCTGTGCTTGTTTACAGAGTAGGTTCCTCTGATGATGTCATCAGCTGGCGCCACCCAGTTACAGCAACCAAGCATCGTACATGCCTGCATCACCATTTTTGTGTTGTGTACAGAAGCACACAAAATGAAAACAATGAAAAAATACTATGTTACAGTTGAAGAATACTTCTACTACTGCATCAAAACAAAAACATCCCTTTAAGATTCTTATCGCTTGTGTCAGATATTAAGTTTCAATGAGTGTACTACTGTAATGGGCTCGACCATTAGGCAGCATCTACACAAACACAGGGTCATAAACATTTGTTTTATTTTAAACATGTTCCAACTGCAAAAAGATTAGTGGAGGAAATCCGAGTTTGCAATTCCAGTGACTTCTCTCGTGCCTTGTTGCAGATTGCTGTCAAACACATACACACTCTGTAAATCCTCTGTTCATAACTTAACATTTATTGATATCTCTGGACACAACAACCCTCACAAGCGACAAGACGGACTGGATCATCGTGCTGCTTGGGAACCGGGACGTTCCTCATCCTTCAAAATGAAGTGTGCAATTCAACATCTGTACATTCATCTTTTCCAAATAGTTGTGGACTGGGCTTTAGAAAATGGGAACAAGTGGTTTTGATGAAGGTCCACTGTGCTCAGGAGCAGCGGTCAACACATGGTTCCACACTGGCAGAGGTAATAAAGTTTTAAGAGTAGAAAGGTGGCGGGGCAGTGGAGAAGAGGAAGCCGGGGTGTGAGGAAAAGCACTATAAAACAATCTCATGTGGGGGAAGGGCGCCTCTGACGTGCAACCAGAGGGGTCCTCCAGTTAATATAAACCTTCCATCCCACACCCGTGTCCATCGGATGACTGTTGCCGCAAATATTTGAAGTGTGGTTACGGCAACAATGAGGCCCTGCTGAAATGGAGAGCAGAGCAAACAAGACGCTGCGATGTTTGTCTAACGCCTTAATGAGGCCACACTCTCAAGTGGCCTTGAGGCAAATGGGACGGCCAATTCACCCCGAGGAGCGGTCGGGTGTGGGTCAGCGCCACATTCACTGACTTCAACCGCATTTAGTAAACTGTCTCCACAGCTGGACCCGAGTCAGGAGCCACATGAGTCGGGACTAAATGCAGCATGAGAACTTTATTTATAGACTTTCCTTCCAGCATGACGTTTAAATACTATGATTTCTGCTCAGACTACTTGAGTGTGGATTTGATTTTATTTAGAACAGAGAAGCTGGGGTGGAGGTGGGTTGTAAGCCAGAACGGTGGGAGGCTTTCGTTCCAGATAGATGAGGAGGTATCACATGAGTAAAGATGGTGGCTACTCACTGTTTCATGAGAATTAACGTCAAATCTCTGCGCTATTTTGACCACGACTGGAAGCTGAACTTCTGTTTTATTATTGTGACTTACTGTGGTCTTCATTAGCTTTAGAATGAAGGGTGAGTTTGCAGTCACTTCCATTGACTCTTGTACACAAAACCAGGTTACCTCTTCTGGAAAATATACTTGCATAAATGGTTACACGATCAACTACTATATTTCCTTTTATCTCCCTCAGACACATGAACTCAAAGTCTTGACCATGATGAAACACACTTACGGGGCTCAGTTGTGAAACCCCAAACACATCTACCAAGTCAGACGGGTCCACGTCAAACTTATAGGGAGAGAAAGAAGTGTCAAGCATGTGGACAGCCCAGAGGCAGAGGAGGGGTCCGGGTCAGGCTCTTCTCTGTCCCCCCTCGGGTCATACTCTTCGTCCTCATAGTCGTCAACATCCGGCAAGTCCAAGGCGGCACTGTCCCCGAGTGCGCACAGTTTGCTCATGTTCTCCTTCACCACCTCGCAGAAAGGCCTCTCCACTCCGTCGCAGACGCATCTGTTGAGCAGAGCTCCGTTCGGGATGAAGAGCATCTGCTGGATGATGCTCTTGCACTTGGAGGAGCACTTCCGGCCGTTGAACAGCTGCCCGCAGTGGGAGAGGTAGTCGGCCAGGGAGCTGTGGCAGCGGCTGTCCTCCTCGCACCTCTGGCGGGCCTCCATGCAGCCGATCCCCCCGGAGTCAGTGGGGTACCTGCGGGGGAGGCAGGGCTCGATGGCGCGCTTGGCGCTCATGCACTCCCGATCCTGCGCGCAGTCGCAGTTCTCCAGCTCGTGTCCGCTGCGGGTGTGATTGAGCCGGATCAGGGCGTTGATGCAGTGGCTCGGACACTGCCTCCGTGTCCCGCGGAGGTTCCCGTCACACGCCGCCAGGTACTGGTTGAAAGCCAGGTCGCAGTCCGGCTCGTCGTGGCACTGGAGAATGGCCTGCCAGCAGATCAGCTGGTCGGCCAGGACCCCCAGAAGCCAGGGGAGCAGAGCCAGGACCCCGAACCAACATCTCATGCTTGGACGGTGGTCTAGACCCGGCTCATGGCAAAGCAGCCCGCACCCAACTTCTCCATAATCCGCTCCCCAAGTGCGTAAATCCCAGCGAGCCGACCCTTAAATGGCGGCGAGGATGATCCAAACGGTCCGAACTTGAGAGTCGCGCGGCTCACTTTTCACTCCAAAAGTCGTCTTCGCTGCCATTTCTCGTCTCGTCCTCTCCTCCAAGCGGTTGGACTTTTTACAGCCATGGCTGGTTCGAAGTTGTAAAAGTTGGAGTCCCGCTCTGGAGTCTTTGTCCCTCTGCTCGCTGATCCGCTTCACGCTCCGCCGAGCATTTCCTCACAACACCCCTCCTCCTCCTCCTCCTGCCGCCGAAAACGGAAAGAAAAGTTTCTCCCCCTCCCCTTCTCTCACTCCATTTACCGTCCCGGACAGTGACTGGTCAGCTCTGCTGCCCTGGTCCAGGCCGCCACACTCGCAGCCTGTCGGTCCACTGCGATGGTTTTCACGTGATGAGCCAGGGGAACTTGCGCACATGTGCGTTGCTTGGAGTCACTGGACCTACTGCATGGAATCAGACATCACGATCTACTTATTTTGTGACAACAACAGCAGCAGTCATCAACTACTCTGAAATCACAACTCTTCTTACCATGAGAGATAGTGAAACGTGTACAGCTACTACAGTATGAACAACACAATAGTGCTGTTTTTATTCATTGTTAACTAATAAAATACTACTACTTCCAGAAAATAAATAAATACTAATTAACCTTCCAGTTCTCGTACTGTTTCAAATACTCCCACTGCTACTACTACAAGTAATCATACTACTACTGCTCAGTGTTTCAGTTCATTCAACAAAATGCTTGTATTGTTTCTAGTACTGCTATTACTACTATTCCTATTACTGCCACTGCTGCTACTACTTGGGATGATAATTGTTGTCCCACTATCAACACAATCTCTAGTACTGCAACCATACTCTTACTAAGACAAACCAAAAAATAAAATAAAATGCTTTTACTCCATCTACTGCTAAAGACAGTGTATACTACATCTACTACTACTAGTAAACTCATTGCTGTTACTGCTAATATTACTACCACCACCTGTATGACAGTGGAGCTCCACTGCTTTTACTACAATACACTTGAAACTACCACTGTTATGAATACAACACGACAAAAGCTGCTTTTACTACAACCAATACTGCTACTGATATTACTATTTCTATTCCTACTACTATCTGTTTACTTCCGCTGATGCCACAAGCACTACTGAAACTATTATTGTTACTCTTACAATGTATACTACAAAACCTTCACCCACTACCACTAGAACAACTGCTACTTCCAATACAGTGACACTACTACTGTTGTGTATGTACTTCCACGGAGGTTTGGTTTCCACTCAGGTGTCAAGTGAGTATAAGCATGAATGAAGTACACTGCTGCTACATTTAACACCAAATCTTGTCCATCAAATCTGCCCATAACTACTTCAGTTGAGTCAAATGCAAATATCATCTGCAGTGTGACAGGTAGGCAGCAGCACTGAGGTCAGGCACGTGTTCATCTCAAAGTGAAGTGATGCTGATGCCACAGGGACACCAGCGTTTGCCATGCGATGCCGGGCAGGAAGCACCAGGAGGCTTGCACCCGTCTCGTCGCTGAGGGTCCTCGCACGTCTCTCAATGTGGCCTTCCCCCTCTCCCACCGCTGCCCCTCATTGCTAAGCCCCGATTGACGGAAGAGAATGGGGGAGAATAGTATTTTCTGGGCCGTTTCACCTCCATTGTGTCGGCGTGGCCATGCAGTGGACCAGTGTCTCTCCAGGACCAAGATTGTTCACGCACTGCAGCCTGTCAATAGAGCGGGCCTTCAGCATCAATATATTTTACAGCTATTCCCTTTCACTCCACACTTGAAGTCCAGCAATAGTGCGGCATCTTGCGCTATTGACATGGTAAACTTTTTTTTGAGAGGGAAGCTGTGCCCGTTTGTGCTGCAGCAGCACAGAAACAGATGTATGCCCACCAAGATGCCTATTCAGAGTTACACATGGACAACACAGAAACATATTTGTGAGTGTGAGCGTCTGCTTCTAACAGGAAGGAAGCCATTGAGACTCATTTTGACTGCTTCAGTTACCGAGACTCACTCGCGTGGTTCTCATCCCCAACCTTCTGTTTTCTGACTTTTAGCTCCAGTTGAACTTTCTGCCGCAGAAGTCTGACCAGTTATTCATCATAACAGTGTGCTAGTTGCTTCTTTGAATGTACCTTATTTTACCACAACTGATACTTCAACAATGTCTGCTTCCAGTACCTTGAATCGTACGACGACAATTCCTGATGCAAGTACTTTTTTAATACCCTGAAGGATCAGTAACCCTGACAGCTGCAGCCATTTTACGGCTGCTACTGCAGCGAAGTATTTCTGCTACTAATTGCCACTACTGCAATTAGATATACTTTTACTACAACTAAAGCGATTACTGCAATAACTGTCACGATTACTGCTGACCTTCATTTTTCCAATAAGACTGTTACTACTACATCATCCACCACTAGAACTGCTCGTACTATCACTTCTATCCAGCAACAATAACTGCCTTGACAACTGTAATAACCATTAGTTGTGTCATTACAACAATTACTTCTCCTACCATTCTTCTACCACAATTACTGCTGCTTCCATTTTTAGTCATCTTCTACTAATTCCACTACAACGCCGCCTCCACCAATAACTGCTACTACTACTGCTGCTGTTTTCATACCACATAAGTTAGGACTACACCTTCCTATGCACTGGAACTGTACTGCAATAACAACTAGCAGTGATCTTTTGATGCACTAGTTCTGTTACATTCTCGACTAGTATACTGCTACTGCTACTTCAAACACTACTAAGGCCACTACAACGTCTGGGGATGGGCCTCCTCCTCCCCCCGTCCCCTTCTCCTCTAACATTACGACTACCAGAATGACTTTCTTCAGGGCGCCCTCTAGTGTTGAAGCAGTGTAACAGTGAACAATAAAAGATCACACTTTCCTAAAAATATGTTTTTTTTTATTGCAGTTAAAACTTCAAAATCACTGAGAGACATTCAGAAACAGAACGAAACATATGTATATATTCTGTAAGAAAGAAAGAAAAACCGACTCCACGCAAGGACAACACAAAATATCACGAGTCAAACAGTTTGATCTATTGAAGGACAAAATAACGCACACAGACAAGCAAATACTTTTGCTCTATGGCTTCACTTCCCTCTTTTAGTATTGTCTCCTGATCAAACGTGACGGATGCAACAAGCTAATTTATTGCTATAGTTCCTCTTCCATGTCTTACTATAATATTTTGAATACGCTGTCTTGACTACCACTGCTCGGATGTGCTCTTATATATTTTTGTACTCTGGAAAGACAGGAAAAGTTTGACAGTTGGATGTTACTGTCAGACATGATCACAAATGTGGGGTCAAAGCAAACATCATTCCCACAGCTACATGAAAACAAACAGGTTAAATGTAGCGTATATGAAGGTTACACAACATCAACAGCATTGGCTCCTAAGTGTCCCTCTTCAGTCTGTGCTAGAACAACATAGATCCCAAAGCTAGTCACCACCTATCAATGGTTACGAAAGACACCACTTATCACGGTCCACCAGCACGAAAACTGCACTACAGAAGTCGACACACTGAGGAGGGGACGACAGCGCGGCCGCTGGAGCCTGGCAGCAGATACGTTTACATCGTACACAACCGAAATATTAGTTAGCTTCTACATAGACTTGCACACACAGCGGTTACACAGTTTGACATAATTGTGCCATCTTCTATAAGTGTTTCCAAGAAAGGCTTTGGCGTACTGGAGCGGTAACATTTCTTCTTCAGTTCGGTTGTGGTGTAGTGATGCTAAGTTCAATTTGGGAATGCAGCTAACTATGGTGCTTCATCAGAAGCAAAAAGAAGTGTCTTTGTTTAAAGTAGCTTACAGGTGTTGGTAGCACGAGAAAAGACAACCTTGTTTGGACGTCCAAGGCACACTGCAATACAGAAAAGGCTAAAAGTCCGTGACCTTGATATGTGTGGGAAGAGTTTAGCATCAATCGCGACCGAGGGGGCGAGCGTTGGTAAGCTACTTACGACAAAGAGCTGCCACAGCTCTGCTCATATGCATGTAAGCTGAACGAGCGTTTGTTCAGAAGCCCCCTTTTCTGGACCGAAAAACTGAATAGCTTTCAAGTCATAAAATTATGATCAAATTTTAATTTTTAAATTTTACCCCGACTATTAAATATCTTTGTGTCATCCTGCCCAGCATGTAAGACTCAACACTGTTTGAGCTTTACTTGCTAGCATTTTCAAAGCTATCTGCTAGCTTAACAACGGAAAACACATTATGATATAATGCCATTTTCCACTCTAAATTGTTGCTCGCAATCATCACTTTGGATTATTTACATGTTTTTTTTTCATCATAGATTTGGTATTGAATTAGCAGGGGAGCTAGCAATGCTACTGTCTGAGCTAGTGGCAGTATCTCTCACAAATTCTAAATGAAGCAGCATCGAACACACGCTTGACTGAACGGTTCCTGTCCACGTTACGAGTGCGAGTGGCAGATGGCGCTTCAAGGTGAGTCAACGTTTTGAACTGCTAACCTTCAGACTCATAAAGTAAAGTGGTACTGAGTTTTGTGCTTCCACTCTGCAAATGTAAAACATTGCTTCCACTCGCCAGAAAATGACATTTCCCAAATTCAACGTAACATGCCGACAGTTTTGCTTGCGATATTTCTCTGATCAGTTTCAGCTGAGGAAGCTCATCAGTGAAATCTGTGCAGCAGGGTCATGTTTCCATGGAGGTTCGGGGGAGGTGGGTGGGGAGGGACGGGGATGTGGAGCTGCACTGAAGAAACAGGAAGTTGTGAAGAATACAATTTTCTAGTGCAGCGACAGCTGGTTGATGAATTGATCGGTAATGAGCAGATGGCGCTGCTTGTTTTCCCACAAAGGGATGATGAGCCCATGTCAAATTAGCCACGTGATAACTTCCTGCTTCAGAGCAGCTCGTCTTCTCCAGAACAGGTGGATCTGGATCTGGTGGGGCTCCAGCCCATCACATGAGGCTGCAGTTCTCTGTCTGCTTTTTCAGGTCTTCCAGCGTGGCCTGCGCCTTGTCCTTCAGCTGGTCGATGTCCACGTTCTGCAGGTTGGACAGCTGCCCCAGGACCGACTGCTTGTGCGCCTCCTCCTGGTTGTCCTCGGCGATCATCTTGGCCAGCTCCGTGGGGAGGACCACGTCGTCGCCCGCCTGCTGTATCTGTGTCTCGTCCAGCTCGTTCTACGGAGGGACACAAAAACATCTTACCCGTGCTGACGGTTACAGCTACTTCGTCTGGGCACTCATATTTCCTCCCACAGCCCTTACCTAAGTGAGTTGCCAAACCAACAAAAGCCTTTCCTCACCTTTGGTAATCTGTACTTTTCCCGAAAGTGGCTCCTCACTGTGGCTCTCTCTGCTTTCTTCTGGGCAAAATTGGCCTCTCGCTCCTGCCTGCAGAGAAGAAGGAAGCAGTCACGACCAAAGGTTCTGCTGTTGACACTGAATTTCATCATTGTTGGCAGTCATGTGAGTGAGTGAGGTGTTGTTCGCTGTGACACTACATAACCTCACAGCGCTGTCCTGGTTTAAACTGCCAGCTGGAGCCATCATGTTTGGAGCCTGTCGGTGCTGAGCCGTGGCATCAGGTGCTGAGTTCAACCCCGTTATGACCAAATGTGTTACTCATTGTGTAACTGTACGAAACAGATCGACATTGCACGAAGACCAAAATTCAAAAAGGCCAATAAACCGCACAAAAATCGGTTTTCGGAATTGCATCCACCTGATGACTGGCCAAGCTAAACATTAACGTCTCACAACCAGCACCACCATGTGCCGTGATTCGGACAACAGTGGCAGTGAGGTCGTGCTAGCATTAACCTGGTTTCCCTCCTGATAACGTTCACAGCCCATCTTGTGGCTCTTGAGCAGAAAGGCAGTCAAAGTTGCTCAGTGTTTTGGGCGTTTTAACCATGCATTGCAATTGTTCTGTCCACCTCCTACATGGAGGAAAATAGCTTTTACTGTCTACACATGTAATGCTGACTGTGCCATGTTCCATTTTTTAAATTATTCCAACCAGATAAATACTAAGCTGTGGTGATGTCATAATGAAACATAAATTAAATGGGTTTTAAGTTGAATCCAGAGGCTGTTTTGTGTTTGTTGGTGCCATGTTGTGATAGGTTTACAAGGCTTCATGAAGCAATGTCCTCATTTTCAGACCAGATGGCACTCGGAAATCTTCGGATTTAAATATTGATGGCTGGATGAGGCTTCATGACACAGCGTTCTGATTTTCAGGGGCCACCAGATGGCACTGTCTGCTGTCAAATGTTTGGTCTTGAACAACTAATTCAATGGAACTTCACATCATTTCTAAACCAAGAGCGCCATGTTGTGGCCTCTGAAAACTGGGACACTGTTTTATGAACTGTGTAATACTGTTTCGTGATACCATGATATCACCTCAATGAAACCTCACATAATTTTTAAACCCAGAAGAAAAAGTTCAGTCGGTCAGACTTGCTTTAAAGCGCCAGAGGGATCCGATTTGTAACCAGAAACACCCTCAAAATTCAATCATCTGGTGCCTGTCCCACAAGCTGCATCTCTGAAAATTGCAGTCTTTCATTTTTCATTTTCATTTTTCTTCTATCAGATGAACAATGACAAAAAATGATCACAAACTTGACGTAAGTAACACTAAGGGTTCCAAAAATGATGATCAGATTAAGACATTTTCCCCCCAAAAAACTGACATGAAGTAAAATATCTCTCATACTCTGGTTCCGTCGTGTCGCCAGCAGAGGGCGGGCTGCTCCAACACTGCTCTCTTGTTCAACAACCGGATTCACACGGACCATTATGGCTCTAATGTTGTTGATTTATTAGACAGACAAGCTGAGATGGTTCCGCCATGACGAGACACGGACACTAGAGAGTGTTCTGTGTGACCTGAGGTCTGATCTAGAAGACAATTCCAGTGAATCAAATTTCAATTACGGTGTAAGGCCTTTCATTTAAATGAGCAATGGGGTTATTTTTAGAGGCGCAGTGTGTGTGCTGCAAGGAGCCAAAGCCAGAGTGACACTGGAGGACCTGGGGCAGGGTTTTTCAGTGTTCCCAATGTGTCAGTGGAAGGTCCCAGTGTCTGGAGACGAGACTGCCGTTGTGCTCACGTGACTCCGAAGTTCACTTTGCATTAAGATGAGTGGGCACAACAGCAAAAAGGCGACGCGGCCGGTGGCTGGAGGTGCCGTTCTCAAAGGTCGCCACCGAGCTCCAAAAGTACACGTCCAATCCGGGCTCCTGGATGCTGGGCACCTTGGCCTGATAACTCCACTGAAGGTCACGTCAGTGCTAAGCTTCTCACCAGGCCTCCAGTGAAGCGAGCACTGGGTTAATACCAGCGCTCATTCAATAACACTACATTAGCGCTGATGGGCACGAGCCACAGATTGGATGGTTTTGAACGCTTCACCGGCCTTCAGTCACCCACCCAGCCAGCTCAAACACAACCACCAAAGCCGTGATTTGGGACAAGCTCAGACAGAATGACAAGCAACTTCCCTCCAGTGACCTTCGGGTTTCCTTAAATTGTCCTCAGCTGACACAGCTAGTCATGTGACCTTCGATAAAACCACAAGCATCCAGAGTGAGTGGAGGGAGATATTGACAGAAGAGACGATAAGTGTGTACAAGTACCCTCAAATGATGTAAACACAAGGTCAAAGGGCAGCTGAAGCTAATGACCCGTCATGACCTGGTTGAAAACAGTCCTGCCCTCAGTTCGAAGAGTGAGGCTGCTGACCAGGAAACCAGGCGAGATTACGCCATGGGATTTAGCTCACGACCATTTTAGGTGACAACACAATGAGGATTTCGACTCAGTCGCACACATATTCATACACAACCAGCACACACCATTGGAATACACACAACTGCCTATACATGCCAACACATTCAAATGAAGACACACGCATCGTTTCACACACACAGACAAATGCACACACAATTTGTAAAAGCATAACACGCACATTCACATGTCCATGACCACAAACAATTTACATGCAAAGAAATATAGATATTTTTGTACACTAAACACACAGAAAGAACAGATTGTAAAGCCAACATTCAGGTACACCGATTAAAGTGAGTAGACTTAAAGAAGCAAAACTAAAGACAAACGAAAAAAAATACACAACATGACAAGTCGTCAGACATTCCAACGCACCTACACTAACACATGCAGAAGGGACACGTCAAAAATACGCAACATCGCTTTATGTTTATTTGTTTTCAGATCCACATTTAAATACTTTAGAATGGTTTGCACAAACGGAGAGCTCTCCGAGTGCAGGAGGAGCAGCTGCGTGCGGAGCTCTGGTGCGTAAAAAGGCGCACGGGCACTCACTCACTCGCTCACACACCACGTTACATTGAGACGCACACAATCTCACGAAGGTTAGCCTTACTTTTCCTCCTCTAGCTGTTGCTGGTACTGCTCGAATTCCTCCTGGGTCATGCCCTGCGCCGCCGCTTCTGACTTCTCCCCTTCGGGTTTCTCCTCGGTCAGGCCCCCCGTCAGGTTCTTCAGCTGACCCCCCACCACGTGTTTGACCATGAAAGCCATAGTAGCGCCTCTGCTTGGTGCGCTCCTGGAGAGAGCGGCGGCGGAGATCCGAGGGAGAAGTCAACAGCAGAGTCCAGCACCACTGAGCGTGGACAGCTCCGCGCCGTGGAGGAAGGCGGCTCAGGAATGAGTCAACAAGTTTGGCGCTCAACTCTACCAATCCCGTGGCTGCGTCCGCGACCACCACTCCCTCCACCCCCTCCACCCAATCCTGCCGCGGCTGCACCGGATCCCGATTATAACTCACGGACTCGCGCAGGACGCACGAGGGGGGACCGACACACGTGACCAGCCTGCGTGTCCCCGGGCGGTTTGTGGTCGTCCTGACTCTCTCAGGGTCATCAGCGCGCTGAGGCGTGGCGGATAATCTGTCAATACAAGAGCAGATTCCGAACCCAAAACCTTTGGGAAGCGCTTTTACAAAGAATTCCGGGGCTTTTTAAAAACCTTTTTTCTATTCGTGTTCCATGCAGGTGTTTCCGTTCAATAATGTCAGGTGCGCCTTTTAACACACATTTAAAAACTAGAAAAATAAACAAATGTTGTTAAGAGTATATATACATTTTGGACATTTGATTCCACTCAAAGTAAACGGTACTACTGCAGCACCCACGTCAAGCCTGTAGGTGGCGCTGATTTGCCCTTCAAAGAAACGCGTGGCATATTGAATTGCGCACTGAATACAAACCGTAAAATGAGGAACGTCCCCCCTTCAATGTGAAGCAATCTAAAACACTATGCACTTTCTATCCCATAGTCTCGAACCTGGATGTGAAGCATAAATATGAGTGTACAAAGTTGTTAGTAAACACTTCTGTAAATTCCAAAAGACTTCAAGACCTGCCTCTTCTCAGGAAAGTACTGACTAAAGGCCCATTTTTGTAGATGTGATTAAATAACCACAAGTCCCAGGGAGAATACTGTGTAGTTTCATTTAGCAACGTGGAGGTCATGAACACAAATTATGGACCTCCATCACTTCCTCTGCTCTCTGATGTCATTATACTGCCGTGGGAGTGAATTGGAGGTCTGCAAGGACGAAGCAGTAGCTCTTCTTCAAGTCACCAGGTGATTCGTCGGCTGCCGTGTTGTAAAATATATTGTGCTGTTTGACATGTCCCCCTCCGAACTAGACCACATCATACCAAACCCCTGCTCCGGGTGGTCTCTTCTCCAAGGTGTAATAGGGTGTAATGCCACAGAATTGTTGAAGCAATGGTTGAGGTGCTTTGGTATTCATACTTGACTGGGTTGGGTAAGAAGCAAAACATCTGATTGCATTCATACACCTGAGGCAACAATACACTCAAGAACACAACATTTGATTTCTGGAGTCTTTTCCTGGCGTGAAGTGGGACCACTCACCACTAGGCTTTGATATTTCCGTCTAGCACTCCACTTCAGTTTAAGCTGTGGTGTTTGTGCGCTCTCCTTTTACGAGCTGTGAAGGCGCCGTCACTTCAAATGTCATGTGCTGGACAGGCAGCGGGAGATGAGTGAGTGATCATTGCTAACAGATGAGAGGAGGCGCATAATACCAAGCACTTTCAAATCAGGGCAGATGTGCAGTTAATGCTCCAGTAAATATTCATCGGATCTCACAGTCGAGGGCCGGTTCGGTTGTTGTTTATTTGCATCCTAATTGGCAGAGCGATGGCTCGACTCTACATTAAAATGCAAAATGAAAACACATACTTAGTTGTAAATACACACATACACACTGACCTCATTCCATACAATGACAATGACAATGTATGGCCCTGAATCAGGGTGGTGGACGTAAGTGGAGCAGGTCGTAAGTCACATGTTACTTGTATACACAGTATTGTGTTTCATGAGGTCACATTTTACTGCTAGTCAAGTGACTGGAAATTATGGAAATGAATGGTAACATCTTAAGTTTCTAAATTCAAATGAACTGACCCAAAAACAACAACAATAATTGTCATAATGTTTTTTGCAATGGGAGCATTTTGTCTTTTTCTTGAGCACCAGCCCCCAAAACTGTCTGTGCCTGATTGAAGTGTTTCGTGATGATCTGGGAAAGGCTACTGTCCTGTGTGAGAGGGTGGAAACAAATTATATTATGGTCTGGCTGTCAGTCTGGGCGGGTGAGCATGGCTGGGTTGTGTTCTGGTCATCGCCACAGACCGTCTCAGTGGGCGGGGGGAGTGCACCCGGGAGGTGTTTCTCTTCATTGTACAGTCGAATCTTGCTTTTATCTAAACTAATGAATAGAGTTTGAAAGCAGGGCTTCGGTCTTAACTCAACATAATTCAGACATATATTGAAGCAGGCGTTCCATTCTCTCTCCAGGTCTTGTTTGTTGGTTGGTTTTCAGCAAAACAAAAACACAGCAACAATAGCATGTTGACAGCAACAGATCAACAGAAGAGACGACTCATTTAAATTCAGGCGTCGCTGTGAGTTTTCTGAAAATGTCTCTCCTACAAAAACATGACCCACATGTTTGAGCAACATTAAAAATACCTTTCCAGACTTTAGATCCAGAGTGAACTACGCTCACAAGTCAACAACTTCCTGATCCCCGCAGGAGCCAGACAGCCAGACCGGCCTACTTTCACAGTCCCTGTGGATCAGTGGAGATAGCAAGTCTTATTTGGAAGCGGCTGGGCTAACGCTAGATTTCACCTGGCGCGCCCTAAAAATCTCCCTCTGACTTCAAAGCCTCCCGCCAACAGCCAACAGATTGTAATGTAGAACATGGAGTGCGCGGCGAAGAATAATCTCTGTGAAATTGAATAAAAGTGGAGAGGTTGCCAAGCTAGCAGGTCTAACATCAAAATGACATCTTCTGAAACTCACTTCCAGATTTCTCTGGTCCACTCTTCTGTGGATAATCGCCGAACCTGTGATCCGGCGGGGCGTTTCGGTCCATAATGCTGTCAAGTAAACAGTCATGGATCTAAACTCTGGAGACATGAAAGTAGCCCTCAGCTCTTTCTGGCTTTTTTGCACACTCAGCAATTATGTTGAAACATTAGCATCGTATTAACACTCATGGTTTGATGAACAAATACCCCCCACACCGCTTGGTTTCATTAAGATTTATTCCCAGTCGTGCTCTTAACCCTGACATTAAACAGTCGGCCTCCAGATGAAGTGAACCCTCGGTTCACACAGCTCCACTGTAATGTTTCTTATTTACTGTAAAAACGTGTTTGTTGTTTGATGCAGTTGTGTATTAAATTCAATGCGAATGCAAACGGAGTCACTCTCGCAGGCAAACATGGCACAGATGTTTCCCGCTGTCGAGGGCAGAGTGGGAAGGGGGCGGGGGACGAGACTTGACACGAAACAGTCGCACCTTTCTGAGCAGTCCAATAGTGTCATGTTAGATTCTGTGGATATTCAGATGCTAGTATCACAGATACTCCAGCTCCAGTATGCAGTATGCAGTATGTTTGTGCTGCAGATTTGACCCACACTGTATAAATTCAAAACAAGATGTCAGGTATTTCACTGAAAACTCAGCGCTTCAATCTTACTTGAATTTAACTTGTAATACGTTCTGCTTCTCACATTGCATTCTGGATCACTGCTTCCTGCTAACTTTGCCTCCGCTGCCTTTCATCTTCTCCTTTAATCACCATCCATCCCAGCATTTTACACTCACTCAGACATCGTAACTGGGAAGGTGCTACCTTTCCCTCAATATATTTCTTGCTTCCAAATGCATTTCCAAGCATCAGCGGTCAGGTGACTCCCCTGACATCAGGCAGGCTTCAGCTACGGTGCAGTTAGTGACTGGAGTTATTGGCATGTGCATGTTTATCATCGCTCACACGGCCTCCGACTGTGGCACCTTTTGTGATTTTAACTCACCAGGGGAAGAATCCCCTGCAGAACAGACGAGGAATATTCGCCATGAGCGACTCAACAGGACGCCATCTTAGGGGGGGCGGCATGTGTCGGTGCACCTTTGTGAGGCGACCACCTGCTGTGATGGCAAAATATCACCCAAATCCCATTAGAGGTGCAAATTGACACAGCAGCTCTGAGCCATCAGGAGTAGTCGTTTTGAGACTAAAGTTTGCTCTACCTGACTCACTGTGACTCCAGTGGAGGTTTAGATTTTAGCTTCTGAAGCATATGGCTGGGGGCCAGTGGCCCCGGCCGCGCCGGTTTGACACCCCGCAGGCTGCCTGGAAGGTGTTGAGCCACGCTGCTCTCCAGCATGGCAGCCGTGCCCGCAGCCAGCATCACCTCCTCCCACAGCCCCTGTTTAAAATGCAGCATAGTAAAAGTGTCGGCGACGAGTTCACTAGAGAGGCTTGTTTTTGAGCATTTGGTGGAAGTACTTTGAGTGACACATCCTACCATGTGATACAAGACTCATCCACAATCTGAGAGAATGTTTCCCATAATAAAAATGTATTAAAGAGCAACGAATCTTCAAATCCAACTTTCCTGACTGACTCATGTTTCAAATGTTGAAGTCAATGATCTTCAACAATACCTTCGACAATATAAAGTGCTATCAAAAATTAGGTATCATTGAAATGCTTGTTCAAATCCAAATATTTTTCAGCAGAGAGTGCCGTTTAGCGGGCTCTAAAAATAAGGACACTGTTTCATGAAGCCTCATCGCCCATCTTTACTGTCCACCAAAGCAGGAGCCCCACGTCTGTTCATCTCTAGTTAATTCATTTTGAATGACGAGGAAGTGGGGATTTGGCTGCGAGTGATGTTTTTATAGAGTCTAAAAGTGCACCGACAGGCTATTGTTGTGGGAGGCATTTAAATACATTCCAACTTTTATTAGCAAGCCTTAGGTTAGGTTGATGAAGCTTCATGAAACAGAGTTATTAATTTCAGAGCTGAATAGGTGGCTCACTTGGTTTCCAAATGATGTGTTTAAATAGCTGTTGAGAAGTTACTGGGCAGTACTATTTAGAGGGCTCAGGAAACAGAGACACTGCTTCATGAAGCTTCATCATTGTTAGTACTCCTTGGTTTATCTTGCCGGTAGCGGGTGTCTGTGTTAAATATAACTGCAAATGGCTTTTCTTCAGGTGCTGAAGCGACCAAAACGTCTGCCACCTCTACCACCAGGGTTCCCTCAAGCTGGACAAGTATATTATATTGAACAACCTTCCTCATCAAATTGAGGCGGAAGAAGATCCCTGCGGGACCACGCTACTGGACTGCAGTGATGGGTTGGTGACGCTTCATGAAACGGCATCCCCATTTTCAGAGCTCAGTAGGTGGCGCTCTCAGTTTAAAAATGGTTGTTAAAATTCCAAGCTTTTTGAGAAAAAGAAAATAAAGTCAGTGTTTCAGGAGGCCTCATCAGTCCATCGCTACAGGACAGTATTGTGAGCAATGCAGTTTGCTATAATCCTATAATAAACTCATAAACGTATGTGATGCCATTTAAAATGATGCTACAACTGACTTTATTCAAAATAAAGCTCTACATAACAATTAATATAACAGAAGTAACTACTTAATGTAAGAAAATGATTGGACAAATATAACTCCGAGTCAGCACTTTGTGGACTTACCTAGCCTTTCCAGTTGAATGAATGGGACGATGAGAACCTACTAGCTAAATACTTTGGCAGGCGTGCCGAATAAATTACTGTGAAATGGGAACAAGAGCAGTCTGAAATTAGACATTAGCATGTGTGAAAGTGTGAAAGGAAGAAGACACAATACAATTTGGAGCAGAAAAAGGTGTGAATCACAAGAGCTCAGTCAGAATATTGGCTGGCGCAAATCTGCCAAATGCTGTGTGAAGGTGAAAAACAAAAACTCAAGTGTTCAGGAACAGCGCTGAAGTATGAAAACGGAGGCAGGAGGACGGATCAATAGCGACTGAAACGGGAAGAGAGCGCAGCGTGGAGGGCAGCAGCTTGTCCTTGTCTTGCTCTACAATCAGGTTAGAACACAGCAGAAACTTAAAACGTGCAGAACGCTGGAGTGTCACTGATAGCGCCAGACCAGGGGCCGAGAGGATATCAGCGGGTCAAAAATAGCCCCTAATGAAGATGAATTCGAGAATGGAGGCTTGACGTGGAGGCACATATAATGTTGGGACAGTGTGTTCTGAGGAGGTCTTCTGGTGGTGCTTGGGTTTTCACTGTCACTGCTCGAATCTGATGCCTTCTGTTTACTCTTCTGGCCGTCCAAGGGTCCAGTGAAGACGCCTCTGCAGGACCATGAAGGTGATGCCGCCAGCAAACCGCAGGACACCGGCAATGTCCTTGAAGGGTAGACAGGTCTGCATGACCTGGACCATGCTGCATCTCATACTACAGTGTGAGTTGTGTGTAAACAGCTTACATCTACAACAGTTTACATCCGTGAGCTGTTCACCACGTTTTTTGCAAAAAAATAACTTCAGTATGCGCAAGGAATATACATATTTTTTTGAACAGCCTTTTTTTAGTGAAAATAACGTAAAACAAACACATAAAATCTACTAAGTTTTATAAATTCAGTATAGATGAATACACTTAGCACAAATAACTAGAGTTTGGGAAACACAATTTCAATATTTGCAACTTTGCATGTATTTTTTCATGTAAATTGTACAGCCACTTGTTCAATGAAGGGAAACAATACCACTATTTTCCATTGTGCCAAAATCGGCACATGCTGCATACTTAAGGTCTGGCCAGTCAATACGTTGAGAGTGAAGAGAACAAATAGTATGGTCACATCTTTCATGTTTTCTAGTGTCTCTTGGGCTAAATGTGATCCTATTGGTTCATACAATACATTGGCTATGAAAACTATTATTTTAGATAAGATTTTGTTTCGCAAATTGGTGAATGAGAAAGGTGTTAATTCAAAGCTTAGAATCACATTTTGGTTGAAAAAGCTCCTCCATGATGTGACAAGTGTTGTCGACGAAGCCTTCCCAGCATCATGTTCTGACCTGGCTGCAGACCATTCTGTAGGAGACACACAAGTGTTCCACGTTTATTTTCATTGTTACAGCAAGATGCTGACATTAATCTTGATGGTTGGATGAACAACACAGTTGGTGACTTGAGGCTGACTTTGGCGTCACTATGGAACACGAAAGTCCACTTGAAGATAGTCGTGATTTGATGCCCTGGGAGTGAGACTGCTGTGAACGCAGAAGTGGCACAGTGTTTTTTAAATTTAGAATCAATGGTTGTCCATCAGTCAATGCCCACGATCGATCTACATCTGGTGGGGATTGCATACATTTGTACAGTAACTTCCTCTCCTGCAATTCTCTGTGGCACTCTCTGTGGTTGCTTCCCCCCATATGTTCCTAAAATATTTCTGCTGAGGAGCCACTCTGTATCTGAGGCTCAGAAATGATATCCAATATTCTCAGTAAAACCTCTGTCAACCTTTTAAAAGCGCCTTTAAGAATCCTGCCTACATTAAGAGCAGCTCATATCTCCACGCACGTGCAGTCAAGTATTAATATTAGCCTGCTCCACTTTGGTATATTCAAACACTTGAGCGTAAGTAGCTCTGCTGGGTTTAAACCTCATAAGCGCTGAGGCTTTCGTGCCACGCAGACCCGCTGGGCTACAAAGTGGGCTAAGACCGTGTACAGTGAGACGGTCCACCGTCGTGTGCGGGCTGTGAGAGAAGAGAGTTTAGAAAGTCATTAAATTACTGCTGTTATTCAGCCTCAGAATCATGGAGGCAAGCGAACACTTGCACTTTCTGATGGCAGCAATGACAGGCAGCACAAGATGAGACAGAAAATTCCATGCAGTGGAAGGTCAGGAGTCAAATTTGTGGCTTCATAATGAGCATATGGCTGGCTGCCTCCAGCTTTCTGCTCATGGAGAAATCCTCTCATACTTTTTATTCAGCTGTCTCCGCGTCACGCTGCCTCTTTGCTCCACACTTCCCATCTTATCCTCCCTCTCCATGCTTCTTCCTTTCCCCCCAAATCCCTCCATCTTCCATTCCTCCCTCCATCCCTCCCGACTCCCGCCTTCCATCCTCTCAGCCTGATTTAGACCTCTTGCCTGAGAGGAACATTGGAGCACAATGGGATAGTGCAGGCTGAGCTTAAATGGAATGAGCACACCGTAAAATTCTCTTTGATGACGAGATGCAAACAATCGTCTGTCTGAGGGAGAACAGAGCAGAGGGGGGAGAGATCAAGCAGGCTGGGGATCAGAGTCGTCTCCAGACGTGGAGGGTGAAAAATAGCTGCCGAGATGGCTGGAGATGGGGTGAAGGTCAATGTAGAGCGAAGGACTGGGGGTTGGTCCACGATGCGGAATGAGCTGACGTTGTGGCTTGTAATATGACAGCAGCTAAGACATTTCAAGTCTCGACATGATGACATGCGAAAAAGGGACTTATAGGGCCTGATGCTGCTGTCATGAGGTTCACAGGGGACAATTTGACAGCTCCATTTCTGCCCAAAGATGCGTGTCACCTAACCAGCTGTTAGCAACTCGGTTACGCAGTGAACTAACTTGCCACCCAAAACACTGGCAAAGGATGTAGTTCTCTCACTGTTCATTTCTAAACTGGTTTCGTCAAACTGTCAGCAAAAGTTCAATCCTCTGTGGACTCATTATTCACTGCTCTCTGCTGCAAATTTCCCATGATGCATCGTCTCGTATCTTCCCTTTACATCTTGTCATCTTGCTGTGACCCTGAGTCGTGCCTGAAGCTCCAGGCTCCATCTGTTTTCAGAAGTCGCACACTCTCTGCAAACTGGGGAGTAACAACGTATTCTGCATCACCAACGGTGACTGTGATGTGTGTTCAGAGGGCCGCCGTACCCATCAGATGCCAAAACACACACCATATAAACACAGAGAAAAAAAAAACAAAACACTTGTACCTTTTCCGTCTCTCGTCACGTGTCCCTCCTCATGCACCATACATTCTGTTTTTCTCTTATGTAACAGCTCCTCTCGACTGACGGAACCTTTAACATCTGCATGTGAAGCAGCTCTCTGCACATGTAGACTTGAAGTACTCAGGTGATGATTGTTCTTATTGTCATGGAATTGAATAGAACTAACAAGAAAAAGAACTTGATTGGCACAGGTCAGAGTCAATAGATACCTTGATCCAAAGTGTCGCACTGGCAAAATGTAATAGCCATTTTCGCTGGGAACCAGGGGCTGGTGCTCCTCTGCAGGGACGCGCAGAGACAGACTCTCAGTCGTAAATAAAACGTTTCTAATTTCATTGGTCTGATGTGACAAGTCTAATAATATTGGCACCATGAAGTTTGCTCCCGCGGCTCGTACGTTGTAACTATAGTGGGTGCAACTTATACTCAGGTGCGCCCTAGAAACAGTTCTGTTACTTACTGTGTCAATTTTCAGGAGCGATAACTATGAGAGGGAAACACGGTCAAAACTATAAATGCAGTAACCTTGTTTTGGATCTCACAATTCATGTGCTGAACTCAAAGATTTTATTTCCAACGCACACAAAAGGCTTTTCTCAGATATGTTTCACAAACCTGCCCGAAGCAGTGCGAGCTTCTCTTTTGCCGAGATCCACCACATTCGATTTGACAGCTCTGGTGACCGTTCCCTCAGTCCGCCTGCCAAACTGCACCCTCCCTCCATACTCACCGTGGAATTGTTCTGTCCGATAAACCTGCTCACTTTGAGCTCATCACACTCATACTGTCCAGCACCTTTATCTTCACTGGGTAATGCACATAGAATGGTTTTGAGTTTGGAGGCAATTGACCGTAATAAACAGTGACATTATGATTGATACATTCACTATCCTTGGAGAATATCTAAGTGGAGCTCCACTTGTTCCTTTGTCCACACAAGCTAAATATTTCTGTGTTTACAATGGTCAGACCTCATGAAACCAGCTGCCTCTCAAAACCCTTGAACTGTGTGATGGGAGAACAAGAAAACTAGATAGAACCTGCGCCCTGGAACAAGGCAGTTATTCTGGATTATCTGAAGCATTTGCAGATTATTTGACACCTGGAGCCTGGACATCCCTCCGTGACTGCCACACTGACCCCACTTCTGCCAGAAAATCTGTCTTGACTATGTGTGTTTGTTTGCCGTCTGTTCACTTATGAGTGTTGATGCTCACACGGTCCCGGTGGATCTCTGCGAGCAGCTGAACCGCTGCAAACACAAGGCCTGGTGTAGTCTGGGCAGATTGCATTGGGGGCGGATGATGCCCTCATGTGTGTTCACACGGCTCTCCAACATGCTTGTGCCGTCTATAAATAGGTGCCCGACATTTGTTTCCACTCATGCAAATTTTGCAGGATGAACATGCAAATGTGTTTTAACTCCATCTCATTATCGTGGGGAGGGGAGGTTGTGGTATAAATTAATGTGATGCGCTTGTGAATCCAAACGTTAGACAATTTTGCGTGCCACCGGATTTGGACGAATCCAGATCGGGCGGCTGATTCTGTCCTTCACGACCCCTCGCGCAGACGTCTTCCAAAATAAGCGCTCCGTCGCTAACGACCTCATCTGATCTCGGCCCTTACACACCACTGCCCCGGTTATAGCCTTCCAGGCCTCATCTGTAAACACACACACACACCCACGTATACACACACACAGCACTCTTGTTGGAGGCGGTGCTGCTGCCCATGTGAGGCGGGAGTCAGTGAGCGTCTGTGTGCATGTGCCTGTCGGTGGTTGGAGGTGGGCCTTGTCCTCATCCTGTCACTTCCTCTATCCCTCTGTCAGCTCAGGTTCTGACACAACTGCACAGCCAAACAACTCAGTGCAGACCTCTCACTGACAGCAGGAAGCCATGTGTGTGCATTGACTCTTATACAATTGGACCTTGAAGACAAATCCTCTTTTTTTTCTCACGGGGCTCAATTAAGCTGTTTGGAGAAACACAAAATGGGTGTTTTTGCAAACTATTTTGCATGATTATCGTGTTAACCACTCGTCCCTCAAAGGTAGCGTCGCGGGGAGATGGAGGGGTTAGTCGCCTCAACATAGCAACCAGGAGCAAACAGGGACTACAGAACACACACACACACACACACCGGTTTGTATTGCTGTCCCTGTGGGGACATTGTGAGGTTTCTCATTGCCATAATGCTTTCCTCAGCCTCTCACCCTAAACCTAACCCTCCAAAACACATGGCTAACCTGAACCAGGAACCAAACTGAAACCCAATTATAATGACCTTTTATTTTGAAGTCTTCATCCTCAAATTGAGCTTCTGGACCTGTGGGCACCCGCAAAAGTCCCCACAAAGACATAAGGTACCCACGATAGTGTTTTGTCAAGAATTGGTCCCCACAAGTCAGTATAAAGAATACTTTTCCCAGCCTCTCATCCTTAACCTAACCATCCGAAACAAGCCCTTATCCTTGAATTGAGGCTTAACCCTGAGGAGTCCAGCAAAAAGGTGGTACTGTCCCCGAAATTCGGCCACATTAGGATAGACAGATAGATGCTCTTAATAATTTCGTGAGGACTTTTCATTGTCCTTAACTTAAACACATGGCTAACCTTTACCACAACTCTTAACCAAACTTAAACCGAATCATTACTTTACTTTTTAACCCTCTAACCCTCATGAGCACAGGCCAAAATGTCCTCACTAGAAGGTGGCTTGTCAAGACTTGGTACTCACAAGTAACATGCCCACACACACACTCCGCCATTGTTGTGTTCTTTGGAATATGGTCACATAACTGGACCACTGATGTCGCCTGACATGGCATCAACCCAGTGTTGATTCAAAGGGACAGTCAGTCTAGTACCTACTTCTGGTCTGAAAGTGTAGTCTGAGACTGTGGCCTGACAACACCAGGTTGCAGTCTGACCACTAGCTCCCCAAACAAGAGGAGGCCAGCCTTGATGAAACACCCTGAAAATGGATCATACGCTCTTGTGGTTGGAGAATTTCCCCCAAGGCAAACTCATCATCTTCTCCCCCGCCACCGGAGCGCTGACTTCCCATCCGCCACCGCCTTCTTCCTCGCGTCAGACCTCCCTGTCTCGTCCTCACCCACCCGGAATTTAATTAACTCCGGCTCAATCAGAGCGTCCCCTCATGCGTCACAGCAGAAGGTGAAGGTAAGGTGAACTCCTGGAGCGGGTCTTGACATCTGAGGAGCCGGAGCTGAATGATGGAGCCGTCCAACTCGGGAGACGAGGATTTATGTGACAGGCTGCCTGAAGATGTTAGTATTTCAGGTCTTCGGGACTTTCTGCCACGTGACTTGAGCACTTGCACAAGATGGATCTCTCTGGGCCACGAGAGCGGTCAGCTGACACGAGACCTGTCACCAGCTGACAATAGCCACCTGGAGACAAGTCACAGGAACAGGAGTGATTTTGAGCTCACGCTAGGTCTCGGTGCAAATGATGATCCTCACGTCAAATGGTTTGTATTTATAAAACATTTATTGGTATCCATAACAGCAAGTAGCAGTACTTCAAATATGCACGGAAAACTTTTTGGCACAATGCTTTAACACCTCCCTTTTGCATGGTAAATAGGGCCAAATCTGTGCTCATGGACAACATAACATGAAGCCAGACACACGCCGTGCACAGTTGTATTTCTCTTCTGCTTCACTGGTAAAACGTATCTAAGACAGATGGACAGCCACAGGAAAAAAACTGAGCAGAGGGAACCAGAAAAAACTGACAAGACATCTGGACTGGCCCCGACTCAGGGAGACACACTGATAATAGGAAACTCTATGTGAGGGCTGTCAACAGAGGTTTATGACGAAGAGTTACTTAGAGTTGGTATTTTACAGAGTTTAGGTTTTTATATAATCAAGACTGGTTCTGACAAGGAAGGGGGACGTGTGTCTCGATTTTGGTGATGGCCAATGTAAGAAGGTTCAAAGCAACATTATCTACATGGATCTTCGTGTTGTTTTAGACAGCGGTTGCCAACACAAGTCAGCTTGACTAATCTTTCTCATCCTTAGCAGTCGCACCAGTCATCTACCCATCCATCAACCTCATCTTCCGACTCTCTTTTCCGGTTTCTAAACTGTCAGTAGCTTATCATACCAAACCTCTCCACGCAGGCCGTCCCTCTGAAACACTTGTCTCTAATCTCGTCCTTCCTAGTCGCACCTGAGCATCTTCAACACTGATGCTTCAAACTCTGCCTACCGTCTCTTGGTAACACATAATTTCCACCAAGTCCGCCGAGTCCAGCGGAGAGACTCATTCAGAACTAGCAAGTGAAAAGCGATATGAATGCATGTCACTGTGGAAGAGCCGTGTGAACGTTGCATCAGTGTCTTTCGTGACAACATGGACGAGTCGCCGATTCTTTGTGACACTTGTCATGAACTCTGTAAAGTCATCACCTCTTTCAATCTCAAAGCACTGTAAGATTGACGACTTTCACGTGATCGCGATTCTCGTATGACCCTGTCATCAATAACCCCTCGGCTCTGCTCTGCCTCCCAGTTCTTGGAGGAAATTGAAAACTCTGCAATGGTCCCGTGTCAACGCCATGCTCCCTCCGCCACTGTACCTGGTGGGAAGTCTCTGCACTACACTTCATGGCAGCTATCATCCGATTGAGCTTCCCTTTGATTCCTACTCTCACCCCTGACAGTCCTTTCCACCCTGCTTGCATTCTTCTGTTCACCTGTGTTGCCCTCGGTCCAATACTCAGGACAGACAGATCTGCTAACACTGAACAGTTGAATTTCTACGTGCTGTAGCACAAGCTGCTGCTAAAAGACACGTCTCTTTTGCTGGTCCTTGTACTCACATTGTAAAATCTGACCGCTGCATCATCCCCCCTTTATTAACAAGCTTATAATAGTATGATGAATAACTATTTCTGGGTCCCTTCCTCCCTACTATTCGTCATGAGATGCACAGCACTCAACTGTCTGTCTGAATATGAAACACCAGTCTCTTATTTTCTCTCACCTGGTGAGTGTTTTCAGCTACTGAGCTTCACAGTGAGGGTTGTGTGACGTCACTGTGTGTGGGCTGTAGTTTTGATGTGCGATGTTCTTGTTAGCGCTGGGACAGTCACATCGGCAATCAATTGCTCAAATGAACCCAAACGCAACAATAGGAGTCACATGGAGGGGGAAGAAAGAGCCACATGGGTCAGCTGACCCTGCGGCCGAGGTGTTCCAAGCCGTAGATCGTCCCTTACATAATGTCGACGTATGCTCCACAGCAGCACAGCATTGCAACTGAAATGCCCTGCTCCTGTTTTAAAGCAGAATATTTATAGTATCTCTGGTCATCTTCCCCCAGGATGCAAGTAGTCTTCAATTATATAAAAAGCAAGGCAGAACGAAAACAAACCCAAGTTGATGCCTCCAGGGCCTTTTTGTATTTCAAACAGTTGTTTTGAGGTTAGGGGTCTTTGTCTGCTCAGATGGGAGCTTGGAATCTTCTCATGAGGAAAACAGTTGGCTGTTTTTTTTGGCTGTTCTCTCCAAGAATATGAAGGGCTTATTCACAACACAGGGGACGACACTCAGTCTCACCGTCGTCCTTAGCAACCTGACAGAGGCATGGCATAGATAAACACAAACCAGCTTGGAGAAAACATGGTGAGGAATGAATAAGAAATGAGATTCAGATAAAAGCCAGTGCCTAACAGCGACCTCTAGGATGTACTGAAAGAAGGACATTCAGATGGGCGAGATGAAAGTGGAGATAGGCAGTCACTGAGAGGGAGACTATATATATATATATATATATATATATATATATATATATATATATATATAATATATATATAAATGATCTGTTTTAATACACTAAATATTCATATTTGAAAAGGATTTACAAAGAAAATCCTCGAAACTAGAACGTCTATAATTCATTCAGATCAGCCGATATTTCAATATCAGTAGGCAAAACCAGAGTTAGAATTAATAATACATGAGTCAGTCAAATTCTCACTGCCCACGTTGTTGAGTCGACGGATGAGTAATCCAGTCTGGTCTCAGGCGTCCGGCGACTCAATGAGGCCAAGTCTGAAGAAGAGGAAAAGCTTGGGCTCTCACCGACCCTAACTACCACAGATTATTATCTGCTTTATCTGATTGAAACATTGTCACAGATCAGCAGGGAGACTCAAAAGTGTTACTTCATGTCCGTCATAAAATTTGGTTTAGGTTTGAGGTTAAAAAAAAAGAATACATTTTAGTTAAAATCTTCATCTTAGAACAATAGAGCAGCGAGGAGCAGCGAGGGAGTGAGAGAGTGAGAGAGGATGGAGTGATGTAAAGTGTCCTCAGGCTGGATTGCATGTTACAAAGATTGCATGTTATTCTTACGTAAGGTGTATCAGACGGAGGAGGCTCTTTTGAACTGAACCCGGGTCAAGCAGCAGCTTTCAGAACTGCCCTCGCCAACAATCGCGCGGTGATGCAAAACATGATATTCCCAAGGACGAGACTCCTGCAGCACATTCTCTATCATTTTAGAACCAGATTTGTCCAGGTGAAAGAAGAATAAAGCACTTTATTTCTGTTTTTAAACCACACTTGAGAACAGAATCAACGTTCTGAATGATGTCATGAGTCACGTGACATGCGCAAATGCTTTGGTGAAAGCAGTTGAGAACTGAAACCCAATGTTTATTTGAAATAATATAGTTGTGGGTTCAGTCCACAGAGATTTAATACCTTGATTAAATTCAATTAAATCAAATTAAAACCCAGTGGAAAACAATTGTAAACTGTTCAACGAACCAATAAGTAATATAATAATAATCGTGGTGGGAGGAGAAATTATTGATATTTTGAGGCGTATTTCAGTTAATCTGAGACTAATGGTTAAAGTGGCTGACCTGTGTGACCCAGAGTTGTTGGGTTTTGGCTTAGTTTCGCCACGCTGTGACTGATAGCAAGATATTTCACATGTAAATATTACGAAAACGTAATGTGTTGTGCCCACGTCTGTTCACCTCTGAGCCAACCTGTCGTCCCCGCGCGTGCTCTGTCACCACACACCGGCATCTGTAAACCATTGTCTAGTCTTCACTGTATTTTCCCACTGAATAAGCCAACAGCTGGCGCAGCCGCATTCCTGTGGTTGAACATGCCGGTTCACGTGAGTTGCCATTAACCTCATTAATGTGATGGCGGTCACAATAGCCCATAGTCATCGCTGCATGTGCCGTGCAGCCTTCAGCGCAGCACAACCCTCATTCAGTCATTTCCATGCCTTAAACTCCTGCTGTAATTGTGAACCAACTCAGCTGTGTGGGCTTGTGTCACGCTCATACACAAAATTCCATGATTCCATTACCTTTTTCTCATGGATGGTTGCGCTAACAGACCTGTGCCAGTTTTAGCTCTCGCCTTCGTCGGTGTGGTGCTGTGTTCTTTTAGCTCGGGAAGTGCAAATAGAATCCAACTGTAAACAAATCTGTCACACAAAATATACTTTTGTTCCCGGCGAAATAGCTTGTGTCTACAGAATGCTTCCGAGCAACCTAAAAACAAACCTCGCTGTTGATGAGTATTTTTGGCACCAAAATATCATCATTTTGTCTTCACTGATCATGTCTCACAAACTCAAGGAGATGCAAAGTAAAAGCCTTGTCTTTACTCACATATATTTAGTGCCTCGTACTAAAACCTCTGCTTTAAATTGAATGCTTTGCAAAGACTACAAATATGGCCGATTGACCCGGGTGCAGTTTCAACTGATAGCAACGGAATTCACAGCAACTCAAAAGTGCAGTTGGTGGGAATATTGTGGCGTCATTAGGTTTCCATCCAAATGTTCCCACATTTTTTCGTAGATTTAGTGATAATGAGCAAATTGATCGACTGATTTCCGTTTCTTTGCCCCCCCCACCCAAAACATGTCGCCGCCATTTAGACCACAATGTGGTATCTAGGTGTGTCACTTTTGTCAGCAGTTTCCATAGCAAAATGGCAGAATTTCTTTGATCGATATGCAGACAGTAGAGAAGTCGCTCCGTGTAGTTCTCTGTGTGGGTTTCGAATCCCATAGTCATTTGGGTGGATTCCATTTGGTGTCTCTGAAACCCTGGCTAACACAACTCTAAAAACAAGATAAGAAGCCCCCTCGAACTGAGCTCTACCTCGTTGTGTGAGCGTGAAACTTGTCGGTCATTAGCGGAGGAATAGGACCCAGAAAAACGTATGTACAGAGATTTGTAGTAAAATAAAAATGACCGTGATTAGAACTCAGATGTTGCGGCTTATTCCGAATCAATCTGAATGTGAGAGTTTGGGGAGCCATGGTGAATTACACATGCAGCAGTGTTGTAGTGAAGACTGTCGAGACCAGCGCACACAGAGATCAAGACCTTGAACAGTGAGGGAGGTGACCAAGACTGAGACCAAACTGAGTACAGAACAAACTAGTTTGTTCCATTGACAGCATTTCAGTTCATAGTTTATTTTTGGGAAAAAAAATCAATCATATGACTGATGGACTTCTACACTGTGTACTCAGTTTGGACTCGGTCTAGGTCTCTCTCTAGCACTGATCACCTGATTCTATAGCGGTGAAGACGGAGGGCTGATAAGCTGTAGCGGCTTTGTGTTATTCACAGCCTCAGAGACATTTCGTGGACCTTTCTGTTAGTCATGCTTGGCTTCAGTTCCTGGAGTGTCAGAACAGTTTATCGCCCGGAATCTGGCTGCATCTGGAGCCTCCGCCACAGAACCTGAATCTGGCTGCCGCTCACCGCGGAGGAAATGGCTTCCTGTCTCTGCCGTCATCGTCGCCGAGTGCAGAGTGAAGCCAATAAAGTGGCTCAGGTTTAGCAGAGCAAACGCCCCGCAGAGAGGGAGCGGGCGCATCTGTTCGCCGAGGAAAGTTTCTGAATGATGCAGTCCTGTTCAGATCTGTGTCGGATTCTGACTCGCGCAGCCAATTCATCTTCACATCTCACATCATGTGCCAGCACGAGAGCCTTTCAAGCTGAGCCAACAAGCTGAACACCAATACCACTGAGGCCTTTTGCTAACACTGTTTCAACAACCAAAGCCCAGAAGATCCTGGCCGCTCTCACTGGGTGAGTCTGAGCGCAATCTGGGCGTAAATACTGTGAAGTGGAAGGCAAATGATGAGCTCGGAATTAGAAATGGGATTCGGTTTTTGGTCACACATTTACACTCTTGAATCAGGGGAAATGGTGGTGGTGCGTGATGGAAGGATGTTGCTGGATATCAAGAAAGACCAGGTACAGAAGAATCCATTCTGCCCACAAAACTAGATGCTTATTGCTCAGGCCTCTGATGTCGACCTGTGGCGTGTCGGACCTGAAGTCGTCATCTCATTGAGTCTCAGACGACTCCAGTCTTTGTCTCACTCAGTATTCTCACCGCAAGGTGCAGACATGAAGCACAAGAATTGGTGTCTGGCACTTCCATAGGTTCAGGGAGCACAAAAGAGTCCAAATCTCATGCTGCCTTCCCACTCTCTGTCCGAGAGAAATGATGTGAGGTTTCATTGGATTAGTTGTTCAAGTCCAAACATTTTACAGCAGACAGTGCCATCTACATCATGTCTAAGTCATCACAACTTTTCAGCAATGCAACCAACCATTTCAGAATATTGGTGCGACTTGCAATTTTGCCAGGGCGTTTATAGCGCCCTCCCTCTTTTGTTCCGCTTAAATGCAGGCTGGTTCATTGGGAGGCACCAAGCTTCTGAGACTTAAGAACAGAACTGGTGTCAGGTACAATGTGCACGGAACCAAGGTGCAAAGGAGACTTGACAAGAATGCATTTAAATTAAATTAAAATAAAAATAGCTATTTAGTGATTCAAGAAGGAACACAAAAGTAGACACATGGAAATGAAGGGATTGCCGAGCTGTTCGCAAACACAAACAGAACCGAGGGAAAAATCTGGAAACAGAGCGCAGACAAGAATCACAGAACACACAGAAGGAAGCACAGAATCACATGACAGCCAATCGCCTGCTTGTGGAGTAGAATAATCCTGAAAAACACAACAGTCAAACACACAATAACTCCAATAAATTACAACAAAAAAGACACACCTGGAAAAGGGAGGAAATAGGACCAAACAATTTAGGCTTGTGGTGACTCAAGGTAAAAAATAAAAATAAAAATAAAAATAAAAATAAAAATAAAAATAAAAATAAAAATAAAAATAAAAATAAAAATAAAAATAAAAATAAAAATAAAAATAAAAATAAAAATGATTCCAGAACCGTGGTGGTGTAAAAATGTGTGAAAATAGCTCATGAATGCTTGATCTCTACTCGTTCAATTGGAAGCATCAGTGTGTCGAAACGGTGGCTTCCGGTGCCGCCGGGCTGCTCACCATCTTCTCACTGGGATGTGTGTTGGCACGGTGCCTCCCCCCGCCGGCTGGCCGGGGACCCCGGGCACAGGGAGGTGAAATGTCAAGAGAAAAATACAAACTCATGCTGACAAGCCGCGCGGAAAACATGTTCTCAGCAACTCGGGGAACCTTGATATTTCACAAAGTCAAATGAGCATATCGGCCGACACTGCAGGGCAACTATTGGGTTATTTTGAGAGAAGGGTCAACAAGCAAGCTGGTGTTACATCACAGGCACCAGCACTGTTTACGTGCAGCCTTGGATGACAGCGATTGTTAGTGTTCACTCTAGCGTCCGCCACGGACTGTGTGAACTGAAAACTGGACTCGAATATTTGGAGTCCCATCTTCGTGAAGGTGCTGATCTGTCTGGGTGGGTAGAAATGAAATACATGGAGAGTGTGAGTGAAACCTCCAACACTAGCTACAGTGAAACAAACAAACCTCATTTTATTTAGCTATGTTTTCCCACCATTTTCACAGGCACTATATTTTATGTTGAATAAATACGTGGAAATATATTTTGGATTCATATTTCATCTCATTTTTAAAAAATTGGCCAAAAATTGAGCTCCTTTATTCCTAATATAAATACATAAATATGATTTGATTTATGTTGCTATTTATATTTATTTATAGTATTCATTATTGATTATTATTTCCCTTATATTAGAAGTTGAATCATTCACTTTTGGACATAAAGCACGAGTGGAAACGCACTTTAAGGTTTGCTGCAGAAATTTCACAGAGGGTGGTGTCCGTGGTGGGAGAGCCACCGTCACACCTCTGCTTAGAGGCGACAGAAGAAAACCCATGTGAGGCTGGATTAAGTAACCAACCCCAGGACGACCCTGGACCACATTGCTGGTGTTAATCCAGCCTCTACAACCTTAGGGGGTGATCACGAGCAGCAGTTAGCGGAAGTCGCTTACCACTTACCACCACCATTGTCCCGAAAAAACATATTCGTACAGTCACGTGGCTCTTTTTTAGCTGAAACATTTTTGTGAGATATGTGCACTTCCCTTGCAAAATGAATTTTAAACCAACAAATATGGATCAAACTTTATTTGGGTTGTTGCTGTTTATGATTTTCAGTAGAAAATATTGACTGTTTTGGTACAATATTATTGATATGTGTCATCATTCCTATAAAAAGTATGTTGTAGGACGTCAGGAGTGTCAGAGGAGTGTGTGAGGGTTGTGCAGGAAGACATGATGTTTGACCATGATGTTTGTGGATGATATAGAGATCTGTAGCAGAGGGAAGATGGGCTGGAGGAGAAGCCTCTTTTCTCCATTCAATCATAGGAATATATTTGTATGACACAGCTGCCCTAAATTGATATATTTCTGTCCCAACAGTATTTCATATGACTCACCACGACATAAACCGCATGACCTCGGCATGCCAGCACTATAGATGGGTGATGATGGACGGCGCCCCCATGACGTTCTCGAGCCTGGTGACGTCTGAAGTCAAGCTCTCTTACAACTGGGAGGGGGTTGAAATACTACTGGCAGATGAGTAACCCCAGTTCAAGGCTGAGCCTCCAGTTATCAGCTGTGAGCGCTGCAGCGAGCCGTCAACTCCACAAAGGGTTATTTCCGAGTCCAACAATCTGCTAAAGGCATGAAGCGGAAAAGTCAAGGCTGCAAATAGCATGAGGTCCCGTAATGGCTCTTGAGGAGTTGCTACGGACCTTCATGGAGAGGAACACTCAGTTAGGATGACCTTTGACCCCTTGTGCTACGCAGTTCTGACCCACCTCAGAGAGAGAGATGAGGATACACTGCTGTCGAATTCTGTTTCATCATCAAGCAGAGAGGGAGGAGTCATCCTCTGACTTGTTTTTAGATACACCTTCATCTGTCCAGGTACAGGACTGTGTGATTCTCATTGGAAAACATGTGTGAGCTTGGATGGTAAAAGTTTATTCACAAGACCTTTTACCCATTGTCTTTTGCTTAGCTGAGGTCATGGAGGCAGCAGTCGCATCAAAGAGGCCCAGTGTGGCTGATGTAGCCTCTTTTTCTCTTTTCTTTCTTAGAAACTCAGAGAACCTTGTTGGTTGCTCAAAAACCGTGAAGCTCAGAAGATGCTGATTCGAACCATAATTTTAACCAACATCTGAACTCCTCAAGTTCCATCTTAGAGTCTAAAATATGCTAATAAATGTGATGTATCACACACCATACTGTGTTATGTGTAGCTTTGTTAAAGTATCTTTGCATGAGAAGCACAAAAAACAATGGTTGGTGGACGACAACAGCACCAAAAAAGCAGCTCTTTGTAGCCATTGATAGACATGCATTTCATGTTCACACTGGCCGACAAGGTGAAGTGGATTTCACTGTCAGTTCACCTGGTGCCTCAAGAATGAAGTCGTGATGGTCGACTGTTTACACTGCAGCCATTAGCTTAGAATTTAGTAGTGATGGGTCGATGGGGTTTCATGAAACATGTACTGATTTTCAGTGGCCACCTGGTGGCACTGTTTAGGCTTGAACCACTAATTCAATGAAACCTCACCCAAATTCTAATCTGAGAGCGCCATCTAGTGCCCATTGAAAATTAGGACACTGTTTCATCAACCCTGCATTACAGTTTCACAATACTGCATGTACCCATCACTTGTATTTGGTCATCAAAACTGCCAAAACTAAAGATAGACAGCCAAAGAGCTTTGATCTGGGGCAGTATTGGTCTGAAGGATGTTTTGAGGTGAAACGTTTTGAAAGCCGACTATAATTTTCACCTGCGGCTCGACGCCTTTGAATCGAAAAGCCTGCACGTCACAGAAAGAAGTTCACGCCTGAATTGCGTAGTCGCTCGGAAGCATGACGCACGTGTCATTTATAGCTGTGAAAACCCTTGATGATTAAAGAAGTGAGTCATGAGCTTCAATAATTCTCCAGGAACCTGAGGAAAAACTGACCTGAAACCCCCCAGTGGCCCTCCTCCTCCTCCTCTTCTCCACCTCATTCTGTCTCACACATAACTCACTGGCTTGCATCAAGGAACATGGCAATTACACCCCACCCCTCCCCCTCCCTTATCCAAACTGTTGGCACAAACAGATTTACTCAGGAGTTAAAAAAAAAAAAAAGAGATCCAAAACTCATCGAAAGCTGATTAGCACACATCCTCCTGCTCGTGCCTCAGAACGCAGAGCTGTGCGGTTGTCAGGATTACTTAAGTATGAAGGGAGGACCGCGGCTTCCAGACGAGAGATTCGTGCAACAACTCCCCCTCCTGTCATCGTGAGCTCCTGTCAGAGAGCGAACCTCATGTTGGGCTTTACATTTTAAAACGCCGCTGCTACATCACTATTCTCCCGCTGCACCACTGAGCACGATAAGAGACGACTTCTTCGACCTTGTCATGACAGGACGACCTCCGACCCCCTCCTATTGAGCGCGGCTGCACATGAAAAAGACGCTTCAGAGCAGCTGCTCATCAGAAGCTGCTGCTTCCTCTCAGTGGTGACTCTTGGCAGACGCATCCCAAAAATGTCTCCACGTTCAGCTAATGAGCTGCACTTTTAGTTAGTAATCCAAGAGGGGGAGGGGGGGTCCGTGCGGAAAGCCTGTCACATGTATCAGGACGGTAAATAGAATGTGGCGGGCTGGGTCTTGACAGCAGTGCAGTGTCGGCCTTGAGCATGGCGGCATTATGTAACCAGCCCTTTGTTGGCGCCCTGTCACTGCCATTAGCATTCATGAGCGTCACGTGAAAACAAGTGTAGCGTCGGGTCAGTCTCAAAAGGAGACCCGGACGGAAGCCACGGATGGCAAGACGGGGCATTTGAGGAAAAGCACAACTCATCGCTGAGCGTCGTGACTTCACATGGGTCCTCATGCGAGGTTCTTTTGAATTTCATTCTGAGCTTGGAGGAGCTCTGCCTTTGAGGCAGCAAATTGGCTCTGATTCATTTTCCATGCAGCTTTATCCGTCGATATTGATGAAGATATTGAATGTCTACAACAACAATGGTGACGGAACTCACCTGAAGTCACACATGCATCAGTCATTACTGGTTTATAACGCCCACCCAAAGAGAATCATCATCTCATGTGACAGATTCCGCACCACTTAAATGGGGAGCCTAAGTCTCCGCCCCTTCCGGGTAAATATTGATTGATATTATACATTTATGATTTATTTGCTTATGAAAATACGTAATTATTTGGACTACAATTCAAACGTTGCGTGTATGACGTCACAGCACAATCCGACTGCTACGATGGTAAAGGTATTGAACTATCAAAGGCAGACGATAGCAAACATTAGCTGGCATTGTTTAACACTGACCACAGGGATTCCACTGCAGATGAACTAGCCACGCCAGAAGGAATATGATCTCCTGTTAAAGACAGAAGATATCTCACATGATCAAACATATTGAAACAAAGTGCAAACATGTTTAAGTCTCATGGTTGAAAAACTTTTCATGATCACCAAGTAAATGTCAAAAGTTCCCCCTTTGTTTCATTGCTTCTCTGTCGCATGGCTGCGTTCCATTTTGTGTTTTTTTTTTTATCCTGGTGAGAATTACATCGAACTAAATCTAAGCTAAATATGGCACAACTATATCAGTTTAACATCAAAAGGAGAAGTGTGACCCGAGAGGATGGTCAAGATAAGTGAAGATGGAAGACCTAATCTGGAAAGAGCAAGGACTAGAAATGGAATAAGGGAAAGTGGGAGAAAGGACAGGGGCAAGGAGAACAGGAAAAGAGAAAGGAAAGGTAGATTAGCAAGCAGATGTGAAGATGAAGTAGAGAAAGGAAAAGAAAGAGATGGTGACAAAAGATAAGAAGAGCAAGTAGGGAAAGCAAGAGTGAAGTGAAGGAGGAAGGAAAGGGAAGGCAAAAGAGCAAGAAAATAAAGGGGAAAAGAGCAAGTCCAGGAAGAAGAAATAAAGGAGAATTAGAGCATGGAGAATGGACACAAGGTGCAGCATATGAGGAGAGGAAGAGCAAGAAGATAAGAGGAAGGAGGGGTAATGAGGAGGTTAAGGAAGAGGAAAGAGATGAAGACTTGGAGGCAGGAGAGAAGGTGAAATATCAATAAGAAGGGCAAGGAGACAGTGACAATGAAAAAATAAAAGGCGACAGAAGCTAGTAAGGTGAAGGTGAAAAGAGAACGGGAAAGGAAGGAAATGGAGACACGGATGGAAGAGACGAAGCAGAAGTGGGGAGAAGGGGAAAGAATGAAGGTAGAGGAGGAGAATAAGGGGAAGACAGGGAACAGGATGAAAGGTAAGAAGAAAAGGAAGAGAGAAGGGGGAAGAGGTGATGGAAGAACAAATGAGAAAGGGATGAAGAGCAACTGGAAGAGGGAGAAAGGAAGAACAGAAGAGGACAGTGAAGTAAGAGAAGGGGAAGCTGGAAGAAAAAGATGCTTTGGGATTAGGAGAAAGACAGCAACGTATGTCGCCTTAACTTCAATGACGGATGGTTGGCTCGTACAAGCATCGCACACAAACGACACAGCGGCACCTCTTCACTTTTCAGATGGAATGATTTATTCATAATCATGATAGCATAGTAAAACAATGAACATTGAAAGCACTGACAGTTGAACCGAAGGCCTCTCACACACAGCATGCACCACCTGACCGCAGCGGTCACAGAGACACTGAATATTCCTAACGTCAGAGTCTCTTCTCAAAATCTATTTTTTTAAATCTCTGTGCCGTTCAGTTTTGTTTCCTTTGTCTTTTTTTTAATCCTTTAAATATAGTTTGATATAAAAACAAGCCCATGTATTGATGAGTCAACCATGTTTGTGAACTTCCTCTCCCCCTTCTCTTCCTGGTTTTGTTCCTGTGCACCCCCAGATTTCTTCTCCCGTCCTGGTCCAGCTCTTTCGTTGGACAAGTGAGGAGAAGAAAGAAGAATGGAGAAGAGTGGAAATGGGGGGAGAACACTATTACAGTTAGATAATCTCCCTGAAAAACGTGATAAAAAAGATTCCTTAAAAAAAAAAAAAAAACAGAATAAAAAAAGCTAACCACAACAGTCCAATTAAAGAAGTGCTGGAGGGAAGTCTGGAGCTCTGTAGACTGGAGGCACTTTGGCACAGAGCGAAGGCCCCACACCTGACACCACGCTGAGGGGATGGAGGGACGGAAGGTGGAGCAGGAGGAAAGAAGGATGGAATGGAAGAGAGGGATGAACAGAGATCCAGGAATGACGACGGCAGGAGTGGAAGAAAAGAGCCCCCGACGAACATGGAGGAAAAGACCAGCCTCCCCTCTAGGTAATGTCACGTTCAGGAGAGGAGGAGGAGGAGGGAGGGGAGCAAAGAAAAGAGGTGCGACGGTGGAAGGAGGAGAGGAAAGATTCCGGCCAAAGCGTTACAACACAAACAGGAAACAGTCTTGACGGAAGCAGGAGGTGCTCTGAGGTCTGGAGGGGGGGGAGAACGGTACACGGCAGTCCAACAGGTTCACAGGCAGGAGGAAGGTGCTGTGGTCCCTCTGCTCCTCCACCACCCTCTGTGTCTGTGCTGCACCCCTCCTCTCAACATCCCTCCCCCCACTCCTCCTCTTCACAGGTAGAGCTCCTTGGCTCTGATATGCTGCAGCTTCTCCCTCAGCATGCGGAAGGAGGGCCGCACGACCGGGTCCAGGGTCCAGCACTGTTTCATCAGGTCGTACACCACAGGGGGGCAGCCGTCCGGGGCGTCCATCTTGTACCCCTTCTCTACACGGGGCACCACTTCCTTTAACGGCTGCGGAGGGAAGGCACAGAGTCAATCGCTGGATCACGTGACTGGGCTCCACAGCAGGAAAAGGTTACTTCACACGGCTCGCGCTGCTACATGCAGATCAGAGTGTAATGATGCGGAAATAATCAACTTCACACTCCAAATGTCTCGGAACACCCAATCTAATTATTTGAGGGACAGCAGGCAGAGCAGCAACACAGTCTGCCCTCTGCTGGCAGGACCTGCTCACTGCAGCCTCGGTACTCACAATTCTAGGGTAAGGCACGCGCCCGAAGGAGTAGATCTCCCACAGTAGGATTCCATAGCTCCAGACGTCTGACTTGGTGGAGAACCGCTGAGGAACGAGTTCACAAACGTTAGCTGGAAACCCACTCAGAACGTACCTCATATTAAATGTTAACAGATCCTGCTGTGTGACTTTCTAACTGCGTTCTTGGTGATGAATAAATAACATGTATTCAAGTGTTTTAAATTGACAGTCTGAAAAGGAGAGTATTTACGTACACCACAACAGTCATTTGCTGTAGTTACTATTTTAAAACAAGTCAATAGAGACACAAGTGGAAAGAACTGAGGGATTATAAACATCAACAAAAAATTAGGCCATCGATTTGGATTCAAAGGTGAGGGGCCTCCTAGGAATATGCTTTAAAATATCTTTAAAAAAATAAAATACAGAAAAAAATGTGAATTTAGGTGCTAAATAATTTTCATAATGAAGTAACCAAAATTTGAAAATCTTTTTTTTTTTTTTTTTTTAAAGTCACTGCAGCCGCACTCTTGACAAAACCTCCAGCTCAGTTGAGTAGGAATGTAGTCCCAGAGTCTGGAGACCACCAAGTACTACTACACTAATACTGTGGTGACAATATAGGCAACGGAAACTACATCAAGCTCATAAGCAGCTACTAAGAAACGCTGGCGTGTCAGGCACGGCTGCAGACCAACAGAGTCTGGAGGTGATGGAGGAGCGGGTACAGCATCAGGACCAATCCCTTCCACTTTCTCCATAAAGAACGGAGGCCAAGAAACCTCATAGATTCATCACCCTAACCTCTAAATAGATCCCACAACAGCTACTTTCTAATCCACTGCCTAACATGTCTGAGAACACTCAAGTCTGATGCTGAAACCTGGCTGAGGATTCATGATAGCCAACACCTACAGGAGATACCAAGCACATAACACAGTGCAGGCGTCTCACCTTCTCCCTCAGTGCTTCTGGTGAGGTCCACTTGACGGGCAGCTTGGCTGTGTCCTGTATGGAGGACGCCTCCTTAGTGAGGCCGAAGTCGCTGACCTTGGCAATGTTGTCGTCGGACACCAGCACGTTACGAGCTGCCAGGTCTCTGTGGACAAAGTTGTTGGCCTCCAGGTACTCCATCGCCTCACACACGTCACTGCGCGTGGCCACCGGGGAGAGATGGTCAGAGATGAGAAATGAGCTTCACACTGAGAGCCCTCAGCACAGACTCAGAGAACTACAGTTACATGCAGAACCCGGGGAGTTCAGGGGATGAATCCAGATGTCATAAATACTGCATGTCGGCGAGATGAAAGACGGCCAAAGGGAGGTGAACTCACAGTGAGAACTTTAGTAAGCAGTCTCCTCCGAGCACGGTCCTCCCTCGAGAGCGCAGGTAGTCCACCAGGCTGCCCTGTGGCACAGAGGAGCAGGGTGTGATTACCGCCAACGCAGATTAAAAACGTCTGCCTGAAGGCGCCACGGACCTTGGCCATGTACTCGGTGACGATGTAGAGGCTCCCTCGCTCCTCCACGATCACGCCCAGCAGCTGCACCAGGTTGTTGTGCCTCAGTTGCCTGTTGAACCACACCATCCGTCAGCATCACGTCTGCTCGCCCGAGTCACATGATCTTACGTCATCACAGACGCCTCAGCGATGAAAGCCTGAGCCGTGGCGTCGTTCTTGATGCACTTAACCGCCACCTTGGTCCCCCTGTAGTCTCCCACCATGACGTCTGACAAAGAGTCACATCAGGTGGTTAGATCTGCGAGAGCAGAGGAGCTAACACCGTCTCACCTCCAAACTCTCCCTTGCCGATGGTCTGCAGCAGCTTCAGCTCCTTTCTGTTTAAGGCCCAACCGCCTGGAGAAATCAGTCAGAGAGATCAGCACAAAACCTTTTAACTTAAAAAATGTGCACATTAAAAAAGAAAAATATATATTTTGCCATCAAGTTCATGATGATATAGTGATCTGCATGAGTAAGAGTGAGGCGTAACAGCCACATATCAATGGAGGCGAAGAAAAGAGTGCAGTCGAGGAGGACAGTGAGTGAAGGGGGAGCCTCAGGGCAGCAGTGAGAGCTGCACAACTATTTAACTCAGAGTTGGAGAGATTCATCTCTTCTTCTTATTTGAAATGGAGCTGGGTCGGCCCGGTCCACGCACCAGACCGAAAGACCTTGAGAGTCGGTGCTGCCCCCTGACTCAGAGATTAATTACCCTCGGAGTCTTAATGCTATTACTCCGGGGATGAGAGCGCGGCTCCGGAGGAGACGGGAGCTTTGTCTGATGACTCTGCGTGAACTGATGTTCAGTGAATCACTGTGACATGAACGCTGGCGAGCGTCGGCGCCCTCTTACTGCGGGAGAACTCGTCCTGAGCTGCCACCGTTCCCTCCATCAGCTTGGGCTTTATCAGTCTGGTGCAGAGGCCGTCCGCGTCTTTGGTGTAATGCTGCGGGGCGAGAGAAACACACACACACACTGGACTCACTTTGGGTTGACATAGATTTGCATTCAAAAGCTTCAAAACATTATCTCGATGAACCCATTTGAACTTGCACACCCCCTTAGGAAATCAGTTTCACGGTTTCCTGTCGGACGTCATGACCTACAGAGATAAATCCAGTGAGGCAGGTCAATAGTTTCGCCACCAGGGGGCGACACAGTAAAGGAAGAGCACGGTGTACACAAGGAAACAGACCACCACAGAATTTTCTCCATCTACTGTGTTGAGACAAAATATAACGATGACACTTTTAATATTAATTTCGCACATTTATCTTAAAACAGCACAGCTCTAGTGACGTGTTCCCCCTCTATGACTCTCTGCTTGGCCTTCTGGGAACCACACCTAATGACCAGTGCAGACTGGGAACTCCTGCCTGCAATTTACTCAGTAACAAAAGGGGAAAACAATGTGGGTCATAATGTTATGGCTAAATGGTGTGGATGAAGCACAATTAAAGCCAAAGCTGGCCGTAAACACAGCACAGAGATGTGACCAGTCATTACATCTGACAGCAGTGTAAATACACCAAGCCAGCTTGGGTTGAAGGCTCAGGAGCGAGACAGAACATAATCTCTAGAAGAGGAGCCTGTAGTCAGGAGTGGAGGAACATAAGAAGCAGGAGGGCGCAGAGGGAGATGTAGAGATTTAAAAAATAAAGACAGCAATGTATGTTCAGAGCGAAGAGGAGGAGGGGGGGTGTTGCAGCATGGAGGGTGAGAATGAGCTCAGGATGCAGAGAGAAGGATTAAGAGGTTAGAGCGAGGGCTGATATCATAACCACACAGGAAGCCTGATGCTCTCCGTGCCAGCTGGCAGAGTCCGGCGTCCACTTCTGCGGCCCCGCAGGCCAGAGAAGGTCCAATTAGAAGTGCGATAGCTGCCAATCTCTTATCTTGGGAGATTAAAGTAGTTCCCCCACTTTCTTTTCATTTGACTCTCGCTGTGATTCAGCATCCCGATAAAGGACAGAGTGAGACATCTGTCAGAAGGAAGTCAACGACATACCACACTGCATTTTTGGAGTCCAGTGAGACTCAAGGGGAATGTTTGTGAGAGCCTGAGCTGCTAAGCGCTCAAGAGGGAACATTCTTCACAAGTGAATGAAGCTCAGACGCGACAGTGAAATACATCATTTAAGTTCCAACCATTCTTTAATTTTATGGAAATTTATTCTTCATACATTTTAAAGCCAAGTAAAAAACTTCTAAGTATTAAATATGAATAATAAGAATAGCATAGAAAATATAGAATAATAATTTTGTCATTGAAATGAACATTTAAAATAGGTAAAAATATTAATTTTTATAATGTTATTCTGTCAATTTACTTCCAATAATGGGAGAGCAAAAGTGAAGCGATTATTTCGCGGAGTTGCCCCAAACAGCGTGTGGAGCTGCTCACCTCCACTAACTGCATGAGGTTCTCAAAATACTCCTCCTCGTCGATGGTCAGCTTGCCGTTGTGGTAGATGATGCGGTAATGCTCCACCTTCCCATCGCAGCTGACGCACAGCGTGTAGTCGCCGGGGTAGTTGGTGCTCTCCCTCACCAGGAACAGCCCCGTCTCCGGCGGGTAGAGGAGCCGCTCGGCCTGCTCCCGGGTGATTTTGCCATGAAACCAGCTGAGAGGAGAAGAAGATGAAGTCATTGAAGCAATGATAACTTATTCTGGCAGATCTTAATATATTTGATAATCACATAAATGTCCTATCTAAACCACCACAATGTAACTTTTGCACATAAAACCGAGGAGGGAGTGGGAATGTTGGGTGACATTACACTGGCATCCACAGAAGGAGGGGGTGGGGTCAGTCTGGGCCCAGTCAGAAAGTACCTGACCCCAAATAACAGGAAACTAGGCTGCACACACACATACACACACACACACTATCAGACGGTCGGAAGCTGAGCAGTCGGCAATAACAGGAAGATGCAGAAATGCCCATGTTTTAACCGACTTAAGTAGATTTATATTATGGTGTATATATATATAAAAAAACACTTCATGTTTAAATTAGGGGTCGGGGGGAAAATAAATCACATAGTAAAATTAGATTCAGAATTATGAAATTGAAATAGAATCTGCACACATTAGCTTCAATATTAGAGGGTAAGTACTCCAGTGACACTTGAATTAACTTGAATTTTATGTTCATCTGTGAATCTCATTCTGTTTCCTTCATCATGGACATTTGGGTTGTGACAGCACAGAAAAATGATACCTGCACTGCGCTAACACCACATAGCATTTTAGGTGGCAACGACAGAACATTTATGATGCATTTCTAGAAGCAGAGCTTCAACTTTTATCATAATTCACAGCTATAAATGAAGCGGTCCCTTAACAAACATACTGAGGTTGTGTCAGGCCCACGTGTGCTGAAGAGCACCATGTCAGCACAATGAAAACCAACCTAAATCTTAGATATGTTGCGTACTCTTGTTTATTTCCAAGAGGCCCCCTGACTTTATTCCATTTCATACCAGAGCAATTTCTGCAGACATGGTTGTTGAATTGAACTTCAAAAGCAGGTCTGTATCTATAGCTCCAGATAAGCGAGCGGCTCAGTCCATATGGCCCAGTGAAAACATCTATAGGATGCTAATGCGAGGATTAGAGCTCCCCTTCAGAAGCGCTTGCGGGGGAAAATTATTTTTGAAATTCCACATGACTGTGGAAGTTAATAGGCAATTACACAGAAAGACAAGGCCCCATATTTTTAGGTGACACAGTTCCATGTCTGGAGACATTTTTATGAGTAAACATCTTGACTTAGTTGTCATCCTGCAGCTTCTCCACTCCGGAACAAGGCCTTACAGTAATTGATTCAGCCGGTTCGCTGCCTCTGCTTGTCCTCAGACAGCAGAGACCCTCGTGGCAAAGCAGCTTAATATGGGTCGAGTTGATTAGATCAGTGCCGCGGCTTCTCCGATCGACAGCCGCTCCTTAACTCCCACTAATCCAAGAGCGAAGGCCGAGTCTGGGCAACCCGCAGTAACACAAACTCTGGCGGGTTACTTCCTGACTACTATTAATTACATCACTCTGAATTAACGTCCCTCGCAGGTCCAAACGACAGGAAGTGTGGGAGCAGTGGCAGTGAGAGGCCACAGCGGGGCAGCAGAGAGCGCCAAAAAGGGACCCAGTTGACTCTCCATCAGTCCTCTGGCCTGATTGCTGCTGACCACTTATGTAAGTGGAAGGTGCTGAGGAGGTCAGCAACACATCTGTCAGTCATTCATAACAAAGTCAACATGACCCTTGCCTCGCGCGGCCACACATGGTCCACTAACTTAAAATTTGTAGGCCAAATTGTTGTCACCAAGTGAGCAGGTGCAAGAAACTTTAGGTTGGCAGACAATTGCTGTTCTATTTCCCACACAAGCGCAGTGCTTTCTTAGCTTTAATGAACTCATATTTTAATTCACTGGCGTGAGTGAGAGACTCATAGCTGCTCGCACAATTTCAAATATGCCTCAAGTCACATTTCCCCGGCTACAGGAACAGCAGTTATTCTGACAAGGTCTCTTTCACACTTTCTCAGTGAGAGCAGCTCAGCGTCCACCCGGGGGAGCTGCATGTGTGAACACACGTCTGAATTATTTGTGATTCACGCTGCAGCTCCTTGTTCAAGTCTGTGTGAAGCATGGAGTAGGAGAAGGTGCAGTCTGTGCACAGAGAGAACATGAAATATACCAACCGGAATCTTGTGTTAGGGTGTCAAGTCTAGTAACAAGGATTGATGAAAGGAAGTTACTTTGAAGATGGTGGGTTTAAACAGCTAAAAATACTGCAACTGAGGACACCACTTGAGGACACAACATATATAATGAAACGGCAACAGGGTGGTTTCTCTTGAACATGATTATGAATTGGTGAAATTAATTGCAGATGGTGACTAAATGAATGGCCCACCATGGTCAGTACTTCCTGGGACTTACGGCATCAGACTGAGTTTCCCTCCAGACTTGACTCCTTCTCTTTTCTGGACATAGTTTGCTGGGATGGTTCCTTCTCTGCCCACCGTGTTCCTGGCTTTGTACCAGTTGGGATCCTGAAACAGCAACAGACAAGACAAGGTGAACCAAAGATTGCATCCAATTTTGCATACGGGACACATAACAAATACAGGACGTTGAAAGGTTGTCAAAAATATAGTATCGATACCAAAACACTGCATCCGGATATGATTTAATTCAGGTACCTACAGCACGCACACAGCGGACAGCAGACACCAGCGGTACCATGGTTGTCATGACGACCTCTGACAGGTTACTACTGTCGGTTCATTTCTTACCACTGACTCACACCGAAAGGTTTTGAGCTGCGTGGCTCTGCTTTGAACTAGAATGGATGCAAAATGCGACGCACACGAAATGAGGCGAGCAGCGGGGATGCCAAACCACACCAAGTCGTGCCCCACCCGAGCCACTGTGGCTTTGGTCAAGCCACTCAGGAAATCAGTCAAAAAAGTAAAAATATTTCCAACGAAACTCCAAAATAAAGCATTGTTCGAAGACTGATTCACGCTAAACTGTGAAACATAACATGTCTTGACACATGTACACCAAGCCCTTCCCCCCACATCCAATGCCGACGAGAGTCGCAGTCCTCCGACTTGGATCATCATCTTCATATCCATGATCAACTAGATTTAAAGTTAGCTGAAGCCAGTTCAGTCCAGTGGAGTGGACAGTCAACATGAGATGCTCCAGACTTCAGCATCGCTCACACTCACACAGACCGTTGCCGTACTGATGAATCGGTTGACATCACACACATAACTCAGTGGTCTATAGTTTTTTATAACCAGAACAAAACACCCCTTAATATTGTGTCACTTTAAATGCATCATCAGTATCTCTGCGTAGCAAAACTGATGACACCTGCCGCCTACTGCAAACCACTTCTAGTTTGAGTCACTGTTTGTGGTATGTCACCATGTGCAGTTGCCACAAGCTGCAACCGCTTGTGGTGTGAGTTTGGTGCTACTGCATTAAACTGATAAATGATGCTAGTCTGTCCGGCTTTACGATAAACAGATGGGGCCGAGTTCATCTGTGTGAATCAAGTACCTATCACTGCAATATGGGTTATTCATTTTGCATTGATTTGCACTGAAAACTTGATGGTCTTGTGTTCTTTTTACATTTTCTAATTTAATTCAATGTATTCATTTAATTGAGCTATGGTTCAAACAAAGTGTTTCTATGAATCGAAAATAGTACCAAGGATTGAGTATCAATACAGAGTTTGCAATTTTAGAATGGTGACAACCCTCGTAGCTGGGTTCTTAAAATGTGAAAAAATAATTTTCAAAACTGTCACAAAATTGCTAAAAATGTTTTTACACTTTAATCTGGCAGTTTTCTGATGTTTCAATGATGAAATATCCAGACGCCACAACAGTCCAAGTGAATGCATTTGTCACCATTCTTCATGAAGAGAACTCGGAGTCGATTCAGTGCACGCAGGAAGCTGCCCTCTTGCCAGATAAGAAGGTGCCTGCACAAAGCTCCTCGGGCAATCCATCACAAACACAACTTTCCCCCCAAAATAATGTGGACAGAAATGAACACAAAATCTGTCGCCATGGAAACATGTTCATTCGAATAAATGACATGGAAACCCAGTGAATATGGTGCGATAGTAAAAACACACCTTTCCTTTACTTCAAGTCGAGGGTGGTCAAATAAATCACACTAGTTTTACCGACAGTACAGGTCATAAATTGGGACACACCTCTCATTCAACGTGTTTTCTTAATTTCCACAGCAATTTATGTTGTAGATTCTCACTGAAGGCATCAAAACAATGAATAAGCACGTATGGAAGTATGTCGTAAACAAAGAAGTGTGTAATTACTCAAAACAAGTTTTATATTTTTGTGATTCTTCAAAATAGCCACCCTTTGCTTCGATTACTGCGTTGCTCACTCTTGGTATTCTGGCGACAAGCTCCATGATATAGTCACCTGCTAAGGTTTTCCAACAGGTGACTACATTATGAAGCTCAATAAGAAGGCCAAGGGTTTGCAGCTCTGCCAACAAAGCAAAAGGTGGCTACTAGTCATCTAAAATATGAAACATATTTACAGATATTCAACATATATTTTTTCTTTGCTTCATAATTCCATATATTCGGCCACTGTAGGCTACTGCTTGCATCGTCTGCTGTAGCACTAAAAGAGATACTTTCAATAACACTACAACTGTGATCTTCCCGCTGCCTTCACTACGCGTTGTCACAGATGGCGTGGTGGTTTTACGTTTACTTCCTGGATTCAACCGATAACAACCTACTTGTTGAAGACCTAGCATTCGATACACACGCTCCACGGGTCACATATGAAAAGGTCTCCTTACCCTGGTGACTCCAATGATGGTGAGTACGTCTCCTTTACAGAAGGGCAGGTCTTGCTCATTGGCTGTCTGGAAGTTGTACTTGGCCACACACTCTGTGCCGGTCGACCACGGCACCTAGGGACAGACAGGACTCACTGTCAGTCTGGTCAGTGCTCTGGATCACTGATGGTAAGCCATCATTTAACACATAACCCAGTAAGCCAGGGTCATACCATGCTTAAGCCAACACCCGCTGCCTGGGTTGTAAAAGTGACCTCACTTCTTCAAACACGCTCAAGAGTTAGTTGGCCAACGCCGCACACGTCTCAACCTGCTAGATAATGGGATGGAATGTTTCCCTGCTGTTCACTTTTACTCTTCTGTCCTGGGAGGAGAATGTTACTGTCCCCATGCTCACCTTTGTGTCCTTAAATTTGAGGACCAAGACAACTTTTTCCGGCAGTAAACTGAATTCAAAACAATAGATAACATAGCTGCTCCATGGCTACATACTGAACTACTTCATCACATTCAGGTTTTTAATGAATATATTCAGATTGATTTATTGATTTTATAAACCCAGCCCCAACGAAAATGTTTTTGTCAAAAGACCAAGAAGAGCGTTGTTAAACTCAGAGTTGCTCACTCCAACACAAGTAAAAATATGCCAGGCAGAGAGCATTAGCAACTATCTCGTGTTGTATTGTGGTTATTCTCGTGTGTAAACCACAGAGATTATGGTGGAAAATAAAATCCATGTACACTCACATGTATTCCAGACATGATGAAAGGAATGGGGTGTCCTCAGGCGGGAAGCGGTCAGCGATCAGCTCGTACCATCAGAGCTGCAAAAGAAAAAGAAAAAAAAAGTGACATTAGACAAACAAGCTGTTGATGTGCGAGCCAAACAAAATCAACCTCAGCAACTGAGATCCACAACTTTTTCTTTGCTGGAATGTTGGACAGAAAAACCAGTGGTAAATGTAGAGATCAGAGATGCTTTTGAAAACCATTTCCGTGACAATATTAATGACCACAAGAACCACGAGGAGCTTTCTGGAAAATAAATTGCTTTCCAGTGATCGGAGATCCATGATTAATGGAGACAATTATTTAGGGAATTCCTGTTCGTTTCCTACACAACAGGCCAAGGTAACTTACAAAATAGTAAACATACATATCTGCAGTCACAAAAAAAACAATTAAATAAATAATTTCTGTCATCAAAGCAGTACAATTGTGATGTGTGTTGATATATATTCAACTGATACATTCGACTGTTTGTTGGAGTTTTTGTCAGGACCGTGGAGCATGTTTGTAGTATTTGCTAGCAAGCTAACCCATTCTGACATGGCATGACTTTAGTTCGTGAGACTGATCTGAATGAGCTATTACATTTTTGTTATATTTATTTATCTTTTAAATTGGCTTTGTTTGTTTAATTTGACTGAACTGTTCAAATAACTAGTTTCCATAGTTTTTTTTACAGATGCTTCAAAAACAGGGCTCTCTTCAGGGGAAGAGCTGAGCCACAAGGCAAGAGCCAGAGTTTAGTGAAGGACTGAAAGTCTTAAGGTGAAGCTAAGGTGAAGGTTTTTGATTCCTCCAAACATTTTCATCCAAACAGCAAAGAACAACTAAGGTATTCCCACAGATCTGGGGTTTACAGAAGCTTGGGCCTCTTTGCTTGGGTAGCCGCCGACACACCTGGATCTCGCACAAGCAGAAGACAATGGATTGGATGGCCTGAGTCTAAAATACAAGTATGTCAATATGGATTGGTGCTATAAAGCAGGATGTACTTTGGCCTGAGCTGTATTCAATACAGCGTTTTAGAACAGTCAATAAAGCATCAGAATACAGCAGGAACTAAGTGGCCTTCAGCTGCAGCCACAAACTAAAGCTTCCGATATGTCTGGAGAACAGGAAGTAGAAATTAGGAGGGAGGCGAAAGAGAAGGAGGAAGTAGCTGACACATATTTTCCAGTGCTGGGTACAAAGCAGGGAGGGGTTGTCAGCCAATACGAGCGTGAGGGCTGGCCAATGTCTTACTGCACAGACTCTCATACGGCACAACAGAAGCGATCCATGGGCAGCAATGAACAGGTTTAGGTGCCAGCGGATTGGTCAACTCTTTACTGCAACAAATATTATATCATAAAAGTCTCACTTAAAAGATACAGTTGGCAACTGAGAGGACAGGGCAGCAGGTCAATTGGCTTCAGAGAGAATCCATGGCCACATGCCTCACAGCGCTGCACTAATTGAAGGCCATCGTAGCTCTGCATGCAAAACTGAGTCAAATATATCTGTAGCCACAGTGCTCTGGAGCAAGCTGAGGACACATGCTTTCTTCTGCAGCCATTCTTCACATCCAGCAAACAAACCCGCACAGCCGCAGAGTGGACCGATGGCAGCCAGACAAATGAGCACTATTCTTATCTCTTTGCAGCTCTGAGGAATGAAGGCCTGCCAGCCAAACAAGAGATCCAGCATCAAGCCGCTCGAGTCAGTCAAGTGGTTCTCCATCAGCACAGGCTGTGTCTCCGGAGTTCCGTTTTATTTAGTTCTGGCTGGCAACGATCTTTAAAGCAGTTTGCTTTTAGTACGAACATTAAACTTGCTAGCTACGATGTTGATGGAGATGGACGTTTTGCTTTTAATTCGCAAACATTAACTGTTGATTACTGGCCAATCCTAAGTTAATTTTAAACTCCAGCTCGATAATAATTATGGGCATCCACAGATAGTTTTTATTAAGATGTAGTACCCACTTTAAACGTGTACATACAGTGTCATAATGAAATCGAGCCAGTAAACACAGTAGAAAGAGGATTTGATTTTAATCTGCTTTGTGTTAGTCACTGCTGATCCACTGACCCTCAACATTGGCATCAGTTCAGTGCTGACACTGCCGGCTGGTGAGAAAATGCTTTGGTGCAGACACAATGTAAATTATGACACGGCATAAACAAAGGTTCTAAGAGTGAAAAACCAAGGGACGAATCTGCATTTTAAATATACACCCTGTGGAGCAAACGACGGCATCTATTTGATGGCAGCAAGCAGATCAACACTGATCAATGTTTGGATCTGAACTGTGCACTCCTGAACTACATTATAATGCCCCACTAACTAAGACTTTCAAGCTGCTTTCACTGCCCTCCATTAAAATAAAAGTTTAGCCTCATCATTCCTCTGCATCACTTTACTCCAAGCCATTAATATTTAACCACGGTGAGTTGTCGGCAGTGTCAGAGATCAGCTTTAAAAATGGAAAAATCCATCCACCGGAGAGTGATGGATTTTAAACTCACCATCACAGAGATTTCAGCTGCTAAACTGAAGCAATGAAGACTACAGGCAACAATCGTGGCACGTTAAATAAATGACATCCTGAATCAGAATGCAATGAAGTTCTGTCTCTATTTTTTAACAGTCGTAAAGGAGAGCTTTACAAAGTCCCTGTACTTTAATGACATTTTGCTGTATGGCTATGATAACCAAGATAAGGCGGTGTACAATATAGCTTTACACTAAAAATGACCTGCAATTTAAGATGAAAAAAATGGAAGCTGAAAATGAATAATTAACATTGACAGGTCAGTAAATGTTGTGTTGGTGGGACTCTCACTGACCATGGCAATAAATTCTATTCTGATTCTGATCAGGAGACGACTTTTCACATCATGGATTTTTCTCACTAGAATTTTAACGATTTTTCATTGAACAATGTGCTTTGGAACCATAAAGTCATATTTCATATCATTTTATTCAAGGCCGATCAAAGCACTGCTCTAGTTCCAGAGGAAGACGCTCACATCTGTAGAGGCGGAGACACTGCGCCACATGCTAAAGCACACCTGGGCAAAGTGCATATGCAGCCCTTGGCTGTGTTTTCAAGGTCAGAAGAAGACTATAAAAGGCAAATGTAATCATTTTTATGAATATATATTTTTTGTCATTAATAGTTCAACATATTCTTATCTCCGTCTTTTCATTTGCCATTTTGTGTGTATTTATTGTTAGTCAAACTACATAGATATTGAAAATATATTTAAAAAAAAATCTTTCTTATGTGTGGTCCAGAGTTTCATTTTGATTTAAATTCAAATAAAATGCATTTAAAATTGAGTATTTTTAAAGGGCTTCCAAGGCATATTTACACCACTATCCTTACATTTAATATTTTTAGGTCAATTTTGTATTTGATACTCACATTAACTGTTCATTACAGTTAATGTGTTAATGTGATAAGATGGAAAAAAATATATATATATATATATATTTTTCCATCTTGCGTCGTAGCCATGGGCGTCTTTCTTTTGACATGATGGACCCTTACTACAGTTTAAGTCTATAATAAGTTTAGATAATTTAATTGCCCACCTCTGTACTGAAGGAAGAGAGCGCATTAGAAAGTTTAATAAAAACGTGGGGAGGGCGTTAAAAAGCGTATACATACATATTTTATCAATAAAATTAATTGCAGCCTGAAATACAAGACAAGGCACAAATGTACAGTCAACGTCATCATAAAATATGCACATTAATGTGGGGCTCTAGTAGCACAAACTGACTTGAACCCTACCAAGGTTTCCTCTACATGTAAACTCGAACAGGGGCTCCACCAGAGCCTCGGGGAAAACCTGCCTACCTCAATTATTTGACTGGAATGAACGTAAAAGATATTGATCAATAGTTTTGGAATGTAAATGAAGTAGAAAGACAAATACAGAGAGAAGTGATTCTCCAACACTGAGCAGAGACAGGCACTGAGAAGAGATGATCTTGTATGTGGGAGTCAAACAAAACCGTGCTAGCTCTCATTTAGTTCTTCATATGCTTGATAAAATGGACGCTTAACAGTTGTTCTAGCAACCTTTAACACATCTGAACTCAGAACTCGGGCAGATTGCTAAACTATGGAAGTCATTGTCCAATGTGACAAATACCTCCGTCGTGCAGTCATCAGCAGAAAACCAGCCTACAAACACCACATCTGTGGCTGGTTACAAAAGCTGACTTTTCACTCCACATGAACACTGACAAACATGCTGGCTCCAAACTGAATGTCATAAATTATCGTGAAGGAAATTCAATTTATAGAGTGGCCATCGGACCACAGCTCGGGCAGCACCCCACAAAGAGCATCATTATGCATACTAACTTGTAAACAAAATTCCTGTCAATCACAAGTCTGAACACGAAACACAATGGCGTTTTGCCACATTTCAGAGAGTCAGCAGTGATGGAGACTGTTCCACATCTGCTGTGAACTGACCAAAACTATACTATAAAAGGAAACCAAAAAATCTACATAAAATGGAAGTGATTCATTACCAGAAAGTGACCGACTTCCGCTGCAGTTCACATCACATCAGCATTACGAATGCTCTTAACCAACAGCTCGGACTCCTGCATCTTCATGTAACAGGGCTTCAAGAAACCAGAACGCACATCCACTCTTGATTGATCACTAACTTTGGGTGACCACAGGATGAAAATGATCAAAGTAGGGCTGAGTTTGCTTCATAGGCCAGTGTTTCTCAGGAGAGGCTCAAGTAGAGCCACTTCTCCTCCAGATGGAGAGAAGCCAGTTGGCAGGTGGGCTCCAGACTGGAGGCTGTTTCAGGAGAGATTCAAGTCTATCCGACGTCTGTTTTTCTGCGAGTTGTGTGGGAAAACATCCCTCGTCGATTTCCACATTTTAAATTTTCATTTTGATGCCAACCCACACTACAAATATATGAGACATGATTACAGTACAGAAAAATACTCATAATTCATTCAAGATGATGGGAAAAGCCAAAATAGAGAGTTCAGTAATTGAGTTCAGTAAAACATATTTTAGAAACACAGCATTAAAAATTAAACATGAAACGAAAAATTAGCATTTACAGAGACGCCCAGTGTCACTAAGTACACCAAAGGGTTCAGTCAGGAGATGCATGACGCTCACATGACTATAAAAACATTGCAAGAGGAAACTAAAAGGACACTTCATTTAAGAATCAGATAAATATTTTTTCTTTCTCACATAAAAGAGTTCACAATATAATTTATAAAATTTTTAACACATTAGTCCAAAATCAATGACATTTTGTCTGAATAAAACAAGAACCTAGCGTTTACCTTTAGATCTTCATCACACCAATGAACCGAAATATTGAGCAGCATCCTAAGAACATTAACACAGAGTGTTACCAAAATATACTGTTGGGACTTCCTACCCGCAGCTGTAAAACTGCACAGTCAGCAATCACCCGGATAGTTTGAACGTCAAATGTCCCATTTAGGCATCAAAATTTGACGTGTATTGATCATTACCAACTAAGCATTTTCAAATCATATTTGTGGAAATCCACTTCATGTTGTAGTTGTTTTGCAGTTTCACTGTTGGACATTAATCTTTTTGTGAAGGAACATCTGTCCACTCTCTCACTACATTTTTGACCCAAAGGAAATACATTATCTTCCGCTTTTCTAAAAATACCAAGCCAGCTCATCAGCAGGTCCGATGTAGTAATAAAAATACCACGAGGACATCCGCAATGGAAAAAACTGTTCCTTTAAAGTCAAGTAAACCACTCGTGTGCGTGTCTCACCCAATAAGAGTTGTCCCCTATTTTTATCAACCAGAATGAAAAATAGAGCAGCACGACAGCTCCCCCGCTACAGACCGATAGACAGGACGACGGCATGTATCTCTGACGTAACCGGTGACAACTCGCTGCTGATGACAGATAAGAGAGAGAGAGGCAGGAAGTGGAAGAAAGAAAGGAAGAGGGGAGAAAGAGTACTGAACAGTGGGAGGCTGCTGGACTGGCGAGAGCAGAAAGGCGGAAGGGTAGTGGTTTATTGTTAGAGCTGTGTGCGGCGCTTCTGGTCTCCGCACACACTCATTCAGGCCTCAGCTATTTATATCCTCTCAATATCCACGCAGGCGGAGGCTGCCGCTTTCATCACCGCATACATTATAGAGACGCTGAAATCAGAAGCCCCGTCTGCTGGGATTGTGCCTTTTTTGTAGTGGCAGGAATCCCCATTTATATTTGGACAATGTTGGGAACCATTCGGATATTCTCCATGAAGAATCTCTGTACATTTGAATCAAGATCTACACTGAGTCTAATTGAAACTTGACACAGACCTAGCAGTGAATGAGAGCAACTTCGTACGTGAGCAACACAGTGTTGCAGATTATTGTGGACATTTACTCTATATTTCTTTCTGTTATAGAACCATTTGTTGAAACATAGACAGCGAATTACGTAGTACACAGGCTCTGTCTCCATCTATGAAGTGCCTGAGCCGTCACATGCACTTCATGCTGTTGCCCTCTCATTATGTACATATGAATATTAGAGCGAGTCACACAGATGACTCATGAGCACAAGGTCATGACGAAAGTAAGATGCACGGTGCCCGAGTCATCGTCGTGCATGACAGTTTACCGTTTAGACTAGAGGTCAAACTCATTCAAAGAGGGGATAAAAACCAAAAATACAGCCTATGCTGAAAAGGATAAGCAAGTTCTATTCAATTTTCTGAAACTGACCTTGTTTAATCGGGAGGGAGAAATGATTTCAGTCTTTGTCGTTGATTGTTTAAGCTTCAACTGATGCAGGGCATCTGGATGGAGGGATGCAGGGATGGAACATTTTATAAGGGTGGCTCACGGTATGATAAAATACAAGCAATCTGTATGTCTGTATACAATATATGCAGTAACTGTGAAGGCCCAAAAACTTCCGAACACAAAACACGCTTAATGAAGTGGTGCATGTTGATGCACATGGCAGACCGAATGTGTGCGTTAAAGGATGACTGTTTGGAGATGAAGCGAGTCATGAAGGACTCCGGGGTGATCTTCCTTGACAGAGCCTCCACCTGACAGGTGAATGCAGCATGTGCACACACTGCTGGACTTGTTCAGAATATTACACAGCCATGAAAGCATAGACTCGGCAAAAAAAGCCCCATCCTCAGAGTAATATATGCAGCCATTCAGGAAGATATTCATCCCCATTCTTCCTCCACTGCTTAATGTATGCCATCTTACACGCAGAGATTCACACTGGCGTTGAATACGACAAAGCTTCCCAAGAGGTGACGCAGAATGTGTGAGGAGGGCGAAGGGAAGCTCCCTGCTGCTGCTATTGTTGCCTCCCCTCCTCTTCGAACAGCAGCACATGACAACTTTTCCATTCAGAGCTGAGAAGACGAAGGAGGAGGAGAAGACGGGGTGGCATAGCAAGGGCAAGGAGACACAAAGGATGTCATTAGCAGCAGCCACAGCAGGGTGCGGGCACAATATGGCAGCGGCATTAACGGTGATGGGAGCTCCAAATCTCCTTAATAAAGGAAGCATTGAATGCAGTGGCAATGACACCATGGAGAGGAAGAGGAGATTGAGAGCGGAGGGTGACAGCGAAGGGAGACATGCTTGAAGCAGAGGCAGAGGGAAACGGAAGAGTTGAAGTCGAAGTCCAACAGGAAAACAAAAACACTTGGCAGAAAATATAAATAAAATACGTGACAGAAGACATTTCAATATTGGGCAAGGCTGAGCAGCTGACTGAGGTGAGGCAGCAGCTACACATGAATCACAGCATGTAGCATGTTAGCTTAAAAAAAACCATAATCCTCAGATACCACTGCGAACTCCACGGCCTGGCAATAATGCAGGCTTTAAATCCACTCCAAGAACAATCAGTGTCGTTTCAAAGTCACTTTTCAATGTTGGACATCAATTTTCTGTAGGCAGTAACTGTAATACTGTTCTGTTCAGTTATTGCTCGGCAGTTTTTGAAATGCCCAATCAAAGCAACGTTCTGCAACGACTAGTCGTAGTCAACTGTAAGCGACTTATTAAAGTCGCAGATGGGTTAATTGGTTGACTAGTCGTGATGTCATCACTCTCTACACAGTAAGCTGAGCACACCAGAGGATAGAAAATGTAGATCGATAATTAGCAGGGGCTAGGACACGACTGTTGTCGGCGCTAGTTCTGCTTAGCTTGTTGCTCAATGAACAATTGTGTTGCGATGAGCCACTAGCAGCAGCCAGCAGCCTTTAGCTCGCTAGCGTGGCTCAAACCTGTATGAAGACCGAAGAAGAGAGAAGTCAACCTGCAATTAAATTAACCACCGGTGTTGAAAACAATGAAAATGTGTGGTCTCGAGAAAAATCGCCTTTCTTTGGCTTGGCTTTTTGACTCGACTGTGGCAGCATTCAGGTACTGAATATTCAGTGACAACCCTTATGGCGCACAACATCTTAACAACTTAACCTCATCTTGTACACTTGCACTTGTCGTCTAGCTTCCAGTTCCTCTAGGTTAACCACGGAATTATTGTGCAAAAGATAAGATGTAACAGTGGCAAGTTCTGTGCTATTCTGTAAATCACTTTTTAAGTCACTCTCTTTTGACTGAAGTCGTCAACATTGTGTGGGTGTGTGGCATAGCTATGGAGCTGATGAAAAGGTTGGGGATAGCAGTATGGTCTGGGAGGCAAAGGTGGAGAATGCTTGTACGTGAGTGACCAGAATGGTTCACTGGTTTGTTAACACAATGAACAGAGACTGTAATTGGTTTCATATAATGATAGACGTAGTGCTAAGAAAATTTCACATCACAGTAATTGTGACCAAAATTATCATTATAATCGTGATTCTATTTAATTTGGGTTCTAACTGAATCACAAGACTAAAACATTTCAATATACATTGACAAAATAAACACGGTTTAAAAAGGAAACACTAATAGCAACCGTCATGGATTTCATTGTGGTAAACCTTGTTTACCGGTACCAACCTTACATACACCACATTGATTTGTTAGAAAATATACACGTTTGAACATCCCAGGTAAAGACTTGAATGCGCAACAAAAGAATTAAGTACACACCACTGACCGCTGAAGTTGCTGTATGACGCACGTTTTAAAATAGGAATACTAATAGGAATATTAAAAGCATTTGCGCTTGGCTGGATCATTTCTCCTCAAACCTGCTGTATGAGGGGAAACCCTTTCACTTCATTCAGCAATCTACTTCTGGTTTAGTGTACCCTTTGTACCGCTACAACTTCCTCTCTGTTCAGTTTCATTAACTTCAGTGCTACTGTTTATGTTCAAAACACAAAAAAAATACCAGACTTCATCAAGCAGTCTAAAGCGACAGGACACTGCAAACAGAGGATGCACCTTGTTGATATGGACAATGAGGATGGAGCTGTGTAAGACTTTCTGAATCTCACAATCCTAAATATTAACCAGCAGTCGGTTCCAATGCCAAGCATGAATAATGAACACTCCACCCAGCGATGCCAGCCTTCTGAATTATTAATGCACAACCACAGTCTTGCATTAGCACACAGTGTGCGGCGCTACTCACAGCAGGATCCAGATGCCCGCTTAGGCTGAGTCACATGAATCTGCTCGGATTGTATCCATGCAAGCCCTGGCATCCATATTCATCAACAACGCTGGCTGGAAGCACCCAGCAGGTTTCTCCTTGGAGAACCTCTTTGCGTTGAGTCATTTCTTCACAGCTACATGTTTAGACAGATGCCTCTGGATCAGTGGGAACATCAACTGTGCCAAAAATGTCAAAATAAGCTACAAGTACAATATTTGATGAATAATGTTGGTAATGGTTGCCTTTCAACTACAAAAGCATAAACCCGCGGGACAGCGCTAACTAGGCCACTTTCTTCTCACAGGCTAAGTTAAGAAATGTAGCCTAATTAGCTGAACAGAGAACTGGCTGACAGATGTAACTCAGTGCAGTCGATACAACCTCTATTTGTGCTCCTAGAGGATGTGCAAGTCTGGAGGCTGTGCGTGTCTGAATGTGTGAGACTGAGACACAGAAGCGCGTATTGTCACTTTTGCCCTTTCACAATATGGCCTACTTTAGCGCTCTCTACCACATGTACAATCACGACTGCTCAGCCAGCACAGTCATGTGAACGCAGTTTTTGTGGCTGGCATCTGTAGCACCCATCACTAATAGACTGTCCACTGCACTGGGGCTGATGTGTGGGGTCCACTCAGCTGTTTCTGGCTGCTTTGACCACTTGGACATGACATATTTCCTTGTAATAGGCTTGAGTAATTTATTTTAAATACCAGTTTTGTTATTTAGTTGTGGGGCAAAAAAAAAATTGGTATTGGCCAGTAATAATGTACATCTTAACATTTTAAATAGGTCATCATACAGAAAGCACTTCCTTCGAATTATGACGGAGCTGATACTGAAGATGTTCAATATCAGCACTTCAGAAGTTGTAGACTCTGGACTAACAAATCCCACTGCTGCCGCTAATGTACGTAATGTAATGGCACTAATAATGAACTTAAGCCGGATACCGGTGGGCATATGAAGAGATTGGCCGGGGGGTGGCTATGGATTGGAGAGAGAATTCAAATCTGATTAAACTAGCGCTTTTATTGTCACCAACACATTCAATACTTGGTGAAATGTCTTCCTTGTCGGTTGCTCTGTCAGCTGACAGCAAAATGCGTAATGGATTTCCTGAAGGTTGATGTGCTTTACCAAGATGCAGAGGAATAAGTCACGCCTCCGTTCAGGAAATCCATTTCACAATATACAGCCACTCAGCATGAAAGCATTTAGTTGCACTGAACACAAAAGCAGCATCTGGCATGCAAATTTAGGGTGCTACGACTAGAAAAATGAATGGCCAGCGAATTCACTCAACTAGTCAGTGATGCCTTCATCATCGTTTTTTTGGACTCAAATGAATGTGAACGAATCTTCAACTTACACAAGTGATTGATAACTAGTAGGTAGTGAAAAATGTCAGCAGCATGGTTATTTTTCAGGGAAGTACTTCTGCAATGCTGGAGCCTTAAAAGTCGATTGACAATCACACAGTACACATATGCTGAAGAAATGAAATATTTATATATAAATGCTAATAAACAGAGATAGTGTTTGTGTTTAAGAAGGTCTGTTGAGACTTCTGTCTGGCCTGCAGACTAGCAGAAGAGGCATGTGATGGCAGCAAACTTTGTTTGGGGCGTTTTTGGTTCTAACTGAATCACAACACAATGAAACTTAAGACATTTATTCACACATCAGTAACAGTTTGTGCATATCAAGCCATCTATCAGTGTTAGAGTCCTAGTTTCCACTGTGGGCCAAATTTATACCTTTAAACCATACAAAACACCCAGCCCTATTACACTCCCTTTATCAACTTGCTAGACAACTAGTTGTTAAGACAATCCATAGATACGTTTACTCTCTAGCAGCACAATGGCAAACATTTCAAGAGTATCCGCATCACAATCGGGGTGCGTTGTATGTACAGTATAAACTGTGTACATACTGGCAAGAATAAAACAGACAGACCATGCTCTTTGACATTTTAAACACAACAGTGCTCACATAGAACACAAGTTGTTTGCGAGAGCATTACAAGAATCATGTCGTGTAAAGCATTAGAAAGCACCTGACCAGCGACAGGAAGTTCCGGCTACCTCAGACGGGTAAACGCTCCTCTTCCGCCAATATTTGCTTATATGCTTGAAGAAATGGAAAGAAAGTACAAATATTAGGACACACAGAACACATCTGCTACACCCGTCTAACAAAAAGGACGCATTACAGCGCATGTTAACTCATGTCTACAAAGGCAGTGAAACACATGCTGCACAATGTGAACATAAAACCTATCTACCCCAGAGCATCACGCAGTTGCATTAAACAGTTGAATGTGTGCTCTCCAGGGAGTGTTATGCAAGCTAAAAATACGTATTTGGGCAGCCAAGTCTACAGCTTATTTGCACGTACAGGAACAGAACATTAGGTGGTAAGGTGACTGTAATGGTGTGGGTGAGAAAAGCCCCAGAAGACAGTCAAGTGCACGAGAGGAATCAAGAAAAGAGACTGCAAATGCAACTAAAATGTTTGCAAGCGCAGAAATTGCAAATCATGCCTCCAGTGTGGGATGCTGGGAATACACGAGCGATTCACAAAAGGCTTGCACATACAGGCATATAAAACAAACACTAGTTTGGTGGTGGCCACATACAGAAAAAAACACAATGAGGTTTATCTGACCATGAACATGGTTGATGGCTGAGCTCATGGAAAGCAGTAGCTACAGTTCTTTTTTTTGTTGCAGCAAGTAGTATGTCTTAATAATATCGGTTAAACTAAGGACCACACTGGTGGATCGGCCGGCAAAGTTATCTTCGCCAAAGCCAAAAGATGATAAATAATTTTATTACTCCTATGACTTGTAAAGTGCAAAGTAACACAACAGTTACGGCCATTTCCTTGCAAAATAACACTACTTGTTGTGATGCTGTAGAGCCGCCTGCCTGCTGCAGCAGCAGCAGCCAGATGGCTGTCATTTGGCAATAACTGTCCGTCAAGGAAAATGACAACTGAACTGCAAAACAGAGCAAAAGCTAACGCAAGTGAACCTCAGGCAAAACAGAAGCTATGGAGTTAATTGTTTTGGACGAACATCCGTGTTCTGTTGTCGAAGACCAGAGTTTTCAGCAGCTAATAGCGCACCTGGACCCCAGATACTCATTCCCTGGACATGTAAGTCGATAAAAAGGGTTTGTCAGGTCATAAGGCAACATTCCGGTATTTTGCAAGTGAAGATTAAATAGTGCCTTTAATCTGTTCACTGTTCCTTGAAAAGGAAATAATTTATTTTCTATTAAACACTTTTTATGCTTCGTATTGTTATTTATTTTGCTTATAAGTTGCAATATTTTTATTCAGTGTTCACTATTATTGTTATGTAATAGGCTTGAGTAATCTATTTTAAATACCAGTTTGGTTATTTAGTTGTGGGGCAAAAAAAAATGGTATTGGCCAAAAAAATGGGTTCACCCTAGTAATAATGTACATCTTAACATTTTAAATACAACCACATGAATTTAAAAAACTAAAAGATATCTTTAAAATGTCGACATGAGGGCACATATATCGTTATTAGAACATTGCAAATTTATTAAAATGACATTTAACAAGATGTTAAATTTACAATTGCTTTTCCTACAAAAACATATTGATAAAAGGCATGTTTTCAAAAACATGACACACGTAAGGGTCAATTACTGCCCATTTTAATTGTACTGCTGGTAGATGTGGCCATAATACTGCCTAGAAAGTTCACGTCTACTGTATTCCTTCCAGAATGAAAGCAGTGGCTCCAGACGTGAGCAGTTGGCAATCTCAGCAAGATGAAAAATAACTTACAGCCAACGTCCTATAATTGACACAAAGAGGTTGAGACTGAAACAAGCCAAGGAACATGTAGGGTGCGGCCGGAGCGGTGGGCACATTCCTGCATTCCCAGCAGACCAGAGAAAAGGATGGCAGAAATACGAGAGGGGTGGCATCGCTTTTGACTGATGGTTTGCCAGGCAACCTCCCTTCAATCTTCATAAGAATATATCCTTAAAACTGCATTATAACATGAAAGAGATACGAAGACCTCTTCACTGCGGTTCCACCTTCTACAACTGCCCTCATCATCCTGGAAATCCAAAACATCCCAGCTGGAATGCTGACTCTTGAAGAACTGAAGTGAAAGCTCAATTATTTAAAGCCTTCGTGCATCCTAAACTAGATCTCTTTTCATGAACATGTTCAGTCCGTCTGGCCCCACTGCGACAAGAACCATCGGGTCACAGAACCTGCTTGGCATCCAAAAAACCCTTTGACTCTCACTACTTCACTTGAAACTCTGTTGGTGGAGACCGCCCTTATAAACACACAATGCAGTAGAAGTGCAATAGGAAAGAGCAAGAGAAGATAATGTGCAAGAACACCTGATGTGCCATGCAGATAAGTTTAAAGAGATGTTGCACACATTCCAGGCCTGTAAGTGGTGCTGTAATGCTCCCACAAACACTGAAGAAGAATGACTGCTGTTTGTAACGACCCAGACGGTGTCGTGTCAGTTTTATTTTTGGGTTGAATTTTAAGTATGCGTGAGAGAATGAGCATGTCTTGAGTTCTCTGAAAACAAACCGGCACTTCAATAAGGCTCACTCTTTCATTCACACTCATCTTCTCACACAGTTACAATATACCCTCCAAAATAAAACTGACATAGCCATTGACTTTACAAACACCAAGTCCTAATGAATGATAATATATGAATCAAACACGGGAGAACTGTTTCTGAATTGAAAATCATTTCACCCAGCAGCGTGGCAGATGCTTCTGGTCTTGAATCCACAGCATGGAGCTGCACAAACAAGGAAGTGAGCGCCTGTTTCCTCCAACTGAAAACTTCCCTTCTGTTCATCAATTCAATTCAGCCAAACTAGACACAACAAAACTCAGGAAGCCAAAATGATGGCATGATTCAAATCCTCATTTCAGTAACAACTCACTGAATCCCGCTGGGCCACACCGGGGAGTCGCCTTTGTCGTGTGTCAGAGGGGGAATATATAGACATTTTTGAAGCTGGAGACTTTACAACCTGAGTTGCATCAAAAGATAAAATGGAAAAAATCCCCTCTCAAGCAGGAGGACTTAAAATATCTCATCAGGTGACTTTGTTTGTTTGTAGTGTGACTTGTGCTTCTTTCGTTCCTCATGTTTGGTTCTTCTGAGACTCTCTGTTTCATTTGAAAGCAGAATAAAAACTACACCAAGTTCATGATCAGGAAAGAGACAGAACCTGCACATACATCACCACGACCACAAACCAAATTAACATTAACTACTTAGTGCAATGATTCATGACTTTGTGGCAATAAAACAGGGCATGCATGCATGACAATATTAAAATGAGTGGACTCATATGTGCATGTCATATCCTTTTCGGGGGAAACAGGTAGTGAGTCAAGCTCATGCGTGTCTCCTGAAGATATCACAAATGAGTTCAGAAACACGCTCAAAAGAGCAGCGAATCAAAAACAAAAGTTTAGTATCAGAGGCAAACAGATTAATGCTATTAATGCTCTGACAGCATGTTCACACCATCCATTCTAACTGAGGGGCTTTTCACACTGGGGACTCCGTCTGGAGACAACACAAGTGAACCGGGTTTAGGCCATAGACTTGATCCCGCCAAGAGAGCTGAACCTTGTCCCAGGAAGCTCTCAGCAGGGGGTGAGCTTCTAGCCTCAGGCAACTCTGTTCTAGATGCTGGACACTACATGTACAGCGCAACTTCATACAAATATGATAAATGCGGAGCAGTAAAGGGTCTGATCTCCAGACACATTTGTTCAAAAGGAAATTCATGTGTGCAGGTGTATGATAGCTCAGGTGTTTATTAGGCTGATAAACATCTGATTTTATTGACTGACTGATTTAGTTAAATGAATAATGTTGGGCTCCAACTATTTTCACTGCAGTGATCCTGCAGCTGTGCAGCTGTCTGTACGGAGGAACAGCAAGGAGGAAAGACACTGATTTGTCTGAAGTTACTGAAGATTACTGGACTATTCATTGATCATTTTTGATGTCTGGACTTCACAGACAGTTTTTCAGTAATCTCTGTCACTTTGTTCAACTTCCTGTATTGTTACGTGGATAAATCAAGAATGTGTGCATTACATTGCTTGTTTCCACTATTTTCTCATAAAATAAACATGATAACACGCTTTCATGTTTACTTTTGGCTGTGAAATGCCACGGCAGTTAATATCCGAGTTGGCGATGACTTGAAAGTGACAGAAAAATAAGGTGGTCAAGCTGATGTTCCTAAATGGATATGGGCTAGCAACACTCGTACTGCCTGGCTGATGATGACTTCCTTGAGGCGTGCTTCATCTTATTGTATTGCACATAGCGCCACCAGCTGAAAAGAAAAAAAAAAGGTGCGAGGCTTCAGAGCAGGGGTCAGCAACCCGAGACGAAATCAGCAGCGTGAAAACCCCCTAAAAATGTAGTAAAAAAGTAAGCGATGACGTGACGCAACCCTTGTGCCAATAACATCCACCACACCTACATTGTAGAACAACACTTTGATCCATGGGTAGAGCATTGCTCTTCCAGGTTCCAGTACATGCTAAGGTGCCGCTTCATCTTGCCAATACGCTGTAGAGAACTGCGAAAATATGGATGATCCTGTATAAATCAAATACTGGGCCAAGTGAGGTGCAGTAAGGCTGACAACGCAACAAACACAAGCACAAGATAAACACCACCGTGGGTGTGAGAAATGGTTCGCAGTAGGGAACGACCAGTCGTGCGTAAGACCTGCCCATGCTGTGCATCTTTCCAGCAGGCCTGGCAGGTGAAGCCTTGCTTTTCTCAACAAGCTCCCCGACCAGCCAGACGCTGCCCAGATGGACAGGCTCGACTGACTCTGCGTGCAAGATGGCAGCTACAATGACACTATTCTATAGAGCCTCGTGACCACTTGCAGGGATGGCAGAGTGTGGTGGGTACACAGGGAAAAGAGGAGTGACACACACACAGCTCAGTTGGGAGTCACTCAGTGCATAAATACAAATTCCAAGGCAAATCTGACATCTGCGATCTGCACTGGTGAGATGGTGGAAGACGGAAATCAATGGTGCTATCAGAGAGAAACAGCACCAGACTCTCAAATATACTACAAACTCAATTTTGTATTTTTATCCAGGGGGAAAAAAAAAAAATTAATCAAGAACCGGAATGGAGGCAATCAAGAACTCATAAGAAGTAAATCTCTCTCCAAACAGAAGCGGTCATATCTGACCCAATGCTGCTCCGGAATATTAAGGTCTCCTCCTATCACTAAGAACCTGGGACATATCAACTAAGGAAACAACCTTGACATCCATGATTTGAATCAGCAGAACAACTCTACAGTGTTTAGCCTAAGGGACTGTATAACAAATGACACGTTCCTCCTGGATGGAAGATTCAAATTTAGGCAAACTAACCAAACTGTGGAGTGAAAATGTAGCGCAACCTCAAACTATTCCTACCAGCACACGCTCATGCTTAATGGGGTGAAATCCAACAACATACTTGGACTTGTTTTAGTGGTTTGACAAGATCTAAGATGCATCCGATCATATATCAGTCAAACATAAAGTTCAGCAGTCCTCCAGCATCTTAAGGCACTGAGCAACAATTCAAACACTTGCTCCCTCTTATGACAACAAAAACCACTCGGCCTCACAAAAAAAGACTTTCTTTAACAGAAGTAGTATTTCACAAGAGGTTGACAATCTCTGTCGATATCGAATTGATCAGCCTTCCTAAGGAGGTTTTGCAAAATGTTGCCGGGCAATGATGAGTCACATGTTACTATGACACAATTTTTAAGATTGAAATTTGATCATTTTGATGCAAATAAATTGTTGATAAAAGTAGATGTTTATTCTCTCTGATTTTAAAGGGCAAATGAGAGCACAACTGAGTGGTCCCAGACGTTTGTGGCTTTGTGCCGTCTAACGAAAGAACTGCTGAAGATGAATTAATAGTTTCAATAACATCAACATGCAGTTGTTCTGGTGTGGTGTGACCCATTTTGGGGAGAACGTGGTCAAGTCAGGGAGGAGCTTAGCGATACAGAAAAACAGGAAACCCAAAATTTTCTTTTTCTATAACTTGAATAACATCGTGAGACTTAAGAAACATTTTTCCGAGGACAGTTGCAACTATACAGCAGTCGGTGCCAAAAGGCACGAAGAGCAATATTACACGGTTAAGCTCGAATCCATCTTCTGTTATCAAACAGCAATTCAAGGGACAGAAAACAGAAAGTTGAGGAAAGAAAGACGAAACACTTTCATTATGTTGTGGTCAGCAGAGCTTTGGACGGACTTCAAATGTGCAATGAGATGTTCGGTGTACAGACAGAGAAGCCATTACTTCCCTGCTGAGTACATAAGCCAGGCTCAGAGCTTAACGAAAGACTGTAACACAGCTCAGCTCCTTGCAGCTTTGGGGATCGACGAGACAGAGATTTCCTTCCCTACACATTACTCATGGTCAAAGAGAAGCGGGCTGACAGGTAGATAGGCTTGTTCTGTCACCTTTACTCCTTGTCAAAGTGTGCATCAATAGAGCCCCTTCAACCCGACCATCATTCAGCCAGTCTGGGAGGGAGAGAGCAGCAGGAAAAGGGAAAAAAGAAAAAGGTAATTGATTATACAAGTCTTCTGCTATCAACCATGATAACGCTGCTTTAAAACGCCAGGGGTCGAATCCTCCTACCAGGTGGGTAGAGTGACTACTTGATGAATATTTTAACATTCAATTTGTTTATGAACAAATAAATACTGTGTATCCACTGAAAATAGTGATAATGGAAAATTGAGTGTCCACCTCTAATGTTAAGGGTGTAAGAAAATATTGGTACACTTGAATATTGCGATACGTGACTCCGCGTCCTTGTATTGATAGTTTTGCTGAAATATTGCAATACTTGACTGTGTGATATTGTCTTGATGTTTTAAGTTAACTATATCGATAGTTAATACTTAGATGCTTGGATGTGCTGTGGGATTTGAGACGGGTTCAATACTAATGTTTTCTTTATGCACACTGGCGTTATTTTGCTGATAAAGGGAGCGATTCACTCCTCTGTTAAACAAAATTTAACTGAAAGTCAAACTAAATTGACATCAAAACAATAAGCTTGCTTTCATACATATCAAATTGTACTGCATTATCTGACTTTCCCCTTTAAAATGATTAAAATAATATTTGAAATATAAAGTTTCAAAACTACTAAAGGATACTGTATATCGCGCACACATACTTTACATGACCATCTGCATGCCTTAACAAAGGGAAGACAAAAAAACAGTGGCAATAAAGATCAAACCCATTAATTATGAGCCTCAGGTAACAAAACAGAAGTTATGCAGGTTGCATAATGGCTCTGTGAAGTTCTCCCTATGAAGGCAAAATCCAGAGTAGACACAGAACCTTAGCGGGTCAAGCTACAGCTTGCAGAGGTATGTACATTCAGGGAGACAGTTCTGAGGCAAAAAGACAAACGAAGGGAAAGATTGTAGTAGCAACGATGGCGAGTAACTGAACTGAAGTCTGATGGTCAGGTAAACCATGTTTGTTTAATCAATAGCTCCAATTGGAGCAAAGCACATGCCAATATGAACACAGAAGTATTTAAAAAGAAAACGATTTCGCAACATCACAAAGGAGCAGTTTGAATAATACAGGTCAGATTTATACTCGCCTTTAAAGCTACAGATTATTGTGCGGATACATGTTGCACACACCTAGGGAGGGGCATTCGTTTGTATGTGACTAGTTAGTTTTTATGGAAACATCACGGACACAAGCATAGCAAACACCAACAAAGACAAAAATGTCAGATATGCAGCTGGGACCACCTTGTCCGAAAATGGAACCAGGCGAGGCAAAGGGTGGCGACCGTGAGCTTTCGCCCATCATCACAACACTGAGACCGCTACTCAATATAGCGATAAACACTCCCAATAGGTTCGACTCTACAGCCGAATTTGGACCGTGGTTCTGGTTGAAAACAAATGAGCGCCCTGAGTTTAGCATATCACGTCTCCGGACTACGGATCCATACAGTGAACCCGAAGCTAACGCGGCGTAGCGGCGCGTTAACCGCACACAATTCCAGGCAACAGGACACTTTCCAGTCACGTCTTAAGTCCAAAAAACAGCCAAGCGCAACAAAAACACAGGCGCTGCTGTATCACGGGTCTCCCTGAGCTAAATGCTGCAGCACACCGCGAGACAACGCGAGTCCGCAGAAGACACTCACCCACAAGGTCTCACTCTAGCGACTAGCGATGCTGGTCCATTAGGAGGAGTCCGGATTTTCGGGTGCATTCAGGTTCACACTCGACAATACCGGCCGTCGCTCAGTGGGCATATGTGTGTTTATTATTGCCGTGAGTGGCGGAGCTCCGAGAGGCCTGCTGCTGGAGGAAATGGTCCCTGCTCCCGCGGCGGAGTGCGCAAGCGCAAGAGGAAGCGCGTAGCCACAGGCTGAGCGGTGTGTGAGCGCAACCACGTGGTCAACAAGTGAGAGTCAACTGATAGTTCACTTGTTACTGCGCTTTACACAAACCGGAGCCCTGACAGCTGCGAGCGGCGTTTTGCTCTCCAATTTTATTGTATTTTATTTTAGATGCAAACGAAGTATTTTTGGTATTTTTTTTACAGGTGGCTCTGAGGGGCTCTGCTTTTAAAAATATGAGCATAGAAGAGGATGGAACTTCTTTCAACCATGCGTAAAAACCACGCAGAGACAAATGTACACTGCAATAGTGGGATTGACAATGTGGAGGCCATTAACAAAGGACACTCATCTCATTATGGTTCAACTATAATCTGTGGGAAAATATGAGATGAGAGGCCTTTATAAAGCCGTAATACTTTGTACTACGGTACCTCACGTACATTCTTTGTATTCTTGTAAAATCTTAATACGGTTGCGCCAGATGAAGACGTATAATACTGTGCTATATTTTTTAACATTAAACTGTGTTCGGTTGATAGAGAACTATTAAAAAGATAAATGGATACAAATAAAATGAATACAATGCATAGTAAATCAATAAAATGGAACGAAAGATGTGGTGTTTTTTATGTTTTTACTCCCATTGCAGTTTCGTTGATGTATAACAAAACTGGTTCATTTCTTCTTTAGTCCTTCATTCTCGGTCCTTTCAGGACTAAAAGGGAGAAAGCCAACATTCGAACAGCAGCAACAGGTTAAATGATCGACGCAAGGTCGGTCGTCATCACGTAATACATCATCAGTCCACACGAGAGCGCTGTTTGTCTGAGCTGCTCACATTAGAGAACCGTCAAATTCTAACAATCGGTGTCATGTAAATGAATAAATGCAGAATTGCATTGAGATAATGTTTAAATTTCCCATGAATTCCCATCGGCCAAAATGTGTCACACTACGTTCATGCTGTGTGTCTGTGACATGAACGTAAAATACGTTTACAGACCGATATATTCATATGTAATTTATTTATTTGCATTCATACTCACAGTGTCTTTCAAACCTATTTCTTTGTAAAAAAAAAAAAGCAATTTGAAATATTTTAAACATTAGGGGAAAATATCTGACTGTGGCTGATGCTACAAATCAGTTTTGAAAGTCTCCATATTTCATGCAACCAGACCATAAAGTCAGCAATGAACTGACACAGCAGTGAAGCTGAGGCATCTAACTTCCTCCGTAGACTCACAACAGAGCAGGAGCAATCCATCTCATAATGCAGCGTTGATAGATGGGCCCAGCCAAAAAGTCTGGACGCCTTCACCTCTACAGTGCACTCAAAGGCCTGAATGAAGGGCTTTGCAGGTACTTTTGGAAGTCCCAGGGGAGGCAACCCGCAAGATTGTTATCTGAAAAGAGGAAATGTGTAACAGCGATGAGGTAAGGGAGAACGATCGGGGCTGCAATCTGTCATCGATGCAGCCGGAAAGAGCATGGCAGGTGTTCATTTTTAGAAGAATTCAAATCCCAAAAGCATGACAAAAATATCTGCTAATTCTCACATTTGTTGCAAACAAGAGCAAAACTGAAGTCACTGAGTCAAAACACACCATCTGATTGACGTGGTGGGAATTGCTTCTCCCTGGAGGAACAACGTAAACACAACATCATACAGTGCGCAGAAATTTGGGATTTAAAAAATCTATTCATCCATGTTTTGGACTGTCCATTCTGCTATGAAACAAGCGGACAAGTCTCCAGCCTAGCTTTCTAAATGAGCGCCGAGAGGTGATTCGTCTTTATGAAGAGCGTGTCATTTCACCATCTATCTTCGTTATTTCAACTTGAAAAACAACAGCTGGGGTCCAAGTAGATCCCAGAAACCTGACCTCTGAGATAAGGACAAATGTTCTGCAGATAACCAAACCTTTCTCTCAGGGGGGGCGGCAGATCTGCGGTGGCCATGCAGAGCCTTGTGCATGTACCTGCTCCCCCTGAGAAAAGCCCTTCATCCTGCTCATGACCTGATCTTGTTCCCATCACGGAGGATTCTCCATTTCCCCTCGTGTTTGTCTCTGCTGTGCGCAGCAACAAAGGGAAGATGGACGGCCTTTTCAAATCACGGCACACTGGAGAGTGAGACGCCTATTCCCGATGGACCTCAGGTTCACACGCACCGTCACAAGCTGCTCAATCAATCTTCTGTTGTGGGAAGGGGCTTTAGTGGGCCGGAGCCCCTACTGTTGCTGTGAGCTCAGTCAAAACATTCAGCGTGTTAGCGTGACAGAGGAGTACAAACATCATGTATGTGTGAACACCTGCACTTGTGGCGAGAGTGAAATGAACATCAGGGTCTTACGCAGCCCACTGCGTTTGTCATACGGGCCGTAAAAGCTAGATTGAAATATTATGTTACATAAGCATATCGTACAATTTCAAGAGTTCTAGGCTTGATTATTGGGTTCTACTTGCAATTTTATCTCTGGTTGGTTGAGACTTGTGCTGAGAAACAGTCGTCTACATCCAGATTCCCATGATGCTGAAGCTCACTTTTTTCAATCTTCGTTCTAAACGGTGACAATTCGATTCATTTAGCTTAGTCTATGGGTGAATTCAAATTCTTCCCTTGACCCTCAAGCTCAATCCTCAATCTTCACCTTCAGCCTTAGCCCTCAAGTGTTAAGGGCTGAGTGTGACTTAGAAATGTGACGCCGGCTAAATGAAGGCAGCATTACACAAAAGCAGCGTTCAGTCTGTCAATTCAGTAATAGATGGTTGACAAAAGTTAATGGAATAAAAGTAAATATCATGCAACAATGAGGTAAATAATTCATAAAATGGGATTAGATATGACAATTGTTTTTGTAATATTTATATCTCCATTAACAAAGAATATCTTTACATTTGTAGCTCGATTTTTTCACCACTATGGCCACCATTTTTTATTGGCTGAAAATACACATAGCATTCAGAATTGAGATACTTTATTATTTATTTTGCTCCTCAACTTAACTTTGTGAGAATTGGGACAGTCCTTGCTCTTTGCATTTTTGAGGTTCAGGACTGAGGTTGAGATTTAGGAGGGAAGTGGAATTCGCCCCAAAACTTGGTATCTGCATGCTCTAATACGATCTTGACTACAACACCACCATCAGCTCAGTTTGTGCCATTGAGGAGGCTTGCAGTTGCTGTTGGTAATCCAGATTAAACAGCTCCAATAATCAGAATATATTCATTGGGCCCACTCAGTTGCTGAGTTGGTGCTCTGCACGGTCGAAAGCTTTTGCCTGACAAGTGGGCTCTGAGGCATCTCCATCATTTGAAGGTTTGAATGATCACTGTACATCAAAACCTGGTATGTGTATATCAGAGAAGGTCAGTTTTCCACATTCATAAAATGAACAACAATATTAATTGTAATTTCCCAAGTCACGACAGAAAAAAAAAAATTGACAGAGCAGCAAGATGAGTTCTAGATTTGAAAGAATCATGTTAGAGGTTTGAGCCATTGTACAGAAGTTGGTGGGCCAAGATCCCATGCTGAAACATGCAGATACTGTACTTCAATCTAAGTCCTCTCATTTGTAAATACTGAGCACAACAAAGCTCAAATCAAACATCTATCTTGACTCCCTCACTATAAAGACAAGAGTGCGATGACGTTTCTCCAGCAGCCATTCAGGTCATAGTTAATACTCTGTTAAATGCCCTTCAAAGCCACATTAATAATGGAGCTAGCAAAGTAGATGCGACTGTAAATAACCGTGCATGCTAACTCCAACTCCACCTCTTTTCTGAGAGAAGTTTTGGGACATTGCAGTTCCAAATCCCTCGCAGCCAACCCCCGAAATAAAAGTCAAGCTGCGGAGACTTCACAGCTCAGAGCTGCTTTGATACATAAAGCCGGTGGGATCCTGTTAAGGCCTAAATGGCCTCTTAAGATCTCTGACCCGGTAGCTGACTACTTGGTGGCCCCCACATTTATAAGAACCCGCTGTTCAAAGATGAAACCACCTTCCCTAACCCTGCGTGCGGCGCTGACATCATGACACACACACAAAGCCACGCCACACACTAGATAAGTGTGTGTAAACGGAGAGATGCCGTGCCTGACGGAAATTCTCTCTTATCTTGAGGTCGGCTTCAGTTCCCCTCCCACTATTATTTACAAACCTTGGCTCTAAGACTCGTAATCTGTTTCAGTGGGCAACACAAATCTCAAACATGCCAATCGACATGTGAGCCCAGCAACTGCCTCTTGTCATGCAAACTGCCGCCTGAAGCGCCGCGTGCTGAGGAAGTGGGAGTCGCACGAGAGCGTGCTAATTACTTTCCAACCGCCCCACCAGGTGAGCGTCTTAATAAGACTCCACGACTTCTCTGCCACACGCTCACACGCAATCACGACATGTCTCGAACACACACGCAGGCACAGAAGTGTACACACACACACACATGCACACACGCTGGAGATATGGTCCTAAAACAAGTCTTCGAGAAAAAGCAGGTGGAACTTGAACTGAATAGGAAGTGATCTGTCAGCCTTGACAAGACAATTGACGCAGCTAGAGAGGTGTTTAAAGAACAGGTAAGTACAGAAGCAGTTACTGCACAACGCGAAGGTCAATTCACCCAGATATTAACAAAAACACTGACTTTATTGACTGTAATTACTGGTAATAGCCACTGTATAAATATGGGGTATCACTACCAGTTTTCTAAAGTGATCACAAGTCCTTCATTTAGAATGAATATATCTTATATATATATAAGAGCTTATTACATTGATTTGAATTTTTTTTAACTTGGTGCAATGCCATCTGATCGCTCCAGATTCTCAAACTGATATGTCTGGCTCGGTCAGAATCAGAAGAGAGCTGAAGCCAACAACAACAAGACAAAACTTCCCCTGAAGTTTTTCATGCAAGCCACCAGCATAACTGACTACCATGATAGGAGGATAGGTTTCTGTGGATAAAATAAAAAGATATATATATATATATATATATATATATATATATATATATATATATATATATATATATATATATATATAGAGAGAGAGAGAGAGAGAGAGAGAGAGAGAGAGAGAGAGAGAGAGGAGAGAGAGATATATATATAGATATATATATATAGATATATGCAGAAAGTGTGCTGCGGGGTGGTTATGACGGAGGTTGGTTGTGATGATGACATGTCATTGCAGTTTAAGTGTACCATACGACCAAATCCAAGGGTGTTTGCTAACAGGTGAACCTACTGTAGAACCTGTTCTTTTGTGCGTTTCATACTCTATGCTAAAGATATGCTCCAGTTGTGCTTCAGCTCCAGTAAGCACTGATGAAATATTGGAGATGAAGCTCCAATACAGCACTGCACTGAAAATGGTGCTCCAGTTGTTGTTATATATTAGATGTAATAAATGAATATATAATGAAGAAGAGGACATGAAGAGGACAAGTGTGAGGACGATCAAATATCATATTTCAGTTTAATGAAGACTAAATAGATATGTCATGGATTTAAGATTGTGCTAAAATGACTGACACCATATTACGCCAATAGGTAATAGAAACTAGACCTCAAATTATTTAATGTAATTGCATCAGAAATGCAGATGTTTTTAGGCCGCAAATGGCCTGCAGTCGGCCAGTTTCAGACCCCTGCTCTAAGGGCTCTGTCAAGGTTTGGATGGCAGCACTGGTGATGACATCACAGCCATTGAACCACACGATTCTGGACACACGCCTTAGAGCACCACGATGCATCGTGCACCGATCTGAGCTGATCTGTGGGCGCCAGTGTCATCAAAACAGCTTTTTGAGTGAGGTGGCTTTAACTTTGAGTGAGGTGAACTTTAACTTTGTGTTTGGAAGCTGCTGCACTTTGTGAGAATATTCGACCAGCGTCGAAAAAAAAAAAAAACACGGCAGGGCCCCTTTAGAATACCACAACTCTTGAATCAGTCTTTGATTAAAGCTTGACACACATTAACTCTCGTGACAGGTTTTTGGAATAAATGAGAACGACCTGTGGTCCATCAGAGGTTTATCCGGTCCTGCCAGTCAAGATAAAAAAAAAAAAAATCTCTAAACACTTAACTGTGAGTGACCTCTTTCCGCCAACGCAGCTCCTTCGCGCTTCAGCCTCACCGTCGAGCATCAAAGCGAAGAACACATGACACAACCAGAAAATAAAGACACTGATTGATCTCATTATTGGCAAAGATTCTAGGTCAACAACTTCGTGGTTTGATTCTCGCTTGAGAAGAACTGTTTACGTAAGGCTGAACAGCGGCATTGTAATTACAGAGTGTGGCGGACGGGATTATGATGACAGCCCTGGGAAGAAAATGGGCCGCACTGGCAGAAGCCGAGGCTCAGGTTCGGCAAAGACGGTGCCGGGAATATCCTCACCGAACATGCGACTCCTCGGCTGGACACCCCAAGGTGTCAACACAATCGCTCCAATTTAACCTTTTATAATAAGATTGTATTACATCAGGACAAAATAAATAGCTGTGAGTTAAAAACTAAGCAACCTGTTCATGAGTCCAAACAAATAAATCATTCACCAATCACTCTGCAGCCCTTTAATTTACTGAACACACCGCAAATATTAACCAGTTACATAAGTCACATGGCACTGTGGTGTGAGAGTGAGAGCCATGTTGTTTGTTACGGAGGATCAAAAGTCCACGCTTTGACACCTGTCTAGGTTGAGGTCATGGAGGTCTCTTTGGAACACAACACAGCAGTGCATTTTTACTGTTCAACGATTTAGAATCCAGAGGAAAGTGTTGTACAGATCAGAGAGCTTTTTAAAAGATGCTCAATTAGGAAGCAGTATCTACAAATAGAGAGCGTCATCATCTTGTTTAGAATTCCTGCTCGAGGCCAAAATGACTTTTCATCGAGTTTAAGAAGGTAATAATTCATCATATTAATGAGCTACGTTATTTCATTTAGGTGATTAAGGCTTCCATTCTGCAGCGCTTTTATTGCGTGTGCCTCGCTTGCTAACGCTGCCTTGACTCACACTGAAGTCAGTTGGAAGTAAGATCTTCTGTAATCTGGGCTTTTGTGATGACACAGGCTTCGTGTCGATCAGAAATTGGCCTCGCACCTATACACAGGATGGGTTGGACAGTGGTGCAGTGGTTGGTACTGCAGCCTCACAGCAAAAAGCGCTACAGTGCCAGTCCCACTGGGACATGGTCCAGGGTGACCATTTCCTCTCGCCCTTCATACCAGGAATATGTAAAAAAAAATGTATAAAATAAATGAATAACTAAATAAATAACAATAATACTGCAGTATGCCACAGGTATATTTAAAAAATGCATTATTATATATGAATGTATATATATTAAAATAATACAATAAAAACTGTACATATATTGAAGAGTCTGCAATAAAATTTACATATGAATGCCAACAAACAATAAAAAACAAAACAATATGGGCAGAGAACAAAAAAGACAGAAAGAAAAAAAACTGGAAAAACCTGGCCTTCAACCCCAACCATCCTGAGCTCTCACGCTAACCAGGAGACAGAAAGGCACAGTCGCACGCTACTGTCAGCATGACAGCGAAGGTACTTTGGACTCTCACGCTAGATAAAAGGCGGCTCAGTCGTTCATAGAAAACCAGGTACCGACTGATTAAACCCAGTCCAGACACCGTAACATGGACATTGAGTGACATAACAAGCGCTTATGCTGTTTCATTTGCAGATGTCTATAAAGCAACAAGAGAGCAATTGCATGCAGCCTTAGCTTGGAAATCAGTTTTTAGAATAGCGCGTTGTATTTCAAGTCCATAACAGATGAATATAGGATGCAGCTCAAGGCGAAACATTCGCCAACTTCTGGGGAAAGCATACATTATAAATCAAAGCAAAACTCCTTCTATAGCTTTAAATATGAGTTTATTATCACTAACCCCTTTGGCCTTGGTGTGTACAGTGGAACGTTTGGTCTCAGCATTAGCACCATTGATTTAGCCACTCTTGTGCTTCTGTAAAAGTTTTTTAAAAGTGCACAACTGTTCGCTCAAACTTAAAGATCGAATGTGCAATCTGAGTTATCAGTTGTGGGCGCAGTGTTGATGAGTCATTATGCACATATGGCGGTTAATTATTGTCATTAGAAGGAAACAGTGAATGAACAATTGAACAAAATATAAATGGCTTTTATAGGATCAGAGCACGGAGGTGCACAAAAAGAGAGGCAGACTGTCCGCGTCAGGTGTGTCATGACCAAGCCTTCGCACCTTCGCTATAATGAACAGCGGCAGCTGAAGCGCTCCTTCAGTCTGAGACTCCTGCAGGGGACAGTTTGGACTCATTACCAGGGAATTTGGTTGATGGTTCCTGACCATAAGAAGGCACAAGACTTCTCTGCTGACAGAATATGTAATCACATTCTATGACATAAATCAACTCAAAAACACAAGATGAGACCCCCTACCAGTTTAGTTATTCATCAAAGTAGCAGGCAAAACAGGCGGGCGTTTCATACAGTGGCCCATCACTGTTCTCTCTCACGTCTCAATGTTAAAAAAACAAATTAATGTATTCATAAAATAAGCACAATGTCAAAATATTTGGAAGCAAATTTAACACAGTTGTGTACTTGTGTAGATTTATAATCTCCTTGAATTCTCTTGAGAAAATATCAAACAGTGAAGTTTACTTAGAGAACAAGGGACCATGAAATGTTACCTGTTTGGGAAGTGATGAAAGCCAGTGTCATTTTTTTTCTCACCACAAAGCTACATGTGATTATTTACAAGGAAGTGTTTTGTCATGCCATGAATCAAAATATCTGGGCAGAGCTCCAACTCAAACAGGCTTAATGAATAGCAGTAGTGTACACAGACAGACAATGCACTAGACAAATCATTGCAAGTCAGAACAGATGCACAAGCCAGCGACGTTTCGCACTGACCTCAGTCATGTTGAAATCTCATAAACTCATTACAATCGCAGCTTCCAGCATGATTTACGATTGACCACGCGGGTCTCGGATATAAACTCAAGCTAGGTCTGATTCATGTCGCCGTAGATCTATTTTGAGCCTTTCAGAACTTCAGTAAGGCTTCAGAGGAGCAAAATTAAACAAATGTATGATCAATGACTGTTGCTGACTTCTCAGAGTAGCAAACCGAAAGGTCTCGTGTTTCACGTTCCATCGGAGTTTTGTGGTTGGGTAGCTAAGTTGCTAAGCTAACGGCTGCGTCATGAACCTTCAGTACTGTTGTACTGGAATTACTTGATCCATGTTTATTGTGTTTGATTTTGCAAACATTGCATGTTGAATTAAAGTCAGACCGAACTTACATTGTAGAAAAGACGAAAGTACGCTTCTTCCACACCAGACTCATTTTTGTCGTGCTAATATTTTGCACACTTTTTTTTTGTTTTAACCTGCTATCAATGCAAGCTTGCGCATCAGCTTAATTTTTTTCGGACTGAGGAGGATTTTTCGAATATTCCGTGTACTGGTCGTTGACATGTCACATACCAAAAACATTCGGCATGGCGACGCGCTTGATTGTGTTCATATCCCAGTGTTCTTTAGAGCAACACACATAAAAACAACCAGCTTGCTGCGGAGATTGAATATGATGACGGTGTGTGTATCATCAAGCTCATACCGATGTAAATTGCCCGCATTGTACAGAGGACCACAACGGCACTGAAAAGCGACATGCGGAGTCACTAATTTTATCGAAACACACGTCCCTCTAACACAGTTTATCACCCATGTTGTGTGAAACTGCTGTTACAAGCGAATGTTACGTATTTAATCACAAATGAATATTCGCCTCCAAATTATTTTTTGCAACCTTAACTGTCCAGCTGCAAATACGAGACCTGAGGAGGTTACTACTTTACACAATACAGTGCGACTCACAGCAGTGTATATGCCATAAATATGATGATGCCCAGCCATCATCATCATTGTTGGAAGAGAAGAGGAAGAGCATTTCCTGTGGATCGGATAACCCCAGTAAAAGTATGCAGTTCACTGTGGCCACCGTCTAGTGACAACATGATACATGCAAATTAGATGAGTGAATTCACTCTCATCCCAAACTCTCAGCCATTTCTCATTTACCATTTATCTTTATCTCAAACCATTGTCAAGCTACAACCTTTTGAAATAGTGATAGATAATACTCGTCCAAAGGGTTGAGACACAACATGACATTTGAGGATTGGTGCAGTTTGGTTCAGTCCAGGTTTGTCATGGTTGAGGTCTTATACACAGTTGTGCATATATATATATTGCTGATAAACTGATGAAAAACAGCAGCTTTGAAAAAAAAATGTATGAAAAATACACGTCTGATGTGCGAAGGCCCTTAGGATAATGTGTGGCTCTAGCAGGTAAATGCTCAGTCTTGGCCTCGGAAAGGAAAATAATGTTATGTGCTATTTGTGCTATTGTCAATCTGATGTAAAATAATATTTTGTTGTTTAAATCTATGTAATGGGTCCATCATTTGATTCAGGAATATACCAAATTCAATGTATATCCATGCCTATCCATGTTCCTAAAATGCTGCTAAATCCAGCCTAAAAAGGACAAGCTTTGAATTTGTGTTAATGATATTGAGTTAAACTCATATTTCAATTTGGAAATGAGTAGCAATCATGGAGGTCTTTGATTTAACCAAAGTGAAATCTCCCTTAAAACTAAACACATTTTTATTTCACTTGTGTGTGTTTTAAAATGCCACATAATGTTGATTCAAAATTCATCTCTGGCCATGTGCAAATCTAAATGACATATCAAGTCACTGGATTCAGTTGTTAAAGCTAAGCAGCTTTCGCTTCCCTTGTTTCCCTTCTTGAGTGTCCAAAGAAATGTAATAGAAAATCAATCAAGACAGCCTTCAATTAATATACATATGAACGCAAAATAGCTTTTCTCATATTTTTAGGGTTAATTTAGTACAACTTCACTTCACTTTCATTCGACCTCTGACAGAACAAAGGTGACCCATGATGAGGAGCCAAATAAATAAATCAATTCACAGTGAAACCGTTTCCTGTGTAATATATGCATTTACGACTCTCTGATGCAAGAGTGCATGCTACAACAATGGCCTGTTTTATGGGAAGAGTTTTATAGTTTCATGCTGTTTAATGAGATTCATTCATTCTAATGGAATCCTTCTCTGTTTTTGCTGCAACAAGCATCACTCACAAACAAATTGGAATCCTCGTCTTATTCTCCCGGAAAGCTCAGGGACAGATACTTAGAGTCATTCCTGGAATGCGTGGTACAGTGTAAGCAACAGCCCACCCGGCTCTTGCCTCGCGGTGGCCGGGGGCTTCCAGGGTGGATGGCATCGCGTGTGAAAGCCTCAGCCCTTCCCTAACCACTCAGCGTTTCAAGCATTGTGCAATTTGGGCATTAGCTCCCTGGCCACCAGCCTGAGCGCTTCAGATTAAATTATAAAGTCGAAAGGTAAACATTGCTTCCACAATTGATATCACATCGGCCTTCCGAGCAGACTGGGACAACGCCGCTTCCTGTTGTGGAGGAGGGTGGGGGCTGGTTTCCTGTGCTGAGCCGGCAAGAAGGAGGGAGGGGAGAAAGACGGGAGGGCAATCAGACAAAAAGCCAGGCTCTGCATAACCTTTAGAAGAGGGAGGGGGTTGTTTATTGATCTTAGTCACACACGTATTGTAAAGAGGAACTTTGGCACTGGTCCTTGGCACGCTATGAGAATCATAACAAGACTCATGGGAACTAAGTTGTTCTATCTCACACATCCAAGAACAAGGTGTAAAATGAAGCATATATGCAATTAAAAATGAAACAACATGGAGGTATCACTTTCCAAAGAAACAATAAAGGGAGCCCCATCCTGTTGTGCAAGCTTTATCTGCCACGAACAGGAAAAGCAGAGGCCCGTTTTACAACTACGCTTTCGAATATTACAATGTCCCACTGGCCGAATCTGCTGACCTCTCACTCCTCCATTGTTTGGGGATCCTGAGTGTGAAAGTGAACAGACTGACAGCAGCCAAATAAGTTGGAGCACATTTCCTGCTGAGTGGATATAAATGAGTGGAAATGACTGTTTTAAACTCTTATCTAATCAGGAAGGTTGAGCAACGTTCGGATCCGTGCTGCTCCCTGGGGACTGAAGCTCGGATTCTCGCAGTCTGGGGTTGTTAAAATGACTTTCACTGGTTGAGTCCTTACGTTAGCGTGCCGAATAATGCGTCTGCACGTAAGCTACTTATTTTTGACCTCCTCCCTGGAAGGCAATGCCCTCGAGAGCCCGAAGACTTGTGAAACTGAGCGCAGTTTCTTTCCAACTTTTTCCGATACCCTGACCCCACGCTGATGAAATAACGGATGTGAAGAAAAGCACCAAGGCGCCGTACCATCACTCCACCTCACTAACCTACACCAAAACCCTGTAGCTCACAGTAACAGCCAAATGTCCTCAAGAGCACTGGAGATTCACCTCCAGCAGGAACCCCTCAACATCCCACGCCGTGTCACTTCTGAGTCACCATTCTCTTACCCAATTGGAAACTGAGAGTCAGACTGGAGCTCCGCTTCTAATAAATCAGACTCTTGGCAACACATTTCTGTCACTCAGATGAAACCTTTCCCTTTTGCATCTGGGTCATGAAATTTATGACACGCTGGCGCTAATCCCAGGCAGGCCGAACTTTCCATCATTGTGTGGTGGAGAGCTTGCTCACCTACTCCACCGCCCAGAGTTATTGGAGCTGCTCTGCTACTGATGGAAACCAACACATCATGGAGCACCCGGCTTATGGATTTATTGACTCACCCCTCTCGGGCTGCAAAGCCTCAAGAGCAGAGCAACACGTTCTCACTCCTAAGGAGTCAAATATCAACTTTTGTCAAGTGCACTTTTGCGTGTCAGAGTGATGCAGACGTCCGACGTGTGCGCTGAATGTAACACATCAGGCGTTCAGTGGAAGCACCTGATGATGGCGGTTGCGGTAAGAGTTAAGCCACGGGGGTTGCGGTCCTTTTGCTCTGGATATATAGCACCTGATATGCACTTCTTGGTGTCCGCTCGAGGCTCACTTCCCAAAGTCCCAGTGATGATAAATGAAAAATGATAAATGATAAATGAAAATAATGTTTTGTATTAGTTATATTAGCCCACACCTGAAACACAATCATTCTAATCCACGCGGAATCTCCACAGTGTTGTGTCTCTTCTGCTGCTCAACGCAAACCTTACATTGGATGTTATCAGCGATATACAGTATAAATGTAATAGGTATGTTTTTGTTATGTGTGAATTACTTCTATTACTTTGTTTTTGTTTGGGGACTTTTATTTTGAAGGGCAACGCTCTGCGTAGACAGGACGGAAGTTCAATAGCTCTCTTTTTCGTTGGACTCCGTCAGTGGGTGAGCAGCGGTTGCGTCGAGGCCCCATCCCAGTGTGACTGTGTTTTTTTCTTTTTGTGGTGGATATCCAGTAAAGCAAATTGAAAAAAACTGAAACTCAAGTGCACACATTCTGTTGGACCAGCAAAGAAATAGTGGGGTTACATATATAAGTAGCAGTGACTGAAACGCACAGCCAATTTCGGGGCTTTAGATGGAAATTGTTACCGACCTTTCAAGATCCAAGCTTCAACTCAAGCTTGTGGTTTCTCTCTGAAAAAAGTGCCAGCATTTACCTTAAAAGTTGGGAAGCTCACCATAGGTGTGGTACATTTTGGAAGCGCAGTCTTTGCTGTGATGTACAGTATGTCAGTTCTTTAAGGAAATCCATGTGTGGTATCTTCTGGTCCGGATCAACCCCATCTAAATAACTTTGTACCATGATGAAGACCATGTAGGTCTTTGTCTCAAGTAATGACAACATGCACAAGGTCATCTCCACTTTATACTTTGGCTCAGCTTTGTTTTCAACAAAACACTTCTACACTGCCTGTAATCGTCAACATGACTGAAACCATCATTTAAAATCTAATCTAATACCTCTTTCTATATATTTTCTATAAAACATGTACACTGGCAAGAGCCCATCACCAAGAGGTTACACCCACAGAAAGAATGGATGGATGGAACCTGGATGCACAATTGAAATGACTCATGTTAATGTTGTCATTTTTGGTTCTGACGACTAGATTGAGATTTCACTTTTTGAGGAGATGTAAAGGTTAATAAAACAAAACGAGAACAGAACGGCACCAGTCTTCAACAAGGCACACAATTGGAAAGAAGCTTGAGCTAAATGTCTTAATGACTCCGGCTGAGTTGAGATGCATTTCATTACACTAAAAACATCTGCAAACATTTGTCAGGATTGCTGCGTCTCAGGGGGATTTTTATAGCTAAAATTAGTTGGATGATGAATACGAACTTTGGTAAGACTGTGGGAGAGACTGTGTAACCTCACCTCACATTTCAAAACTGCAAAATCACGGTGACGTTTTTATTTTTGTGTGTATTCCTGGAGGGAATCATGTTCTGGGTGACATTTCCTTCAGTAAACAATAACAGCCTTTCTGTGCTCTTGATCAAGAGTATCTTTAAATACTACTTCTAATATAACAGGTTTAGTTGCACAACACTAAGGGATTGTTCTCTCATTCCAAATATAGTTTCACAATATATGAGTAAACCTCTAAAGATAGCTTCAGAAGTTGAATCATTTCAGCGCTTTCCTTGAAATATTATTGTGCTCTTGTTTCAGGTCTTTATCTGGGTAGTTGTTTCTGGACATTTTGGCAATAGAACAACCACATAAGAGTAAACTATTAGTCATTACAGTGGCAAATATTCTTGTCTGTCAGCAGTCACAACATTAAATGGAACATGAATTTAGCCTTATTAATTTGTTGGCCACTTCAACACAGATGAATGTTAGCATAAGCATGAACAGTGCTAAATCAGTGATAACAAAAGAGTTATTCATGTAGTGGGTTGTGAATACTGCTGTGAATAGTTTTTAACTTAGCACGTTACTTTATCTGACTGCTATTGCCGTCCGATGTCACTGTAATTTGACAAGGCTAAGGCTAGCTAGCATCTTATGTTAGCGTTTTTGCTCTTACACAATTTATCTGCTTCAACTCGCCAAAGAAAAGTTAACACTTCGTAGAGTTAGCTGCTTTTGTTAGCATTTTGTAGTAACATCATTCAACACTTTTTTTTTTTAAATGAAGAGAGCGTGATTTTTAAGTTGTTTTATTTAATTTGTTTGTCATTGCTTCGATCATATTCCCATAGAAACTTTCATTGATACATTTAAAAAAAATACAAAATTGCTTGGACCACTGGAGCATCCACTCCAGAACCATCCATCAAGTTAAATCATTCAAATGGACAAATACAATTGTCACTTCAAATATATACATACAAACAGTAGGCACATGGTAATTCCATTTAAAAAAATGACAACAACGATATACATATAAAATCACATTTTGGGATACAAATATAGCTTCAGTGTCTTACATCCACATTTGGATTGACTTAATATAAAGTGTGTATGCAACCATATTGTTAAACCTAAGAAATTATAGCAATATGAAGATGGAACACAGATAAATAGTAAAGCTTATAAATTGAAAAGAATATCTGCAGCATATGAGCAACTTCTGAATCAGAGCAGTTTCAATCAGCAGACTAAACTCTGGGAGACGCAAAAGAGACTTGTTTTACTTCACTGAAAGGCTCCGTGTGGAGCGGTAGCTCTTAGACCCCGAATCTGAGGCATCGCCTCAAAATACTTCTCTGTCAACATCCACATTCAAGAGAAAAGGCCTTATATTGTATGGATTAAGCTTGACATCCCATGCCATACATTCTGAGCAAATGGAATGACTCACCAGCTCTCTGACTCATGCATGGTTTGAGTCATTTAATACCAGTGAGTGACTCAGACAAATGGTAAACAGCTTCACTGCACATTCTGGGCTCTTAAAGTGGCTGTTAGGTGGCAGCGCTTGCTCCTCATCGTCAGACCATATATCGGGGTCATGTCCAGTGACTTCCCAGGCGGGCAGTGGAATTGCATGCTGTGGATGAAGATGGCCAAGAAAAGGAAGACTTCATTTCGGGCAATGACCTCGCCTATGCAGCGCCGCTTTCCCATGCCGAAGATCAAAACCTTCTCCCCCTCGAGCTTGTTGAGCTCTGTGCCGTCAGCGCTCAGGAAGCGGTCGGGATTAAAGGAGGATGGATCCTTCCAAACTTCACTGAAACATCAGCACAATGATCGTTTTATTATTTTGGTAAATTAATAAGTCCTCACGCAGCAACACATTTCACAGAGGATCTATGGAGTCAAACGCAGCAGTACAAAGCTGTATGGAAGCAGACAACAGAGCGTTAAGATGTAAGACGAACATGTACTTACGGATCGTGGTTGGTTTGCCACTGATTGATGAAAACGCAAGTGTCTTTTGGGATAAAGTAGCCGTTCAGAGACGTGTCTTTTGTTGTGCTGCAAGGAAATGAAAAGAAGAAACTTCAATGAAGGAAGCAGGTCTATCATTTACGTTCTTGTGGCTTTGAAGAAATGGTTTCATGGTTTTTTTATGTGCGTCTATGGTACTTCAGCATGCCAATTTACCCTCTCCGAAAATGTATTTTCACAGCTATTTATTATTTTTAAATGAAAAAATATTGTTTACTTGATAGGTACGTAATATATTATATCATATTATATATTTGTGCATTATAAAAATTCATATTTCGGTTCTTAATATGGCAATGTTATGATACTCATCTTTTGAATAACTAAGTGCTGAACAAAACCCAATATTAGTTGAACAGGCAGACCTTCTTTGATGACAAAAAATGAAGCAGGAGATGCTCAATATTTCTTGGTTAATAAAGGCGTGAAAGAATCTCACCAGTGGGGGATCGTGAAGGGCATGTATCCGGAGTGACGGAAGAGCTCCAGGATGAAGGCCTCCAGGTAAGGTAAGTGGGCTCTATCGGCAATGCGTGGAAGCCGCTCCGTACCCACTACTCCCCCTGGGCGCGATCAGCAGATAGATTAAGTTCTTTGTTCTGGAATTGTCATTTACAACATAAAGGATGAAGCCACTTACGGATTTCTTCATAGAGTCTTTCTTGTATATCCGGATAGGACACCAAATACATCATAGCCCAGGACAGGCCGGTGGAGATGGTGTCGAAGCCTGTCGAGGATTAACATCATTACTAAACAGCGCACGTCAGAGAGAGATGGAGCGGCAGAGAAACGCTGCTCACCGGCTCCAAACAGGTCATTAACAATGCAGACGATCTTCTCATCTGACATCTGGATGTTGGAGTTCTCGTCCAGCTTTCTGTCTTCGCAGTGATCGATGAGCGAGTCGGTGATGTCACGGATGTTGTCCTGGGAAGAACAAAGCAATACACTTTTTAATAGATCGTCTTGCACTTTAATGAGAGCATAGTTTCAAAGGATTAGGAGAACATGTCATCTCTCTGTGCTGGCTATGTAGCTTATTCATACTGTGAACAAATTGTGGTATTGTCTTTCATGCAAGGTCGTGACCACGACTTCATATTGAGATAGAACTGGACACATGCTGGATACAAGGCTTTGCTCAAATCATGTGACATCATCAGAAATGTTGGTGTATTTACCTTGTCAAACGTATTGTAGTGATCGATGACAATCTTTCGCACAAAAGTGTTGAAACGGTCATTGATGGAGAGGAACTTCTTCATGGTGGTGCTCGGTAAATACCGGAGAGCAGGAATGAAGTCGGCCGGGTTCCCGCTGCCTGCCACCGCACCAAACTCATCGCTGAGGTTCACCAAGCTGAGCAGCTCCTGGTCGTTGTGGTCGTAGCGGCGGCCGAAGCACATGCCGCAGATGACGTTGGCGACCGAGACGACGATGTGGCGGTAGGGGTCGAAGGTGCCTTCTTTCTGCATGACGCCGTCCAGCTGCTTGATGAGGTACTGTGCCTCCTTGGTGACGTGCTCCTCCAGCATGCAGGAGAATTCTGGAGTGGTGCTGTTCAGCGTGGAGAAGGAGCGCAGGGCATTGTAGGCCAGCTTCCTGCGGGCTCTCCAGACGCCTGCCTGGTCGGTGCTGAACGCCAGACTCTTGCCGTCGCTGATGAACTGAAAGCTGTACAGGTCAGGTCTGCCTGCAAAGTCCTCTCCCTGCTTGATGAGAGCTTGTCGCAAGGTTTCAAGGCCACTCAGCACCACGACGGGCCGCATGCCAATCTGGATCTGGAACACCGGGCCGTAGCGCTTGCACATGGAGGAGAGACTCAGGTACGGTCTGCTGCCCACCTCCAGCACGTTTCCAATGATGGGGATGGCTTTGGGACCGGGGAGCTTTTGGAGACCCTCAGGAATCTGAGTGTGGAACATCTTGATCATCAGGTAGACCAGGCACAGGGTGGTCAAGGCCAGCAGACCTTCGGATACGGACACTGATCCGATGAGTGGCAGGATCATTAACGCCATGACGGCTAGCTTTTTTGTTTTCCTCCTCACAACCTGGGAATTAAAGAGGAGGAGCGGTGAGCGATTAAATGCAGGGAGCAAAGGTGTTGTGCAACATGTTGACTTCATGCACAATGAAGACAAAAGTACACAGTTCCTGATCTGGAATTTCAAACTTTAATTCTGCACTGGCACTTCTGTGCGACAAAGTTCCACGCAAACTGCAATAAAAAACGTGGAAAAACAAAGTTGCATTTGCAAAAATCTGAACTACCGGCTTTGGTGGCTGCGATCGCCTGAAACATCAAAAGAAAAACTCCAGCTTACCTTGATCCCGCAGGGCAAAGAAGACAAGGAAGGTGGCTACCCAGGAGCAGACAGGTAAATACTGTTTATGATTGCGTTTACTCCTGATCTTCCCAAAACAGAGAATGGGCTCCTGCTTTATAGCGGGTCCTGCAGCTTGATTGGCTGCTGCTCATGATGTAACCCTCCCTCGTCCTCTCTCTCCCTCGCTGCTTGTCATGAATGAAGAGAAAAAGGTGTGTGTGTGCGTGTGTGTGGGGGTGTGTGTATGCGTGTGGGTGTGTGTGAGTATCTGCACGAAAAGCTCTGCATTAAATAGGTGATTGATTAAGTGTTTCGTGCAAGATCAGTTCCCTGCAACAATACGAGGCTGGAGAGCTTTTTGTTTATATCTTTAATGATAAAACACGCATGTTGTGCCAGGACTGTGTGTGTGTGTGTGTGCATGCATGCCGCATGTCAATGATAAACTTTGGTGCTGAATAACTGTTGTTTTAAGTTTTTGTTTTTTGGATTAATTCACTTTGGTTTGAACTTTGAGTAACTGGAAAAGAGATGTAACTCAGTAACACATAAACACAATCTGCACATGACAACCACACACACTCACATGTTTGGTTTTTCTATCCTTGTGGGGACTTTGTGGGTTTTTTCATCACCATAATGCTTACCCCAGCCACTTACCCTAAACCTAACCATCCACGACTCTGAATCAGACTTAAACCCAATTATAATGACCCAGTCATTTTGAAGTTTTCATCCTCAAATTGAGGCTTTACCTTGTGGGATACAGCCAAATGTCCCGGTGTTTTGTCAAAAATAGGTCCCCACAAAGTATGATAAACAACCCCTCCCCCCACACACACACCAAGTTGAGTTTCAATGATTGATTGTTAAAGTTTATTGCTAAAATTGAGTTACTTTTTTTGCACCTTTGTGTCTGATTTCCTATGTGCAACTGTGTGTGTGTGTGTGTGTGTGTGTACTTGTATAGCTATACTTGTAGGGACTGATTCTTGGAAACCTACTTGTGAGATCAAACTTTAATTTGAATATGAAAACTTCATAATTTCTTGGTCATAATAATTGGGTTTGAGTTTGGTTAAGACTCCTGGTCAAGGTAAGCCATGTGTTTTGGATGGTTAGGTTAAGGGCGAGAGGCTGGAGAAAGCATTATGGCAATGACAGGTAGTAGTACAAGTTACTGTGTGTGTGTGTGTTGGAGTGTACGTCATTGTTCATCTGTGTGGTAATTCTAGAATGATGGGGGTCACTTTTAGCTGCAAGGACTGGTCACCTCGCTGGAAATTTGACCTCTGACCTTCCTCACCAGTGACATGAATACTTCACCCAGGTGAGCAAGTCAAACCCAAGTTCATGTCTATTTTCTTTTTTTTTTTCAGTCCAAAATCTGACACACATCTCATGCAATGACAGGTTATGCAGACACTGCGTTTCCATGTCTGCCCGTCACTATGTTCAAATACACTGAATTTTAAAATGTTACAAAACATCCTGGAAATGATGTTGCTCCGACCGCCGCAGTGAATCTACAAATCTTTTAATCTGTGCTTTAATTGGTGTTGCATGTGTGGAGGTAATAGGTCGGGGTGAAAACAGGAGTCTGTGACAGCAGCCACATGAACCACCCAGGCAGGTTTAAGTCCTGATAAAGCAGTCAAATGCCATTGCGTGCTTGTACCTGTTAGTTCTCCGCTGGAGTGAAACATTGACCAGTTGCGTGAGAGAGCAGTGATCAAACCCTCACCTCCCCTTTGAAGAGGATGCTGGGGGGTGAGCAAGGGGGGATAACAGGCAGCCTGGCTGGAGCAGGAAGACAAGTTAAATATTGTTGCCTCAATAATGTCACTGTAATAAAATTCAGAAAAGGTCAACACAGAAAATCAACTTATTGTATGTATTTACGATTTTAACATACTGCTATCGCCTTGCTTTATCGATTGTCTTTGTAATCTATTATTTAAAAATGTAAGGCTTAATATTAGCACTTTAACACACACACACACACACACACACACACACACACACACATATATATATATATATATTTTTTTTTTTTTTTTTGGCAAAATTTTTAAACTGTATGCCGACCTCACTTATTTATTTTTCTTTACTTGTCGGAAATTATTCGACCAAAGTTGTGTCAGCAGTGTCGATTATTTCTTCATGCTGATTCTGTTCAAATATATTGTGCAACTAAAAATAGTATTATTTATTTATTTATTTATTTATTTTCTATTCCCACAAGTGCACATACATTCAAAGTATTTATTTGTGTGGTCTACACTGTGTGTACATAATAATAAAAAAAAAAAAAAAAAAAAAAAACCAATATATTCTACTTTTATTTAAATTTATGTTTGTTTTTTTTCTGCCTATTCATGATTTTTATTTCATTTATTTTTGCAGGTGTCAATTCCTACAAACTCGATTCCTCAAATCTTGTCCAAGATCTAATACTACATGGATTTGGCAGTCGAAGTTTCACAAATAACATGAACATTAATAAAAAATAATATAATAACATAAAATCTTATATCACCATATACTGTATGTTTTCCCCATTTTTGCTGTCACAAATCAAAATATTTATTTATTTTATTTATTCCCTTCTATCTACATGTAAATTATTATTTTTAATTATAATTGTAATTGTAAATTGTTTATGGGGGGGGGTTGAAATCGTGATGGGAATAGATGAGAAATTAATTTGTTTATTTATTTTTCTATTTTTTTTATTCATACTGAACAATATGCATTATGTCTGACCATAGGAGATTTGTGCACCAAAAATTTCTTAAAAACTGGTCATCAATTTCAGCCTATGCATCTGCAATTACATCATCAAAAAATAAATAAATAAATAAATGTGATTCCAGACAACAGTATCTCCGATATTAAAGGAAAATATTGAAGAAGAAGAAGAAGAAGCTAGATGAATTTTTAAAGGAAACTGGAAGTGGTTGAGTGTTCCACTTTTTAAAAACTTAAAAACTGACTTTGAAATCAACTCATGACCTATTTGACATGTTATGTTGAACACCGCGATTATTTCATTCAAGGCGCTTGAAGATGTTATTGGATGCTTTCCTTTCCGTTTTCATTTATTCATCAAACAGCGAATATCCTTGACAGTGAATCAACTTTCTCAGGTTTAGATGTGTTGTCATGACGTCACCAATGTGCCTTCGGTAGCAAGTTGGGGATTTTTCCTCTTGAATCCACGCCTCCGTTTTCATAAACTGTTCTAGACACGCGCGTGGAAGAAAGAGCCACTTCATCGCACGAAAGTTTCACTTTCGCGAAGCCAGCGGTCCGATTACTGGCTACGTGTGTGCTGGTGTTGCTCCTGGAGGATCGAGTCTCCCGGGACTCGGCGGGTTGCGTGAGAAGCGGAGCTGCAGACCAGAGGGGAGGGTCTCGGACTTCTGGACAATCCTAAATCTGCTTGGTCAAGTCACGCGAAGGCAGCGGCCACTGGAAAAGACACAAGGGTCTTAAACTTGCAGAACAAAGAGTGCGGGACGCGACACTCTCTCTCCCTCTCTCTCTCGTTCCCCTCCGCATGTCAGCACGCCGCGCGCCTGAACGCGAGGATCTTGGAGCTTTGGAGTCATGCAATGTGCCACTCAGCCTTCATTCATCCAGTCATGCAACAACCGTGGGGCCGGATCCAATTGCAAAACACGTTACGAAAACTCCAGCAAAAAAACAAGTTGAACTGGTCACCTTTCTGTCACGCATCGCTCAAAAGCAGAGCCCCGGGTCTGTGGCGAGGTCACGGGATGTCGGCGGACAGTTGGAGGAGAAATGATAATAAAGACAGACGCCGACTCCAACAGCGTCACTATGGCAGGGGGTTTTGCTATAGTTTTATATTCGAATCAAATAAAATAAAAACATTTTATTAAGGAAATGCTCGTGTATAAGAATATATTTTATTGAAATAAATAACCACATGCAGTTATTAAGTCCAGGCTACGCTGAGTTTGGTTTCCACTAGGTGCTCTGGTTTCCTCCCACTGCTAAAAAACACAGAGGCTAATTGGGAATGTTCCGAGTGGTCATGTGACCTACCATCTGCCCAAAGTGGTCACTGTCTCTTGCCCCAAATGTACTCCAGCCCTCCAATACCTGAGTGGACTCCATGCACTTTGAATATTTCTCATAACAATAATAATTTAGAATGATGTTCCACTGGCTCAATACTTGCAAATGAGAGATTTTTAATATATATTAATGACATATATTTATATATATAAATATAGCAGAGGGATTTTCAATCGAAAAAGCAGCGCATGACACATGCTTTGGCACAGAGTCATTGGTCAACCACAGGGATACTCTGTGCTGGAATTAGCCTCCGATGAATAATAAGGAGACTGATGCCACATTTAGACTTTTTGATGATGAAGCACCAGCTTAAGCTTGTAATATGCATTTGGTCAGGCCCACCTCTTGGACTACCACATACTGATCCATTGTGTAGATGGCTGTGACATCCCTGCCCTACATTATATGACCTCAGGTGACCACATATTTTTTGATCTCATGTTAGTTTCCAATAACTACGCTGGGGATCCCACTCCCCTAAACACAGAAATTCCCTACATTACCATAGATATATGTCTGCAAATGATCAGCCACTGATGAAGTTATGCACGACACTGGCCAATAAGATGGCTTCAAATTACTGTAACCTATTTACAAATCTGAGCCTTTTCTGTGATGAAATGTCATTCTCACTGTTTTTTTTTCTTCAGAAATGTGTGTATTGGATGTGTTCTAATCACCAATGAGCCAGCACTAAATGTATTAACTGAGAATGACTGGCACTTTCAAAACTGAAGTCATGCTTCCCTTGCTTTTTTTTCTGCTGAACAGTATGAAGTTACATTCCATTTGTAGAGGACTGTTACTCACACTGTTAGTCACCATAACAACCACTTCAGCGTTATACTGTAATTACAGCAACCTACACCTTTAACTTTATCTTCTGGGTTTAAGTCATGTTGTTTCCAATATTAACCAGTGAACACACAGTGCTTGATAGCAAACCTTTGGTCATTTCTTTCTGGGCAGGTCACCAGTGGTCTGTGATCTTTCAGCCAGCTGGAACGTCCACAGCACTGTGACTTGCCAAACTTGAGCAGAGGCAGAGTGTGGGTTCTCAGCAGGCTCCAAGAGAGTGTGTCAGAACACAGCAGGCCGTCGGCCTCACAGTTGGACCAAGAGAAACAATAAACGTCACGGCTGAGCTGAAAGTTTCATAGTGGAAGTCAGTTCTTCGATGATATCAGCCCTCAGCAGTCAGAGTTCTGAGCTATTAAGATGTTGTTCACCTCACAACTGAATCCCACTCCGAACCACTGTCTACAGTAAAGTGTTGTATTTGGCTTCAATTCAGAAAAAGCATTGCGTTTCAGTTCAGTACTAATACTGTCTTGCATTGACAGACATGGAATCAACATAGATATGAAGCTTTTTGTCAGGTGACAAGCCTCTCAGAGGGAGTCCACCAGAGGGTCAGTGTTTGTTGTGTGATTTCACTTGAAGACTTGGTAAGTTTTAGATATGCCTGCGATCACTAGCTGCACCTGATGCAGCTGTTCTCAGACCATTGAACGACTGGCAGTATCACGCATTCAAAAGACTTGGCTCATAGGTTAGGGTTAGTGATACATAATGTAATGGCACATTCAACTGGGTGATCACAGCCTGCACCACCTTGGAGGCACAGTAGGAGGCTACCGCTCCATGAATGAGTGATGAGTTCTTCTGACTAACCAGCAGTGTTGCATGTTGACGCATTGGGCTTTCAATATTGAACCGATTGTTTGGCTTTCTGCAGCATTTTGGGGCACTGTTTCTTTCTTTGGACTCGAACAACCTCCCAGCTCCCCTACATCATCCTACCTCAAACCCCCTTTTAACTCAGTGAAGGAAGGAGTCCATGTGTTAACATGCGACACAGAAGGCTGGCTGTGGCGTGAACATTGGATACAAAAGTCCAAATGATACTATTTGACACCTTGGGAGTGAAAGTGTGATGAATTGGTCAATGGCAAGTCAGAAATATTCACGACAATCTTCAAGAGACAAGAGACTTCACTGTAATGTGCATCAAGTCCAACTTATTTTCACTTTTTACATGTCTGATGTAGAAGGAATGGAACTGCTAAAATATTGTTAAAGGAAAGTCTACTGCTCAGAGGACATCGCAAACTTCTCAACGATAAATAAACAAATAAAACAGCCAGTGATTTTGAGTATTACTCTACTAACTAACTCTACTATTAAAGGAAAATTTGATTTTGGTGTGCTTGTTTGTCATTCAGTATAAGACAATTTTTTTTCTCTACTTAAAAGAGACACATATCAATTCTTGGACTTGCTAGCAGGCAAAATGTCTCAAACATACATGTGTTCGGTTGATCGGAAATTTTACAATTCTTGTTATTTTGATTCTTTCTTAGTCTGACACATGAGAAGAGTCTCCAGAGGATGCCAAATTTTGACTCAATAGGTCCGGAGTGTTACCACCAGATACCAGGTATCAGCGCAGAAAGAAACCATTCTATGCTAAATTCATTTGTGTCTACTTCAACACAACAATGGCACATGTTACTACAGGATGTGAGTTGTGTCACCGCGAACATCAGGACGCACAGGATGTGCAGGAATGCTGGAGTCTGGCCTGAAGGTGTGTGCCGGGACTTTTCCTGTGTCCATTTGACAGAACCAGGAAGGAAAGAAGTGTAAAAATAAAAGGGAAAAAAGCAAAACATGTTTTGCCCACAGCCATATACTTCTTAAGGAATTCTTGGACATAAAAGCAGGTGTAATGACTGTGAAGGTTGTCAGGTCCTGCGCATGCAAACGTTGTCACGCACACACCTTCAGAGCAGGTGTGTGCTGAGCGCGTTTCCCTGCCAGCTATGTCTGGAGAATGTTCTGGCCTCACTCTCTTTATGGTCTAGCATCTGAAGAAACGCTCACCAACTCATCAAAGCAGCGTTTGGACGGCTAGAATAAATCTTGAGGAGACGGGAAATGATAAAAGAGCAACTTGTTTTTGTATGTTTTATGATCAGATCATCATCACCTGCGACACCTCGCTGTTCATCTGGAATGAGACTCCAACTGGGTGCACCCACCCAGGAGTCAAGCCTATCGTTGGCCTGGGACGCACTTGAAAATCATAGTATGTCTCACCTTAGGAGTGAGAACCAGTTGGCCAGAGAGGCTGTACTACTTTACCTAGCTGCTGCCTCCCTGGTGGACTCTGGTACTGCATGTTTCCTCTGAGAGTTTGTCCCATGCTGAAAAGTAGGATTCAGATTTGGGGCTTCTCCGAAAACTTGAGCCTAAGTAGCCATCCCCACAAGAACAAGTGATGGCAGACACCATTTTTTTTTTTTTTTTCAGCTGAACGACATGTCATCTTACAAGTTTCCCAAGTCTGGCCTCCCAAAATTTCGCCTCATCACCTGACTTTAGTATGACAACACAAAAAAGATGCTTCATTTTCATAGCACTTTCCTTTCATACCCTAATGGATGACTAAACGGGCAGTAGAAGCGGAAATATTGTTTTTATAAAGCACAAGGTTGAGCCATAAACTTCAGCCATCAACCTCTAGTTAGGGAGCATGAGCCAGAATCACAAGCTGCTTTGGCACATGTCATCTTTAGGAATTGATTGTAAAGGTCTCTGCAAAAAAATGTTTTTATTAGTTGTTTATATCGGATCTGTATTTATATTTTGAATCTTTATTTCTCTCAAATCAATGGTTACGCCTTTATTGATCTTAATGTTGAATACTTGAATGTGAACTGTCAATGATGTCAATGAATCACTCCTCTTGCAAAGTTGAGTACCTTACATATCTTAGCCTCCTTCTCCTTGTTTATGTTGTTCCTCTCTACATCCTCCTCTTTTTTTTTGATTTGCGTGTATTCTTTTAGTCCATCCTCCCTTTAACTTATTGGATTTTATGTATTTAGTTGACTATGGATTTAGATTATGTTTGAAGAATGAGTATGAGCTATGACACTCCAGTCTCTTGTGAAGATGTGAAAACTGCTACACATTTAACCCGAGAGAACATTGGACTTTCAGATGAGTTGAGGGTCACATATTTTCATTGTCGGCTGATGTCTGAGTGTCATGGGCAGCTTCCCTGCCATTTGAATTTGGAACTTTTAAGGAGACAACAACACAACTTTTGCTGGGATCTTTCAGGATAAACACAGCTGTTTTTATTATTATTATTAGTAGTAGTAGTAGTAGTAGTAGCAGTAGTAGTAGTAGTAGAAGTAGTAGTTGTGGTAGTAGTCACGTTTAATTTAAATATTTTGATTCAAATGTTTTGGTTAGGCATCTCATCACTCTAGGTCTTTGTCATGGTGCCAAGTATGCTTCAAAAACACAACTTTTCAGCTCTTATTTTGACTTTTGAAGGTGTCAATCATATTTTGTAGTCTCTGCTCACCACTTTTATGATGCAATTTCCTTCAGATAATTATCATCTGTCCAGAAAGTCGTGTTTTCGTAGTTTTATTATTATTTATTATATATATATATTTTATTTTATAGTTATTTTTACCAAGTACTCTGATAAAAATGATTTGTCGTCTGCACTTCTGCAGAGCTGCATACTGAAAACTTTCAGTTCAAAATCAAGGTAGCGTTGTCTTCTGTTTATCTTACACTGAAAAAGGTTTTTTTTAAATATCTCTTTTTTTTTTAAGATTTCCAATGACTGCCATCAATATAGTTAATGAAAAACATAACTAAGGGTGTCGCAGGATTGGAGTCACTTTGGCAGCAAGCTCATCAACGGCTCATTCTGTCACAGTCTAAAACAAGAAAGTGACCACTGAAAACACAAGCTGAACCTGCAGGAAGTCGGTCTCTTGGACTTGCGTGTGGCAGATCAGGCAAACCTTAATAGGATTATTTTGGACTCTTTGTCTTGACACCCTACATGAATGTTGCCTATGAGCTAATACAAACTTACAGCCGTGAGCCAGAACAAACATCCACTCAAAACTGCGAGCTGTTTTCAGTAGTGCTCATACGACTTCGAAATGCTTCAAATTTCAATTCATTTTTTGGAACATGAGACATTTAGAATGTCCCGTGAGGGACGAGTTTGAAGATGGATGTTTTGTTGAGAATGCTTGTCCTCTATGGAACATTGAACCGTCCACTCACTAGCTTACCATCCAGCAGCTCCACTGTGTCTCCTGTGGCTCGTAGGTCGGCGAGCATAATTGGCATCTGTTCCATCGGACCCCGCTATTGCCTTCAGTCAACTCCACCCTGTCTCTAATCGTCTTGTCTTTAGTTTTCAACATGCATTGTTTCAATGCTCTTCAGCATCAAATAACCAGTTTGTTCAGTGAGTTTGAAACAAATCCCAGTAGCTGCAGTGAAGTCCTTCATTTGCCGCCAAAGTTGAAAAGGTCCTCCCTCTTTCTTGGCTGCCACTAATGTTTTTTTGGTTTTTTATTATTTTTATGCAACTTCAATTTTATTTAATTTGTCCGATTTTAATGAAAACATTATTGAGTGTGCTGATGTTGCTCTTTCGAACTACATCTTAAACAGCCAGTGAGGTGACAGTACTGTCATGGCTCGCTTCAGTCCATCGCATCCTTCAGATGCATGATCAACTTGCTGAGTAATGGATGCTAGCAACCGCTACAATCATCTTCTCCTCCAGGACACTACTTCTTTTTCAGGCTCTGATTGGTTAATATGCTTCATGACTCCAGATTTTTCCACTTCAGTGTGTCACTTAAAACAGGTTGAAATTGCAACCCAGTCGCCCCAAAACGTCTCGCATCCCCCGTTCCACCATTGGAACATGTGGCTCTGAATTGAACTGACTTGTGAACTTGTAAATTGGTAACTTTGGTCGCTTAAATTTGGGCTGAAAGTACAGTGACTATTTCCAAGTGAACTTTTGCATCCCAGAGACACACTGAAGTCAGGCTTCTGCACCACATGCTGTCGCATTTGGTGGCCCATTGGAGCAAATGAGTTTGGGTTTAGGGTTTTCCAAGGGGTGGCGGACCTTTCAGTTGTTATGTTTAATTCCATCACTTGGTGTAAACAGCATCTCAAATGACTAGTCACGGAGACCGTGAGTCAGTATGTGTGAGCAACACATCCTCTCTCCCATGGCTGAGAGGTGGACTTTTGAAGGCAGCCCTCACCATTGCATGTTGATGTATTAAGCTCTCAATTGAAGCATATGTTCCGCCTTCTGCGGCATATCCTGACTCCACAGAAACGTCTAAAGGTCAGGATACAATGCAAATGGAAGACTTCGACATCAACATAGGACGCAAAAGTCCATACACACCATGGGAGTGAGGATGGGTTGGTGGGAGAGCCGTCGAAGGTGCTCTATATACCAAGGGACATCTTTATGAAGTAACGACTCCCATAAAATATATCGTTCAACTGGCGCCACCTATGTGACTTGATGTACTTCAACCATGTTTATCCTGACGTATGCGTTGAATGTTGGAACACTACAGAAGAAAACATCCTTTTAGTCCATTGAAACAGCTATGCATAACATTCAGCGCTGAACGCTGCCTTCGGCGTCAGTATGGGACGCAAAAGCCTACTTTCCCAACTTCAATATATTACGCCATGGGAGTGAGGATGGGTTGACTCTAAACTTCAATTACGTGGGCACTTGGATGCCAGTCATCCACAGGCCACACATGGAGCGACCGCTCACGCACAACCACAATTACAAGTCCAGTCAATTCGCAGAAACTCACACAACATACACTGACTCTGCAGGTCAACGAGGGCAATTGAATTAGAATGTAGCACAACATGGCCAAGAGATAAGAGAGTTGAGTCTGTTGCCATGGGCTTCTCCACAATCAGCTGATGCCGGTGACCTCATGTCAATATTTGGTTTGTCTGTTGGGGTCAGAGGAAGGTAGAGGGTCGTATTGATACATTCCATAAGAGAAGCTGTGTGTTTGTGTGTTGTGCGTGTGGGGTTTTGTGTGGGTGTGGGGGGACTGTGGATCACCTTCCCTTCCTGACCGGGCGCAAATACCAGATTAGTAACTGAGCTAATGGCTTCCCCTCCCGCCTGCCCCCACCTCCATTCTCTGCTCCTATGTAAGCCAGTTCTTGCGCTGCGCCGCAGCAACAATAGTTGCGTGCAGAAATATCTCGGTCATCCATCTTTCTGTCACCTCTCCCTCTCCGCCGCAGCACGAAGGTGTCATAACTGAGAGTAAATGGCCAACCAGGTCAGGATCATAAAAGCAATCTTATTAAGGTGCGTGTCTGCAGAAAGTCATGACCCACACTTGTCTTCAGAAAATACAACCGCTGACAAGCTTCCAGAGCACAATACGAGTGTGGACCTGTGACTTATGGTTGGCTCAGTTCTGCTGTACACAGCTAGAAAAACAACCTCGTGTAATATTGTCTGAGAGGGGAGCACACTGCAACTTTTATTACTACTGCTGGCAGTGGCAATAAAGAATAGTAGTATTAGTATTATAGCAGTACCGTAGAATAGCAGAGTAGCATTAGAGTAGCATTTATGACTTCTTTTAGTAGAGGTAGTAGAATTAGTAGGGTCAATGATTGTGGAAGTAGTAGTACCACTAAGTAGTGCCACAGCAGTAGTGATTATAGAGATAGTAGTTTCGGTAGTATTAGTGACAATAGCAACAGTAATAGTCGGTGGTATTTGAAGCTCTAGTAGTATTAGTAGTAGAGGTTGTAGCAGTATCCATAGGAGAAGGAGACGTAGTAGTAGTAGTAGCACAGTAGCAGCTATAATAGCAGCAGCAGTAATAGTAGTAGTAGCAGTGGTATTAGCATGAGCAGTCCTGGAAGACCAGTGCATCTGTCAAGTAGTCATTGTAGTAGAGTTTGCCGTAATAGTAATAGGAGTAGGGTACGTTATGGTTACTAGCTACAGCTGTGGTTGTAGTTGCAGAGGCGGTTACAGTAGTAGTAGTAAAAGCCGTTGCAGAAGTGGTAGTGGAATCATTAGTAGTAACTGCAGTAGTATTTGTATAAGTTAAGTAGTGGAAGTAGTAGTCGCACAAGGTCTAGTAACAGTAGTCATAATGTTGCTTTTTTATATCAGTATCACAATGCTTTCAACTCCAAGTTTTTAGTACTTTCCTTGGTTAGTTTTTTTGTTTTTAATCAGTTGTGTTTGCATCAGTCTTCTGAGTGAATTCCTCACTGGTGTAATGAATGAAAGACAGAGCAATCTGACTCATTGAAAAGTTTACGGGTCAAAACTGACGGTGCCAAAAATAGTTCTTTTTAAAGGACAAGACAAAATGACAAAAGGTCAAAAGGTTACAGCCGTCCTGCGAATGAGTGAGCCAGTGAAATGGGGTCGCGACCCTAATTAACTGTCTGGCGGTGGCGACTTGCCTGGCGCCATGCTTCACGTTTATGTCTCCCAAAATATGCTTTTGACCGTTTATCAACATTGGACTGGGAAGCCGCTCAAAAGTGTGATGCAATTCATGACAGCTGTGATCATAACAACCTCATCTGTGTGAGGTGATTTTCATTGCAACTGCCATGAAAAATCATTTTAAAAGAGAATAAATCTCTGAATCACACTTTTTTGTAGATTAAATGTAAGAGAAGAATTGGGCTGCCAATAAAATGCTGTTGCTGCTCTGCGTCTGACGTCATGTATGGACGCGATGCAGCCCCGGAAACTTCCATTACCATCGTCATGGGATTACACACACAATCATCTTCCTGTGGAATTTGACCAGTAGCCAACTGCTTTTTTGTCTAAGAAACCGATAAGCTTTGCACGCAAAACAAGTCATGCATGACACAAATTAACCTTTTCTGCCCCCTGTATGTCCACACACACTCACACACACAGATGCCCCCACCACAACCTTCTTTCCCTGCTGCAAACCCCACCAGCCTATAATCTATAGGTTTATCCATAGATTGAGTTCGCTGCAGAGGTCTCACTCTGTTGCTGATTCCAGCAGGTACACAAAAAATATCTTTTTATTTTTTATTTATTTATATTATGTGACAACTTGATTCATATTTTGGCAAAACACTGAAGTGTGTTATGTCAACGGGATGGATTGCCTAACTTGTTTTTAAAGTCACTGTGGTGCCTCGAAGTGTAACGACACACGACAAAAATGCTACTCTCCCAACAGAAACACTTATTCTATGTGTTCAAAATAGAAGTCTTCAATTGCCATTTGCACTGAATGGGCTATTTCTATGTCTATTGGTTGCCATGTTTCTCCTTTAAGAATTGAGGGCTTGCTCTTTCATGGTCCTTGTTTGTAAGGTTTAGGCCTAGGTTAGGGTTACAGTACATGCATGATCGAAGATAAGACTTGTGTAAAAATTGGCAGTTGCTTGTACCACAATTGCGACTTGTACGATAGCAATGAACTTAAGTCACTCAGATTCTCTCTGCAGGTTGAGAATAAAATTCTTGAGCTTCAGTCACACTGTTAAACTCTCAAACACCATGTAACATGAGTTAAGTTTGTGCATGTGACTCTAGCAGTGAATTAAAAGAAATGCCATAGAGCAGGGTGAAATGCTGATAATTCAAAATTGTACAATTAAAAGTCAAAATAATCAGGGGGAAAAATGCTTCGTAAAGGAATATTTAAATTGATGCTTGATTTTCTATTCCATTCACATTTATTTCAATCATTTCATTTATGTCTGTGCTTTACAACACAATGAAATATTAAACAAAATAAATACATATCTTTTTATCATATATATATGTAATTTTGCTTTTATTTATTATATATTATTTTGGCATTTATTTTTTAAATCATGAGGACTAAACACTTTATTATTATTATTTACAGAATTTTAAGACTGATCACGTGTGACAAAAAATGTGCCCATAGTCAGGTTTGAGTTTCGCTCCAAGGTTTCCACGAAAAATGAAAAAAAAAAAAAAAAGTGAGAGGCAAAGTTCCCTTTGCAGACTGGGAAGTGCTCCAGCTTTCTGGCTGCTGAGTGATGGCTCCCTCAATAGTGGATCTGCGGGTTAATCATTGTGCATTGCGTGCAGACTGTGTTTGCTCGGACAGAGCCAAGGGTCGCAAGGTTGTGGACAGAACGAGCTGCGGGACGCATTGCTCACCCCTTTTTTTTTTTTTTTATCAAAACAAACTTCAGTCGTTTTGAAAGCCGCACGCAACTTAGAAATAAATCACTCTTTAATTGAACAGGACCTTGAACGAACTTTGTTAAATGTTTATTCACTCACAATCTAACGCAATATTTTTAGTTGAATTAAAATAATTCATCAAATAAATATTTAAGAAAATTAAAAATTAAGGATTACAAGAAGACAATATGAGAAAACAATAATAATCTTTTTTTTTTTTTATTCCAATATGCTGTATCAACACAAGAAAAGATCAAAGTAACTAATTTTCGTCCACAAGTCCAAACACAGACTGATGTGACCGCTGAATCCCACAGTTCTCAAATTTTTGGCAAGTGCTGAATATAACTCAACTGGTACGCGAGGCTGTCAGTTTTATTCAAGCATCACCACAACAGAAACGATGCCAGGCGGTTGTGATGCTTCGACAATAGAAATCCTGACACCTTGAATGACACTTTCACTGTTCAGTTAATGACACAACTTTTTTCCAGAGCTCTTACCTGCACGTAGGCCTGGTGCTGTTCAGACCTGGCGGCAACACGTGACTTCTCCCAGGGCATTTGTCATTGAGTTGCAGATCCACTGAAATGCATATATATATATATATATATATATATATATATATATATATATATATATATATTTACAATTGATGCTAACCTGCTGCTGTTCCAAGTAATGATGGTGATGGGTTGTTAATGTAACATTTGAAAGTGCAAATCGCCGTATTTGTGCAAGGCTTTCATGTCATTGTGTGGGCATTGATTCATCATGCGGGCTGTGTCAACAGTGTTAGATAATTAAAGGCAATAAAGTCAATATCTGTCTGGTTGATGGCTAAAATGGGGAGCACGGAGACAAGACCAAGACCTTGGAATAATGGTCTTGGTTTGTTGTCTTAGAAGGGCAAGCCACCTTCTTACGTCACAGAATCAGGTTGTACTGCGTGTCGAGAAGCCAGTGGAACGACTGGACGTGTTTACGGGCCAAAACAATATGACAAGTCTATGATGGAGAAGCACAAACATCATCACCAGGAGGCCAATGACTGCGCTTCACTTCTCACCGAGGTGAAGACACAAGGTGGAGAGCATTGATGCACCCTTTTACTGGAAGCTTTCTCCCCTCCTTGTGACACATGTCTGATCCCACAATAACTATCCTGACATTTTGGGGTGGTTGGTGCCCAAGCCAGAAAAAAGAGCGCAAAGTCACAAAAAATAATATGAATATTATTGTTGTTGTTGCCGGGTTCGTTCGGGGAACGATTCTTGCCCCGTTGGATAGTGAAGTAAATTTGGGCTGAACTGATGAAAGAGAAACTTTTTTTCTCAAGGATTTTATAGCTAGGAACTAAAGGCTCCAGCAAAAGGGACAATTTCTCATTCAGGGGAAATGGGCCAATGCCTGGGGGGTGTCTTCTGTGATCAGTCAGATGATGGACCTGTTCCTTCTACTCTACTGTACGATCTCAGGCGAAAACATAATTCACCCAGTGTTGGACAGTGACTCTTGCGGTGAGATTCGTAGCGGTCCAACACAACCACCCTCGTGGTATTGTTGTATGATTTGATCCGCCAATCCTCTCTTTTCAAACAGCGACATTGTGTTTGTTTATCTTTCATTTTCCTCTGAGAAAATTGCTTAATCGGTGCACTTCACTCGTTCATGTTCATACTTGTGGCAGCATTAGAACCGATGTTGCAACATGTGTGGCGCTGGATTGAATCTCACAATGGAAGGTAAAGCCAATAAAGCTGACAATAATAAAGAGAATCACTGTATTCCTCTGTTTCTGTCCGAGAGCTTACTACAAGTTTATATATCAAATTGTAAGAAAATATATTACCCCCTTTATTACAACTTTAATCTAGCCATACCACTCTAATCCGCATTTATAATCCAGATTGCCCTGTGAGGTGACATGTTCCTTGCGTGTGGCAGCTGGGGCTGCTCGAGTTCTCATGTCAGCTCTAAGCATATTGTGTGCCAAACTTTATCTTCTAAATCAGTCCTTTCTGTCAGCAGCTAATCATTTGCGCAGCAGGGTTCAGGCACACAGCGCGGTGGGATAAGTGAGGCGGGAGCACGACGCCGCGGTTGGACCGTGGTATGTGTCGCACTCGCTTTTGTTCCTCAGTGTGGAGCCATCTGACCCGTCTGTGTCGCAACCTTTTATGCAAGACTGTGATAAGAAGGTGCGACGCAGAGTTTCCATGCTGTGGCAGGTCTGTCTGTGACAATGTTATCACTGCTGTTACTGGTCCTGCAGAAAACAGGCTTTGATTCACAATCGTTTAATGGTTGGGCAACTTTTAATTAGGGGCTGTAACTACATAAACTGAAGTCGAATTAAATTCACCGCGCCACACCAAGCAGCCTATCTTCGCTGCATATCATGGTGAGTGATAAGCAAGCTGTGTGCTTGCTTATCACTCAACAAGCCACCTCGATCTCAACGCTGTGTCTGTGTACAACTGTACTTGTGGGTCATGATGACTGAATTTAAGTTTGGTTCAGAGTCCTGGTTAAGGTTGAATGGCTAGGTTTAGGGTGAGAGGCTGGGGAAAATGTCAATGAGCGGACCCCACAAAGATGGTGCGACAACCCAGTGTGTATGTGTGTAACTGGCGTTGCTATACTTGTGGAAACATACCTACTTGTGGACACATTTTTGCCGTTCCCCACAAGGTTAAACCTCAATTCCATGGTTAAAACCAGGTCACTATAATTAGGTTTACGTTTGTTTGTGGGTTGTTTTGTTTTGTTTTGTTTTGTTTTGTTTTGTTTTGTTTTGTTTTGTTTTGTTTTGTTTTGTTTTGTTTTGTTTTGTTTTGTTTTGTTTTGTTTTGTTTTGTTTTGTTTTGTTTTGTTTTGTTTTGTTTTGTTTTGTTTTGTTCAGAAGCTGGGGAAAGCATCATGTCGATGACAGGTCCTCACAAAAAGAGATACCTTTGTGTGTGTGCGTCTGTTGATTCTTATTCTTATTCTTATTCTTATTCTTATTCTTATTCTTATTCTTATTCTTATTCTTATTCTTATTCTTATTCTTATTCTTATTCTTATTCTTATTCTTATTCTATTATGTGATGACGATGATGTTTGCTGATGATACAGTAATTTGAAGTCAGAGTGAGGAGGAGGTGGAGGAGAAGCTGTAGTCAGAATCAGCTTTATTGGCTTTATTGGTTATTCTAGTTTATTTTGTTTATTTATTAAATAAATAAACTAGACTAACATAAAGTAAGGATGAACTAAATGTTTTTGACTGTCTGAGAAGTGCAGTTGCACAAGGAGCGAAGCTGTTTTTGTGGTGAGAGGTTATAGTCCGGATGGACCTCAGGCCTCCGAAAGAGGTGGGTGGGAGATGGCTCCGGCACAATGTGCAGGGCCGTCTCCAGAGCAGATGTCCTCCAGGAAGGACGGAAGATTGCAGCTATTGACCTTCTCAGTGTAGGACATGCTGTAGTCTGCTCGTGCCTTTGGCAGTTGCAGCAGTGGACCAAATGGTGATGGAGGAGCTGAGTATGCACTCAACGAAAGCAGTGTAGGAGTTCAATAGCAGTGTCATTAGAAAGTGCATCTTCTTACAGCCCCTTGCAATGAGGAAGCTGATGTATAACCCTGGCCTGAGATCCTCACAATGTTGATGTGTTGAAGATGGGGCAGGGGGCACAGTGTTGTTCCTGAAGCCCAAAACAATCTTCCCTGTCATTTGGAGCATTTAGATTCAATGTTGTGGTCAATGCACTTGGATGTTGATCTCCACCTTGCAGTCAAGCCCATCACCATTTGAGTCCCCCAAAAATAAACAAGATTTTTTGTTCCAACCAATGACACAGACACACAGTTTAAACAAGACCCCATTGGCGAGTCTGTGTGCTAGTCGGGTTGGAAAACCCTGCAGAAAAACCTGCACCACCCGGCCCTTTGAGGACACTAGATTAATGGTTGAAGGTAAGAATGCGACCCCCAGGGGAGAGTTGTGCGAGTAAGAAACCTGTCTGACCAAAGCCTGAAGACAAATCCTGAAACTCACATTTCACTTTCGATACAATTGATTTTGCATGTGAGTGAGTGAGGGTCAGACCAGAGCTGTTCAGCTGCCACACACCTCAGTGACCTCACCTCTTTTTATTGGAGTCAATATATATGCGGCGTAAGCATATGTGATAAGAAACGTCCGTAATCCAGCAGCGTGTCAGACGGTCTCACACAACAGGAGATTAAAGATGGTGATCGTGATATGGGAATGTCACCCAGGCACGACGATCGCACCGGCCACACCTGACAAACTCCGAGTGCTGCACAGCGGCCGCTGCAGGTATGGCTGCAGGAAGGAATGCACAGAGGAGACATGAGTGTGTGAAAATGACACTCACACAGAGGAGCACGATTGTTGCCAATGGGTGTAGCTAGGCTTAAATAAATTTCAATCACTGCAGGGCAGCGCTGCTTGTCATCCACCCTTCTCTGGGAAGTGTGCGTCTTGTAAACAGCACAAACATCACTGCTATCTGTTTACAGGCTCCTGTTGGCGTTACACAAGAGGTTGATATGGAATTTAGGGCACAACATTTGACTTAGTTTCACTGAGACATACAATATAAGATTAAACAACAAAAGGCTCAAGTTGTCACCTGGTGACAGAACACAGTGTTCACACAGTCAGCCCTGCAGTGTCACATTAAAGGAGGCTGCAAATCGTCGTGCCAACAAGCCATTAACCCTGCAAGACTTCTTTTCCGATTTGATCCCCTGCCAGTTCTTAGTTTCTAGATATGATTTATGGGCCATCATAGCCATGGCAATACTGCCGAAAACATGGCTAATATGATGCTGCTTGGCCTCGGGTTACTGCAGTGCAGCGTCGGCTTTGATGTTTATGAGCACCTGATACTTCATATCTCATTTAGTATCATTACTTGCCTTCAGTTTCCGAAAGGATCGACTGACACAAGTGGAGCAAAATGATTTAATTAGTTAAGAATCACATTAAATAATACAGCTGATGTTCATGGACGAGTTTAGGGATGGAGGTTGGTCAACTGTGAGCTGGTTGAGAAGCGGCTCAGTTGTGAGTATCAGTGTCTCTGAGCCGGCAGCCATTGTTCTCATTCAAGGAAGGAACACCTTTGTGTCAGACTGACTTTTTGGTTCCTTTGAGCAGCGCCACCTTTATGCTACACTGTTGCCATTAAAAATAAGGGAGAGGGAAAAAAGCATTATATACCTTTAAATAATTTATCTGTTATATATTTAAGTAATTTATATAATCATTTATTAAAATAATTTATACGTTTATAAACGATCTACAGACCTATTTAGAGTCAATGTCACACACTTCTTGGCAATAGAAATGGTTCCATGTACATTGGTGTGTAGCTAAACATTCAGTTGAAAAATAAGTTTTAAGTGCAAAATGTGCCTGAAAGTGGTGTTTTAAAACTGTTCAGTTCTGGTAGAACACTTACTGATGTGCAGGTTTTTCATATGTCAGTGTGACTTTTTGCAAAAAACAAATCTGACCTTCTGTAGGTGGTCGTCTAGCCTGACAACTAACTGAACGCCGCCATATTATGGCTGCCAAAATTCACCTGTTCAGAGGCCTTTCGCTCAGACAAGGTTCTGTGACCAGTGCAGTTCTGTATTCTCAGAACCTCGGTGTCGGGGCTATCGAACCAACCCACAGTCATGCAGGTTTAAGCGGAACCAAAGGATGACTCAGGCGGAAGTGAACAAAAAAACTGATAAAATGATGAGTCGCTCCGATATACTGAACATGTTTGTTGCTGTCTGGGACATTTGTTTTTATCCAACAATCAAGCATGCAGCAACTTTTGCCCATGTGGCGACATAGAAGACGATTACGTCGGCTGCATCTGGCATGTTATGAGTGCAAGTAATGTCGCAGCAGACGTGACTGTTGTCTGAGTTTGTGAGTTGAGGAACAAGATTGAGGTAAATATCGTCCTCAATCTTGAGATTGGCCAGCACCTACTTTAGGAATGAGCCATACCCAGACTACCCAGAATGCTGGGCTTATTTTCAGTGTACGAAAAATGGCGTCCAAAGCGGCGACGAAAGTGAACTACAACAGCAAGTATTTTCTTTGTTAAAACCACTGTCATATCTTAGCCCATTTTATGGATTATTTACCTTATTGTTGCATGATATTTACTTTTATTCTATGACCTTTTGTTACCCTTCTTCTTCTTGTGAATTGACAGGCTGAACGCCGGTTGTGAGTAATGCTGCCCCCCACAGTCTGAGAACATACCTGTATTTAACCGGTTGCCTATCACCAAGTCACACACAGCCCTTAACACTTGGTTTTGAGGGCTGAGATTGTGGGTTAACATTGAGGATCAACACCGAGACCAAACTGGAATCAGAAAGCAAAATCACGAAAATCAAAACTGCCTCGAAGTCAACTCATTTCTAACCAAAGTGAATTGAAATACATTTTTAGATGTTTTTAGTTTACAAAATGAACGGATGGACAGATGGAGAATCAATTCATGATCACCTCCACTACAAGGTTTGCGGAGCTGATTATCAACAACATTAATGTTGAATTTAGAACAAACTTGGTTCTGCTGTTGTAAATAAGGTTGATGCAAGGCCACGTACTGTAGGGGGCAGTCAGGAGGCAGATTTTCAGAACAAGATTTCACACATTTGTGATTTTAAGCAATAATATCAGCTTGACTGGTCCTGACCCAAAATATCCAAAATCCAAGTCTAAATGTCTAAATGCAGTCGATTCCCAGACAGGACTGGAACCTTGAAAACATGACCTGTACTAAAGTAAACTGCCGTTCTCTAGAGCGCCATGTGAGTGCACAATTGCGATACAATTTTTAGTTTCTATTGCAATTCAGTATAATTTCGTAATACAGTTTATAAGAGTGTGTATTACGCATCAGCAATATGCAAATAAAGAATATTGGAATCATGGCACAAGTCTAATTACACCTTCTCTCAAGTTATTCACATAAACTTGCGACTTCAAAAGTCCCCATTCATGTTTTACGGATTCATTCTGTCGTTAAGACGCTTGTGTTTTTGTCAGCCGTGAACTCCCTCTTCAAAACATCCAGTAGACACGCCCAAGAACACATGAATGAAATCTTTTTTGTGAATAACAGCAGCGGCTTGACAAACAGTCCTGTCAGTCTGTCAACAGTCAGGATTGGAAGAGTGCGAGGAGCAGTTCAGCTTTCGTCTGCACAGCTCCACATCGTGTGGCTGTTTTCGTGACACGGCAAAAAGCCATTTGGTCGTGAGGACTGACTTGTCATGACCATCGCCTCATCATCTTCGCCCTCACTGAGAAGCCAAAGTGGCGCCATTCGCCCGGCCAACTGCTTTATGTAATCTCCTATTCTTGTTCTGGTATTGGCATGACTCGTCGAAACAGTATGTGCTAAGTCAGAGTTAGCCAGCCTGCGGACATGGTGACATGAAATGCTTTTGTTTTGGTTTCGGGCGGCTTTGTTGCGGTGAGCTTGAGAATGTTATATTCCGTGCAAAGGCCAGCGTGAGCTACTGTGCACCACCACCTCAGATGTGGACTTCTCTGAACCTGCAAGGAACATAAACCGCTTGCCAAACTACTTCGAAGTGTTTCTTGCCACAGTGGCAGCCTATTCCCCTCCATTAACCTCAATGCCATATCAGTCATTTGCAACATCTTAACGAAACAGCAGAACCGGCTTTAGAAATCTGTGAATCACCAGGAATGCGGGATGATTCACAGTTATGCAACAGAAAAATGTGCACAGAATAATGAATGAAACATACATTGCAGTCATCCAGGGCTGAGCTCAAAAAGTGAATACCATCGAGAGCAGCGTAATTACACGTTTGACTTTTATTAAGCAGCTTTCGTGACACACACGCAGGCAGCGCTTGGCTTCCACCTGCGCCCAGGTCTGACAATCCTGAGAACTCTTCATGTGGGTTACGGCGCAACAATAACACTAATTATCTTGAACTATCTTGTGTGGAGAATATCTGCAAGAACGGGTCCGAGATGGAGGTGCAACGACCGTGATTCTCTCAGGATGGTTAAATAAATGAATAAATCCCTTCAAGTGTGAGAAGCACTCTTATGTTTCTGGCTAATTCTCCACCCAGATGAGTCCACCTGCAGACCCGCCAGGCGGAAACACTTACACGCATGCCATCCTTAACACACAAGGAGATTGAAGGAGCTACTTTGGGCTGTTTCGTGGAGATGTAAGAACAAATGATAGCAAGGTTTATTTTACAAGTTGAGAGGTGTGTATATTATAATTTGCGACGGTTGTGAGGGGCCTTCGCGTTAAAAGTCAGATTGACAAGAGCAACATTTTTATTTGAGAGTGAAATATTACAAAATAAGGTAAAGAAATAGATGACCCAAATTTCTGACTATGAGTCCGACTGTTTTCTCATGGCCTGAACCTTGCGGCTTACACAACAACGTGGCTAATATATGGATTTTTACTAAGTGTCATGCTGCCAAAATATTTAGCTCTGTCACATCAAACTGATGAAATCAAATCCGTAAATTTGACCTTAAAGTGCTCAAAATGTTTTTGCCAGCATGTCTGAAACTCTGCAGAGGACCGGAGGCAAGAAGCAGCGTCTGAGAACAGCTGTGGTGTCGGAACTTCAGACAAGCCAGCGTATTGTGATCACGTTCATGTAGATAAAAGATGTGAGGAGTTCATGATTCAAGTTCAGAACATTGGCGAGTTTGTTTCATGGGTCAGTCTCAATGCTGGACCCCGTTTCCAAAACTAGTTTTGAAGTGATCCTCATGCATTGTTAAGTTGGGTGCACCACTGACCTTTCCACGACGCAGACAGCACCACCGCACCTGCGGCTTATAGACTGGTGCGTCTTATGTATGAACTATGAACTATGAAGATGTATTTCCTCCTTAAATTTAGTGGGTGTGGCTCTATAGTCCAGAATTTCAGTTTATATGCATCATAAATACTGGAAGATCATTTGAAGTGTGAATATCAGAATTATGGGTAAAATATATAAATAATGATATAAAGCCATTTTATTCCATTGTTTTTTGTTGTTTCAAAAAACCCAATGCACAATGTATTGTACCGATATAAACAAAAAAGTACAATATATTTTGCACAGTTCTTGATAGTCGCATGACTAAAGGCAAAGGGGCGGTTGCGGGCCCCAGGCGGTACATTACCTCGTCTGACCTAGGAAGTCTGGTTTCCTCCCACAGCCACCAGTTAATTGGTAACTGGCAGCTGTGTAGTGCAGGTGCACACCCAAATAGCAAGGATAGGCTTCAAGGTTTCATTAAAAGTGTCATCCTTCATATTCAAATGTTATTGTCCACCCTCGCTTCAATGGCTTTAGCAAATTCAGCATCGGCTCCTGAAGCTTGCTTTAGCTACAAATAGCAGTGACTGGATCCTCAGGCCACCAAACTGCAAAGCGTCCCCTCCAGAGCTGCGCCTCAAAATCCTGTCTACGTAAATCAAAAAACAGGATTGGAACACAACCCTGGCAGAGACCAACCTCCACTGGAAACGCATCAGACTTGCACCCAAGGATCCGGACGCAACTCTCGCTCCGGGAATGCAGAGATTGAAGAGCCCCCAATATGGAGCCTGGCTCCTCCCGGAGCACCTCCAACAACTCATCCCTCGGCACCCGATCATACGCCTTCCAAGTCCACAAAGCACATTGGCAGGTCATATTCAGGCATCATCGAGAACTGTTGACAGAGTGAAGAGTTGGTCTGTAGTTCCCTAGCTAGGAGGGAACCAGCATTGTTCCTCTTGGAGCCAAGGTTCAACGACCAATTGGACCCTCCTCTCCAGCACCTTAGAGTAGACCTTACTAGGGAGGCAGAAGAGTGTGATTTTTCTCAAGTTGGAACACACCTTGTGGCCACCCTTTTTAAATAGGGGAACCACCAGCAGAGTCTGCCACTCATCCAGTACTGATCAGTCAAGACAAGACAGTTCCTCAACAGCCAGAGCCTTCAGCATGGAGCTTTTTGACTACCACAGAGACTTCAGCCCGAGAACCCTGTCTCCCTTACAGAGGGTGGAATGTCCGGGTTACGGAGTTCCTCAAAGTGCTCTTTCCAACGGTTGAAGTCAACAGAGTTCCATCTTTACCGTGAACGGCTTGAATATTCTGTCTCCCCCTTCTGAGATGCTTGACTGTTTTCCAGAAGCGCCTTGCTGCCAACTGAAAGTCTTATTCGGAATGGAACTTCTCCCACACCTGCTGTTTAGACTAGACAACAGAAGCGGCAGCCCTTTGGGCCAACTTCTTCAGGAGTCCCACAAGACATGAGGTCTCAAAAGGACTCTTCAGCCGGACGGCTTCCCTGACGTCCGTTGTCCACCTAGATGTCTTTGGGTTACCGCCCTTGGCCCAAATGGCAGCGCACCTGACTCATGGGGTGTTTCCCACAGGTGGTGGGACCATGGGATGAGAGCGGAATGAATGGAGTATCCACGCATGTCTTTTAGGCTGGGTGACATGGGTCACAAAGTCACCAGGAGATCCCGGGCTATGAAAATATTCAGTATTTTTAATTGGAGATTTTATAATAAATAAAAATACTTACAATTAATGGTCTTTTAATATTTAAAGTTTCATATAAAAAATAAATAAGACAAGTGAACTTTCCTGAATTAAGTGCACAAAACTCATTTTTTGTGGTCCTATTTTGAAGTATTAAACTTTAATTTCAAAGTGTCAAGTTTACTACTGTGTTGCAGGAAGATAAAGTGATCGTCATGGTCGGCTTGTGAGAGGCCAGAGAGGTGAGGGAACTGCTGGATACAGCGACGGTGTACTTGGACGTCTGGTCTCCTGGCGCACCAGGTCAGGATTTAAACTCTCTCGCGCTGACACTTGCTGACTGTGCCACATATAGTAAAGCAGTTCAAACCAGGTCAGTGGACTCAGCCCCCTACTCCCCCAAGCCCTCTCCCTCCACCAGTTGCTGTCTAAGCAAGAGCTTTGTTATGGTCAGAGTCACTTTTTAACGCCACGTTTGGTGCCAAGCTCTAATTGAATTACCAGGCCATTTTTCAAACCTGGCCACTTGGAAATTCCACTTTTATCGATACCAGTGTGTTGCCAGACACCCTGGTGTGCCTGGACCAGACCAGCACTTTGTGAGGTAGTGTGTCAGCATGTGTGTGTGTTAACACGTGTACCACACAAAGTCTTTATGGGTCGTTCATAACAACATCAGTCAAGGCTCATAGCGTTTAGTGCAGCAAATGCTTGTTGATTTGGTATGTGATGCTGTGGAAGCAAAAAAGCTTTCTCCTTCAAAAGCGGTTGTGAGAGGTGACGTCAAGATGATGCTCATCAGGGCAGCTTATGTTCCTAACTGCCACAAAAGCCACTAGATGTCAACCAACTGACTGTCATTCAGTTTGCATGGTGATTCTGCTGGTTCTCGGGCCACTTGCTGAGGATAACAAAAGTGATGTCCTGAGACTTTCTACACAGTGTCTTTAATTTTACTCTGATGATGAGTTTCCTCAGGAAGTGACTCTTTCCTGTGTGACCTGTGCCGATCAGAGTGAGAAAGAAAGAGACTAAAAAAGCACCCAGAGAGTGCGGATCTCTGCAGACCAGTAGATTCCATCAGCCTGTGAGTTTATCAAGATGGTCCCATCTGAGAGTGACTGTAGACGGCCGCGATAAATCCATACTTCAAGTACGATTCCTGGTGTTGTTTGTTTAAAACTTTCTTCTTCTTGAAAGTCGTAGGCTCTTCTGTCTCTTCACTGATCCTTTTCTCCTTTGCAAAGAAAGGTCAGTTTCCTACTCATTTTGCGAGCTTGTGGGTCACATTTTGGCTGTCAAGTGACCGAGAATCTGGTCATGTTTCGCAATAAAAGATCCTTCAGACTCAGATAATACACAAAACAGAAATAATTATTTCTTGTGCGGCCCTGTACCAATTGATCCACGGGCCGGGGGTTGGGGACCTCTGCTATAGACCACAGACACATCATGATGTATGTAAATGAGCTCCACATGTTGCTCATGGAGAACATATTTCTGACATAGACATATAAATAGATATACATAAACATACAAACACACATTCTTCATTAAATGACAGTCCAGTCCAACATGTATAAGCCCCCTACAGTCCTGGCGTATGTGCTACAGTTTTTACAGAGCACTTTTTTTGAAAGTGTAGACAGGAAAATGTGCGGAGTAAATGATGTCATTGGATCATAACTTTCATGATCCTCCTGACACTTCCGAGGTTTCTTTCAAAAGGTCTTCCAACCCTGTGCTGAAGTGACTGTCGTCCCTGATGCACAGTACAGCTCTGCTCTAGGAATAAAGGCCTGTTCTCTCCAATAACACAGCAAGCCGCTCCGAATCTTCAAGGAAAGCAGCAGCCAGGCGGTGACAACACACTCGCTGGTGCGGCGGGAGATGTTACAACTTGCTCTTGTTTTGAAGAACGCCATGCTCTGAAGGAACATACGTCATTAGAACATTCTTTATTTTAAATGATGAATCAAAAGCTCTTATTAAGTTATTGGCTGTGTACGACTCATTGTGACCGAACACTTGATGAAGGAGTCACAAACAGCGACTGCTCATGAGGACGATGGTGAAATGTAGATGCATATTATTGAATAATGTAGCTGGAGGGCGTTTCATCATAATTGGGAAATATGTTTTCTGGACTGTACTGTGAGTTCTCACACACCGTCACCGTCATGGGCCACCTCTGCATGAACTCTCTGCTGCGACTGCATCGCATTTACTATCAGGGATGTACAGTATGCTGCGCCTTCAGAAATGTTCATTCATAAGAATAAAAAATAAAGAAAAGATGGATCCTCACTGACCTTGGCAGGAAAGCTGATTCTCATTCTGAAAAAATGCTGAGCTTTCAGCTGCCGAAACAACATCCCAGTCTCACTGAATTTCAACCATGACTGCCTGCTGGATTTTTGGTCACCAAATAAAGCAAAGCCCTTCAAAAACAGGTCCTAAATTTAAGAACTGAAATCGCAGCCACCTGATCGTAGTTGATTATCTGTGCGCCGTATATGACACATGTGCTTATGTTTCATTTCTGGACGCCGACAAGCGTGCAAAGCTTTCAAGGGAAGGTTGTGAAAATGTCAGCGCCACAGGCCAGGTCAAAGGTCAGCAGCTTTCAAACAGCAAAGCAGTTGTCCTCACGCAAGGCAACGCTGCAACAAAAGGCAGCACCTTCTCCTGATGCTGCAGACTGGCTGGTCCGGTTTTTCACCCTCCGCTGTGTGCATGTGAAGAGCTTGTAAATGAGAGAGGAAGCCGAGGTGTACGCAGCGCGAGCACCTCGGGGCAGGGGAGTTTACACAGCGTGCTGCTATTAATCCTCCCTTTCGGAAACTTCTATTGAGCTCTGGCATGACGATGCCAATCAAGTGCAACTTTGCTGTGAAGTAGAAGTGTTTGGCAGGTCTGTGTTGGCAGATGTTTGCTGCTTTAGTCTGTCCAACCATGCATGTGTGGTTTACATTGCAAATACATGTTGTTGTGATCCAGAAAAAAGGTTTGCTGCGCAATGATCAACGGCAGAAGGTTTAGCGTCCGAATGAAATGGAGACAAGGTTTTTAACCACCAGAATTGGTTGTGTTGCTGGAATGGGGTTAAACGATAATTATAGTAATTTCTTTTTGTATTGAGGCTCGATCAGGTGCTTCGTGATGATTCCGGAAATAAATAATATAATCTGGCAGCTTCATCTGTGACCTTTATTTTTGTAATTGTTCTGAAGAGTACCATGCAGATCTGAGCCATCAATGACGTTTAAAATATATATACATGTAACATCCGACTTATGACCAGCTCGACTTATGACCATGGCCAGCAGATGCTTTTTTTTATTTTATTCAATGTCTGGCACCGCAGCATGTAGCAGCCTGGCAACGCGTACGACAGCTACGGCAGCACAGTATCCCAGCACCTCACTCTCACACAGCAATCTACCACTACAGTATTGCTATATTTTGAATGGCATTCGACTTACGTGCAATCTGACTTACGACCAGTTGGTTGGATCCGATCCCGGTCGTAAGTCGGATGTTATTTGTATATATGTTGAATTCTCTAGACTGAAAAAGATAAGCATGCAGTGAGTCCAAACCTACGCCAAGCAGCTTCAGTCCCCCCAACACGTCCATCCATCCATCCTCATCCGCTTATCCGTTGCTGGGTCGCGGGGGCAGAAGCTTCAGAAGGCCGCAACACATGCCCTTCTCCCAGGCAAAAACACCAGCTCCAACTGGGGGATACCGAGATGCTCCCAGGCCACTGACGAAATATTGTACTTCCACCTGATCCTGGGTTGCCTCAGTCTCCACCCAGCTGGCCGTGTCTTAAACACCTCTAAAGGGAGACCTCCAGGGAAACATCCTCATTAGAACCACCTCAAGTGACTTCTCTCAATGTGGAGAAACAGCGGCTCTACTCCAAGTCTCTCCCAACTGACAGAACTTCCCACCCTATCTCTACGGGAGAACCACCCATCAGAGAAAACTCATTTCAGAAATTTGTATCCAGGATTCTCATTCTCATCCCCCGACACAATCTCTCAATAACAAAGTATCCTTCAAAGAAATATAAATCCTTGGGTCAAAATCATCCAATATTAAAGAATACTTTTAAAAAATCCTGGATCCATGGATCATTCCCTAAATTGAGTATTTGGTTTCTTGTCCCATTTCACATATTTACTAAAAAAGGTCATTCAAATCCGCCCATACTATTTCAAGTGATTTTGAACACAGAGAAAGAGATACATCAACTCAGTCAAAACGCAACTTCCTTGTTGGAGGTAATCACTAGCATGCTGCAGGTCTGAGCCCTCTGAGTACCTGACCTTGTTATTGCAAAGAAATATAAACATCATCTTAGGGTCTATAGACCTTAAAAGCAGTCATGGAAAACATTATATAAATGAAAGTATCTCATGGATGGTACATATCAAAGTCATCTAACCTTCATCCGTGCCTACTGTGGGTGATATTACACCTAGTAAGAGTAGACTTGGACAAACTACCAACAGAATTATTGTAGTTCCTCTTTCTCTGTGGTGACAGGAGACTCAACTCAATGTCCCCTTGAATGTGTCTGGGCTGTGATGATCACATCTGGTAGTTGGGGTCAGTTTTGTTTTTGCTTTTTAACTGTAACTTCAAATGAAGAATTCAATGGCACTTTCTACCACATGCAATACATTTCCATTGGCAAAAGAAAACGTTTGACTGACACCACACCTGATATCACTGCACAAAATGTTTATTAGCTTCTCTTGTTTCCCACAAGTTGAATTTCAGTCTTCCATTCATATACCATCGTGATGAATATTTCTGTCTATTTATGAGCCAGTAGCGTCACAACACCATTCCCCATCTCCAAAAGCTCCGCAGGTCCGCGTGAATCTTACCCTTTCAATCACGACTCTGGGGGAAGAAGCTCGAGTCAACTCTCTTCTCTTGTTCTACTTGACAGCAGAATCCTACTGAACAGTGCGGAAACCTCCACCATGCTAACACTGTTCTAAGTTTCCAAAGACTCAAGACATAGAGGAGTCAAGAAGGTGTGAGATATAAGTCAATTAAAACTGGCTGAGAAGGACCTGAAAAGGGTACCATTTTCCACACAGGGATGTTGGGGATGGCCTGGGTTTGGTGTCTAAAGCGGACACTTCTTTTCCACAAGACAAGAAAGCCAAGTATTTTAAGCAAGGTAGAAGGAGTGACAAGATGTCAAACCAACGACAGAAGTAAGCAGGAAGAAGCTTCTAAACACGACAGATTCGTTGTTCGACACAGATGGTTGACTTAGGTTCATCACTTAGAAGCAAGCGGTTCCGCCTCGGCTCTGTTTTCGTGTGGCTGCGTGATTTCTCCGCTGGCTGGTTGGGGGAATGCCCGAGTCCATCGCCCACTGGCAGAAACTTTAATTGGCTCCTCAGCAAAACTCGTAACTCAATCCCCTCTGAAAGGCACCGACCGCTTTGTAATGCGATACCCGCCGGAAAACAGATACAGGTGATGGGAATGGTAGCATGTTTTCGACACTGCTAATCAGTCCATTACTCATCAGGCACCAGCGATTCTCAGGCCTCTTAGCGACTCCATTATGAGCCGGGTGACAGAAGCCGGCCTTCAGAGCGAGAAGGGTGTGTCCCAGGAGCAGGGCTAGAGGAGGAAGCGGCTTCAGAGAGTGAACCAGTGTGCTTAGCGCTTGGCCTCAGGCACGTAACACAGATTAAAGAATGAGTTAGCGTGTCAAGATAGCGTGTCTGGCTGCAGACCACGCCTGCACCTGTCAGGTGCTCCGTGGCAGGTTTCGTGCGGGAGAGCGGTGTGTACGTGAGGGGTTGTACATCGGACGCTAGGACATGCCTGCGTGTGCGCCCTCCTCGTCTGTACATACTCCAGCGATGATGGACACCTGTGACTTACCTGGGCCCGCCATGTTGATGGAGCCCTGGAAACATCTAAATATTTATCAGGAACTTTCTGTTGCTGCGGCGCGTCGCCTTTCTGCTGCGACCCAAAATCTGGTTATGTAAACTGTGCCCTATGCCAGATGGTCATACAAGTTCCTCGAAATTCACAGCCATCTTTCGACATGTAGACAAAAGTACATTCGTGAGTCAGAATCCATTGTTGCAGGAGGAAACATTTGAACGTAAATTTACTGGAATTTCCAATCTGAGTTTTTAAAACCTTCCTTGAAGCTTGTTCTGTAATGACCCACATATTTTATATAAGGATGAAGGCTAAGCTAAGTCATTCACGCCTCCTGTCATAACTAGAAAGCGATGAATGTTACACATGTTGCAAACTGCTGATGTGGTCATGTATTACGGGGGGGGGGGGGCACCTACATGAACCGGCCATGACACCTGAATAATAACGTTTTTCTGGTCACACATTTGGAAAAGGGGAAGTCAGCAGTGAAGATGACGATTTTCAATAAAATCCATTTTTAGCTGTTAGTGCAAACCACCATTGCAACAGTACTTTCACTGGCCTCAGTTACTCTGTACTGAAGTTGTCCTTTGCTATTATAGATACTTCTGTGAACAGTTCAACTGCAGCTACTTCCCCTGCAACACTAGAAAGGACTGACGCTGTTGGACGGCTCTAGATTTGACAGTAAGCTTAAAAAGATGTTAACTGCGTTACTCAAAAAGAAAGCCAAGATATTCTCACGCACGAACAACAATCCCAGACAGAAGCAACGAGTGATTGATGTGCTAAGCGATTGACAGGTGTGTGCCGGTGCGGAAATTCCACTCATGTTTGGAAACGTGTGATCAAAGTTCTCAATGGAGATAGATGATGATGAACCAGATATTAGTGAGGATCAAATAAGATCACAGCTGGAGTGCAGAAATATAAAGTAATATCATGGGAATTTTTTTGCTTCTTTAAAAAACTATTCCATTCCATTAATTTATCAATGAATATTTTATATATTTTATTTAATTTATTTTTGGAATAAAAATTATTACCAATTAAATGTTGATTTTAATGTCATTTTTCAGTTATGGAAGGCAGAGAAATTTTTCCTTACTGCAATTCCATGTAAAATAAAATTCACACCAAGAAAATAAAATACTAAAATATTTTTGCTGTCTAATTTGCTTTTTTTTTTTTTTTTTATTCATTATTATTATTATTATTTTGATACCAAACAAGTTAAACTCACAAAGCAGAGATTTAGTTTGTCCCTAACATTTTGTGAGACTTTATGTAGTTAGTGACATTTGTAAAATTTCAATTAATTTAAATGTCTTTGAAATTAAACAAAAAATTAAAATAATATTTTATATTGCATAATTCTATGTATACAAAGCAATAAAAGTATGTGAAGTAAGTTGTACACACTTTAATATGTTTTTTTAATCTCGAAGCAGTTTATAGGATCAATAAATAAATAAAAACTAACGTCGTAGAAAGAAATAATTTCCAAATACCGATGAGTGATTGGGCGAAGCGGAGGTGCTGGAGAGCCATGAACTGCTTTCACCTGGCCTCTCACCTCAAGTGAAGATGGATGTTCCCGAGCGTGCGTGACCCGCCTTTCTGCTGCCCTCTACAGGCGGACGAGAGACGCACCAATCGCATGAGAAGTGCTGAAGGAAGTGAGCTAATCTCTTTCACTCTCTCACACTGACACCGTTCTTAAATTGTTTCATGTTGTTTTTCCTGACGGTTGCCCGGCGACGACTGTTCTTTAGGGCAGTGAGCGCACGACAGGAGGCGGAGCTGTGAGGTGAGAAGCCTGTCAAGTGACACTCGCAACACACACGCATGCTTGCATGGACTCACACACACAGGCATATTGTCAAGGGATCATTTACTGACAAGCAACCTTGAACTAACCTTCACCTCAAGCGCCGGCTCTCGGGTTTTATTGTTGATTTTAATTTGACTGTGACACGCTCACCTTCTTGTACTGTGCGTCCAATTGTCACTCTCAGCTTTTTATTTTGGTCGGTGCAATTTTTGCGTAGACTTATCGAACTGTTGGAACACAATCAGATGCACATTTTTATACACTCATACGCAGAAACGTTGATCATACACACAGGTCTGACAATGGATTCAGCCAAGCATTCACACTGAATCAAACACTCATTACTGCTACACACACTCTCGCAGGTGTCACACACCAATTGCTTTTTGCTGTTACATGTTTAGGCATCATGCGGATAAAAGACACACACACACACACACACACACTGTGAAGCAAACGCATAACTCACTCTCACAAAAGCAAACACATGCATCTTAAGCTAATGCAGATGGACATGACAGGTGTACAAACACAAACACAAACACACACACTCAATAAAGATCAATGCAGCTGTTATTTCTCTGACATTCTGGACTCGTCACTTCTCTGCAGAGGGTTCCAGTCCAGGCAGGTCCCCCCTGCCCCTCCGCCAGCCTGCAATTATCCCCTTAGTTGTTTATGCCGCGGCATCCGACCTTTGACCTCCGATACCTACACTTTTCATAATGACACCTCGCCACGCAATCTTCAAGGGTCCGTGTGAAGGATAATCACCAGGGGCATGAGCCCGCCACATAAGCGCTCGCATGATTTACTTCTATAGTCCGACGTGCGTGCATGAAAAACCATTTATTTTTATGAAGCGGCATTATGCAAGAATGAGGCCTGGCGAGCCTGTGGGTGAGCTGCAGCGCACCCTGTTGCCTCAGCGGCAGAGACGGGTTTGTATCCACTCCTACCTTGGCACAACAGGAGCGAGGAGTGATGATCTTCATGTGCACAAGATCGAACATCACAACCTCAGGACCAGCGTGTATGGCAACTTGTCGAGCAGCTCAGTGGTAAAACCCACAAGCCGTCTGTCTGTAATGGGAGTCGTTTTTTTTTTTTTTTTTTTAACACAAGCTCCCAATCGTGATCCTTAGTTACTTAGTTGTTTATTTATTTAGATAGAGACACACAATAACTGCTCAAATGAAGGACTAATTTATCAAACCTCTCTGGAGGTCACTGTCACCCCCAGATCTGTTTGTTAAGTTTCAATTTACCTGAGTTTACGTAAAAATGTGTTGTGTATTTATCATCTGCAAACGGAAATCGGAGCATTTGTACAGAGGAGTGAAGGAGCCCTTGAGAGTCTAGGAAGCTTGCAATAGTGCACCACTGCGACCCCAGTGTTTTAAAAACCCCTGAATTTATCAGGAGGAGAAGACAGCTATTTGTTCAAACTTCTCTTATAAGAAATCCGACCACAGAGCTGCATTTTTTGGACCAGGTAATGACGGTCAGGAGATGGTGAAGTGAAGATAAATTTCGTCATGGCCACCATCTATTCCAGGTTGTTGTACACACCTCCTTTTTCATCTGTGCTGACCCAGTTCTGTGGTCCTTGCTATTGTGTTTGGTGGGAAGTCCAAAGAGGCTCACAACACATGTACACATGTGATTATTAAATTTGACTCATTTATCCATGTAAACATAACAGAAAATTAATAAAAAATAATAATGTGTTAATCCCAGGTTTGGATACATAATGTTGTGCGTTACAGATAGTTTGCTTAAATTTCTGACTTGAATTCACCCAAATGTTCACACGTAGAAACGGATTGATTTTTAATAAAGAAATACAACGGTGAGGTTTAATGGTGAAAAGCTGGCTGAAGGCAGCACATTAGACCCACACGTACATGCTTCGCTCTGTACGGTACATTCAGCGTCACTGTCTTCTCGGACGTAAAGATGCTCACAGTGATTAACTGTGAAGGTTTGGCTCCTGCAGGCAGCTCCACGGGCGCCTCACAGTTGAGTTCCAGGGACTTTGTACCCGCAACCCTGCAGGCAAGCTGTCAGCGTGAGCGCCGCTTGACGAACAGCGTCAGGAAGAGGAAGAGATGTAGACGATAAATCCATCTTTTGAAGTGGTTCAGCCTCAGAAACATGAAGGGGAGCATTGCATCCTCTCACATGATGTCCTGCACGCACGCTCCTCTCAGTGGTTATGAGACCCTTTAACTAGAAAAATGAAACCTGGCCTCTCTCGGTTTCTAATGTCCCTATGAGTGGCCCAGTTGATCCAGCTGTGAGGTGAAGTATTTACATGTCGGCTGTGTGACCAGCAGCATCAGCTCTGTCCCGCTGTGTCTTCAGTGAAGAGGTCACAAGGTCAGGTGCCCTGTCCCGAGCCCCACTCTGCAAAGTCCACGTCAGTGTGAGGATTGTCCAGGGAGAGTCCCCGTCGCTCCCCGAATACTTTCTCCTGCAGCTCGATGATGTCATTCCGGATGTCGGCCATCATTAGGAGGAGGAAGTCAAATGAGCCAGGGGGTCCCTGAGGAGCAAGAGGGGGAGATCATTGCATTGCTGTGTGGGCCATCATAACACCATCATGAAAACAAAGCGAATTCCAAACTAGTAATGAATGTGTGAATATGAATGTGGATGTTCAGTGGTCAAACTTTTACGTTCCATTTCAATAAAGAGTGTGGTTCTAATCTTCCACTTACCGGGCTGCCCTGAGCACCAGGGGCTCCTCTGTCTCCCTATGAAGGGAAAAAATACAGGCTGACAAGAGTTCTTTTAACTGCTGATTCAGCAGAAACTAAAACCCAAGTGCATTCATACTTATAAACGCAACCACGAGATGGCGCTGTCGACAGTGTTAAATAACACCTCCGTATTTACTGGAGAAGTCAGAGAGCAGAACAGATGAAAACGGAGGCACTGACCTTTAGACCATCTCTACCTGGAGCTCCAGGTGGTCCCTGTGAACATAGATTGGCTGTTCATTTACTTGTATTCAATGACGTATTCATGTATTGAATTATTGGTACTATTTACCACCGGCCCTCTGCGCCCTCTTTTGACGTGCTTCAGGTCGGGTTCGGGCCCCATCGGCCCCATGTCCCCTCGCTGCCCCCTGGGACCTGGTGGTCCTCTATCCCCAGGATCTCCTCTCCTTCCTGGCTCTCCTGGGTGTCCTGCAGGTGACAAGTTCAAATCCATCATGTCTTTATTTAGATCCTACAGCGTACAATAATCCCCCCGCCAATATTTTCAGACACAACTGTCGTGAAAAAATATGGTATCTACTAACTCTGCCTGACATTTACACATTTACCTGCATACATTAGTTTTGGTTTTCCAATGCACCTTTTCACATTTTTCTAACATCCGCAATAAATCACCTGGTACCCCGGGCGCCCCTGGAGGACCAGGCAAGCCTTGCAGGCAAGGACTGTCAGGACCCTTTCCCGTCCTCCCCAGTGTGGGTTTGTTGCTGCTGTTGTCCAAGTTGGGTACCTGCAGGAGCCAAAACAGTTGAACTGCTGCGAGGTGTTTCTGTTCACATGAGGCTGTTAGCATGGCGTACCTGGTTCTGCGTGCTCCCCAGCCTGAGCTTCAGCTGGAGAAGACTGTTTTTCATGCTCATAAAGTCCTGACAGGTAAACGAGCAGGTACCAGAGCTCATCAACGTGTCCGACTTTCCTGACGAACTCACTGCAAGTCACGACACAATCAGATCCTCTTTTTTTCTGGTGGTGTTTTGTTGCATAACAGAATCTTACAGTTGGGCACGGGGCTGCAGGAGCGCTGGTCTGGAGCGAGCATGTACCCGCTGTGACAGCGACACAGGAAGCTGCCCGCTGTGTTCAAACACTCGTGGTCACACATGTTGGTGTCTGGGTGTTCGCACTCGTCGATATCTGCGGAGCAACAAAACACTGACCGCGGTCCAGTGGAAGGAACAGCTCGTGCTGAGAAACAGCAGAGTGAACAGACCCAAACAATATGGCGACTTGTGGTTGCGATGTCTCTCACGGTCAAAGCGATAGCCGGAGTAACACGTGCAGACGACACGGCCAAAGTTGTCGGTACATTGTTGCTCACATGGCGACGCTGCGCACACATCCACACCTGCACAGGAAGTTGGAGGTTTGTGTGTTTTTTTTTTTTTTGTAGAAAAACAGAACCGTCAAAAGTCAAGGTCAGGTATTTCAGAAACTTCGTTCTGACGTTTCACCGCAGCTTCCGCGGCTGTTGTCTGATGTTCTTATGGCGGCCATGATGCCCGGGACGTTGTGAATTGCCAGTGAATCCTCAATGTCATGGCGACTCATTGAGCAGAAATATTTTCATTACAATAACAATAGGCTAAAATGTGAGTTTAAGTGTAAATAACTGCTATTCTTCACAAAATACACACCATTTAATATATTTACATATATTATTGACGTATAACAACAGACGCTAACATCATGAGTGCTGCAGATCGAATATTGATGTTTTGAAGAAACAGCCCCCTCTAGTGTTTCAAGCGTCCCAAGACAGTCGTCTGTAAAATAAAAAGTTCCAGCTGTGCTGGCTTCAATCACAGTCCTATTTACAACGTTTGTAGCTGTTATTTCGGTTTGGAGACGTTGTGGGCTGTGATGAACTTTATTTTTTATGAACAATGACATTTTATGATATTTAATTTTATGATAATATGGAGTCACAGTTTACCTACTTTCAGGTATGCACTGGCCCATCACAAACCTGAAGCCGTCACAGCATTTCCGCCTGAAACACAACAGAGGAAAGAAGAAAAAAACAGCTGTCAGTGTGACCGTTGGTTGATGTCACCTTTAGTAGATTCTTTAGTAGACTTTAGTAGAAAGACTTTCCTTCTTAATACGCAGCTGTGAGACATATTATCAGGATATAGTTACACTAGTTTGTTCATTATTTCCTTTGCTACACTGTCTTGTTCTGCTTTAAAACTATTTATTTTTAATATAATGTTTTTAGTTTACTGCACCTCTGTCATTGCATCTTTCTTTTATACCATCTCAGCTGCCAAATTTAAGAACCGCTGATTATGTTTGGACTGTGGGAGGAAAACAGAGTGCTTGGCAGAAACATGCTCAAGTAAAGCATGAACTTGGATGTGAACCGTGAACCTTGCACTGACCTTAAAGCCCATAACAGTTATCTTGAGTTTAAACAAAAACTACAGACCGATTCAGTGAAGGTGAGTCTCATCATCCACTAGTGAAACAAACTCATCATCTAAATAAATATCAGGTCCCGGCTGAGACGTGCATGAGACGTTTTTCAAGTTAAAAAAAAAATTCTTTGGAGTAAACTGTTGTCCAAAGGATTAGGGAAACCAGTTCCCCCAAAATTGATCTATGGTGTTTGGCACTAACACGTGCAGAGTCATCGCACAACAATCCACCACATGTTACACACATCACAGATGAAAAAGAAGAGAGACTGGGAGTGAAGCAACCGCACACATGAGAGAGTTGAAGAAAGGAGGAAGAGGAAGAAGGCTGCTTCCAAAATCTGGAGATTTGCTGAGCCGCATTTTCAAAACCCCTTTTAAAGTGTCATTCCACATGATCCATTTGTCACTTGTTTCAGCTGCCTTTGGACATTAAACTGCTCCTCACTCATTTCTATTTTTATGTGCAAACGCTTGGCAAAATACTGGGAATTCTCAAACAACAATTACAGATCACTTTAAGACCAAAAGATTTAGAACATAACTGGCCTCATAACAAAATGTCTGCAAGTTATTGGCTGTAACAGTAAACAGAGGATTTCAGAGCTTTAGGGACTTCATCCGAATGTCATTCAAAAGCAGAGTTTAGATCAGACAGTGATCTTTCACGGTCCATCTCTTGAGCATCACCAGGTCCAGTCACCCACCTTCCTCCCTCCCCCGCGGCTCATCCAAGCGGACAGCCTGTTGAATGCCTCCATCTAGTGGTCGATTAATCTGCTTCATAAGCAGATGCTGCAGCTTTTTCCATACAAAAACATTTCGACTCGGTCGATTCAAGGTCAAGGCTCCTCTGGGTTTGGACCAAACCAGAGTCCTTTCTGTGTTGAGTTTGAAGGCCAGGTCCAAAATCAAAGGTGCACTGGTGACTTCACTTTTGCTCTCATAAGAGCATCCCTCACTTCAGTCGCCTACGATGTTGGAACCTCTGACTTACCTTTCCATTGAGGCTTTCACTTTTCACGCCCCATCATATTCCTCCGTCAGTACTTCTCCCTCAGGTTCTCATGCCCTCTTCTCGACCCAGTATCCACTTTTCCTTGTAAACAGCCAAAATATCCGGAACATACAGTCCCTCTGGATCTTTCATGGGCTGTTTTTTACTACGTTGGCAGTGTCCTCTGTTTGGATTCAAGATCGGCTGCTCTCTTCTTGGACTCCTGGGCCTTTAAAATGAGATCTACCTATCTAAATATCTAAGCGGTTTTCTTTTGTTATCTCAACCCCTCTTCTTTCTTGAACATGTCCACCATTCTACAAGTATTCATTGAATGAATATGAGTTGTGTTACCACTTGATAAGCAGAATACAATTAGAGCGGACGTCCCTGAATGCATCACGGCACAAGTGAGATGATGTGGTTCGAGAAGCACCTGACTACACACATTTAACACACACATCTGGATCAACAACATGTGGCTTCCTGTGGCTTTCAGAAAAAAAAGAATGAAGCTCCATTCAATGGAAATGTGAAACAAACTGAATGTGAGTGCGAAGCTATTTATAATTAATGAATAATAATGACAATATTTATTATTATTCTGCAAGATTCATTCATTTTAACGAGAGCCGCTCTTTCTACGTAAAAAACAGTCATAAACCAGAAACCAGTCCACGTGTTTCTATTCTTAAATTGGAAGGCAGAATACGCAGCAGCTAATTTTCAGTTTTAAAAATACAGAGTGAAAAATAAGAACTTGAAATTACTTGCCTCCAAATGCATTTCGAGTTGATAATGAAATAATAAAGTTACTGTACTGTAATTTACTAAACTGGATTCATTACTTGAACTGATTGTTTTTTTTAATGAAGTTGACATATATATGTATTTTTCTTACCTATTTTTTGGCCCGAAAAGTAATTTTACTAACATATGAAACCAGTTACAGCGATTCAAGGCCTTAGTGTGAGTTAGCACAGCAAAGCACTCCAGTTTGGGATCCAAAATCACACAAGGAGCTGCTCATTTTCCTTAAAGTTGGGGTTCGCCTTGAGCTGGAGTCTTAACAATGTTACACCAAACATGCAGCTGCGAGTGCCGTTCAGCAGTAGATTATAAGTCAAACTGCAAATTAGCAATAGCGGCTAACTGTATCGCACAGGAGCTGCTTGTGCTTCTTCATTATTATTTCCTCTCAGGGGGATGAGTGACTGGCGTCTCTGCTGGTCTTGCAAACAAAGATCTGACTGAAATTTTGTGGAGGAATTCATGTTTTGATTGAATCACTGCTTGGATTGACAGAACATCAGAACAACACCATTCTCTCTTCATGAAGGAGCGAAGAGCCTGTGCTTCCTGCCAACTCTTCAAGAAAAAGGTTCATTTAAACTTGAGTGCACTTGTCAGGATCGAAGCAAATAAATCCGATTTTGATTCATTTTTCAGTCGTGGTATCCAGAGAACTGCATTCATGCGGAGTCTCATTTAACCGTCTGAATAATAAACTTGTTTTAACAGCCTACTGCAGTGCACTTTTGGAAAGAGGCACCATCTTTCTTGGGATGTATAAACGATATATTCCATTTGCAAGGATGTTGACGGTGTGTGGGTTGGGGCTGAGTCCAGTTGAGCCTTTTAATGTCAGTCAGGTTCCTTTATCAACTGGAGTCCTGTTCTGCTTCACTTGCTCCTGCGCTGAAGACTCGATTTACGTCCACACTGGCTTCTTCCTTCACAGTGGACTCACTGGCTGTAATCGCTGTGTTGACATAATCTCTCTCTTCTTCTTATTTCCAGTCGACATATTTCTGGCCTGGTGCTATCTTCTCCACCAGATGAGGTGTCTGCCTTTTCCATCTCTATCTCATTCACATCCACAACTCGGCCTTTCCAGGATCAACACGGCCCTCTTGGCCTCTCGAGTGCTGAGCAACAACAATTGCTACCTGGAGACTCGGCAGAAGTCATCGCGTGGGTCAGAGCTCTAGCACACAGTCGCACAGCCAGAAAATTGTTTTAGATCAAAGTAGGTAAATATAGCTTGCTGGTGTGTGTGGAAGGGCTGCTCTCTTTAACAGATGTGGTGGCAAGAAAACGTACTCAGCATCTCTAACCTCCAAAGAAAAAGTATCTCCATCTTCAACGTTCTTTTTTCACTCCAAACCACCTGGCCTCCCGCTGGGAATCAAAGACACACGCTCACTCTACCAGAGTGATTGTCGGTCCCACTAGTGGGAGCATGAGGTGGTATCAAAGTTGCTCTGGGAATGAAGGCAGAAGATCAGCTTAAGGTGAGCTACTTCTCTCAATAGTACTGTTGAGACCACCTAACACTAGGAATGCTTCAATGTGCATTTCTGATCTTTCAAAAAAGGCAAAATAACTACAATAAAAGGCAAACTCATCACTGAAAAAGTCGATGTGGGGGTCTGAAATGATGCAGATTTATAGCGCTGGAAATCGTGTTCGATATCAAATTGATCTAAAACAGAAATATCTCTCAAAAACAACTGTTCTACGTCTAAAAACATTCACAATTTCCAATGCAATTAATCACTGTCGCCTGACTGATGTGTCTTTATAACACAACTGACATCACTAGTTTCATATTTAATGAGTGTTTGTTTTTCTTTCATTTCTGAACATGTTTGCGAATCACGTCCAGAATCTGACTCATGAGTTGGACCGGCATATTTCATCTCATATTTTTACTGAGTTGGCTTCAGGTGAGAGCGATCGGCAGTGTTTTCCTAACTGCGTTTGTAAAAACAAGCACTGGACAACGTGGTGCTACGCGATATCTACGATGACTGTGGAAACGTTCAGATATCAGTGTTGCTGTACCTAAAACTCAGGATATTGTGACTAAGACAGTATAGCTTGCAGCTGCATTCTTCAGGTGGGCGGCCTCTGTTACATGTTATGGCTCAACCTGCAGCTCGCACTCTAATCTCCTGATGATTTTTCTGGCTTTGCGAGCTTCTTTTGGGGCGTAACACTTGACATGATTGACTTTGGTTTACACAGTTTTAGAGGCAGTTTGTTCAGGGTTTAGAAAAGCTTTCATGTCAGTGAGGACGGTTCTGAGATGTTGGTCATGTGTCGCAGACCCACTTCTTCATGACAGTATTAAAGCTTGCTCCATTACCATGAGGCAACTCTACTATACTTACTGCTACTGTTTATGTTTCAGTCGTTCAGTCATTACTGTAAATTCTTGACTATAGAGCGCACCGGAATATTAGTCGCACCCACTAAATTTGAGCAGGAAAATAGATTTTGCTCATACATAAGCCGCACCGGTCTATCAGACGCAGGTGCAGTGGTGCTGTCTGCACCGTAGAAAGGTTAAAAATGCTTTAAAAAGTGCTGTAAGAGTGACAACAGAGTGTCTGTCGTTGCTCATGTAAGTGAGTGTAGCCACTGCCTGTGGGAGGGGTTACAGGAGGAGTGACAGAGTGAAGAAGTGTGTGTCCAGCTCCAAATGTGCGGTCCTGTACAGTTTGGCTGTGACGGAAAATAAACCAAACTAACGCTCTGTTTGCAACTCGTCTCATTCCTGTCCGAGCTCCGGCCGACAACGGGACATTGAACCCTGGAGTGCTCGCTCCAGCCCTGGAGGTGTGGCGACCACGCACCTCTCCTGTGACACTCGACCACAGTCCAGTGCGGAGACAGGAAGCTCTAGCACTAGATTTGAAAATGGTGTCCAGCCTTGACTCCTGAAACAAACTGGGCAATTTGCTGAACTTTAATCATGAACTTGTCCCATCACTTATTCACATTAAAGCGCTGTTTTCAAACTCGTGCCCGAAGTTCCGACACCACAGATGGTCTCAGCTGCTGCTCATCACCTCCAATCTCACAGGAAATCGGCTCTGTCAAAACAGCGCCTTTTCAGTGCTTTAAGGTAAATAAAAAGCCTCTGATTTCATCGGCTCCGATTTCATCTGATTTCATCAATATATTTTTAACATACATATATTTTTATATCACAGGATTCAGACCACAAGAAAAAAGTAGCGGCTTATAGTTCTGAAATTACAGTATGTTTTTACTCGTGGAGAGGAAATACAGCGCAGGATGAAGAGATGGAGATACCAGAGAAGAAGAGGAGAGGAAGACAACCCGTGAGGTTCATGGATGAGGTAAATGGCGAGGATATGAGTGAGTAAAGATCGTAACATTATGGCAGCAAGTGATGGGATGCTGAAAGAAGACAATATATGTGGTCAGTTACTACAGTGGGCTAATAACTCAGATGCTATGAGAAGAAGTTGAGGGTGGTGGAACTAGATTCCACATGCCTGGCTAACTAGGTTGCAACCGGCGCTGTTTAGCAGCAACCACGAAACCAAAGCTGGAAACACCGAAATGCCAATCTTGATTGTTCCAAGAGACCACTAAAAAAACGAAACATTTATTAGCATTCACAACTGTCATTTGACTACCTTTCACTTATACCAGATTCTCACTTATCAGTCATAAGATGAATTATTCACATTTAGAATCTATGTTTGCTGCAAGACAGGTCAATAAAAAATGATCGAGCCTTGTGGATAATATGGTTTTTGCTCAGGCATCTACAGTAGAGTTAAGTTTCAGTGTAAAAAAAAATCTAAATCAATCGAAGAATGAAATAAAATTAAATGAATTTATCATTTTTCATTATTTAAGCTTCAATTTAATGTTTGAAAGGCAACTTTTATGACACACGAGACCTTTATAGCCACCAAACCAGTCCAGTCTGCCACTTGCTGATGCCGTATGGTGATGTATACGTTCAGCAAGGATTTCCTGGAGGCCTGTCTGTGCAGATACATCGTTTCTGGACTGAACTGAACACAGAAGCAGTCGTGATCCTGTCACCATGAAGAAAGAACTGTACTCACAGAATGTGATGAAGGTACTGTATATACAGTAGATGTGTTGAAAGTGCACCGTCCTTGAGACGCTTCTGTTTATGTGATGCATCACGGAAGGTCCAGGCCAATTCTACCAGGTCTACCGACACTACAATGAAGTGACTTCAACCCCAGGCCTTGAGGTGTCGTCTGTTGAAGTATAATCTACCTCACTCTGTTCCACTTCACTGCGAGTCAATTGTTTCATGTGGCTTCATACAGCTCATGACCCTCTGTATAAAGACTTGGCTGTCAGACCACTGTGGGCATTGAATAGGATAGTTACTTAACATGTCAATATTTGCTATAGAAAAATAAATTTGAATGCAAAAGAGCCGCTAAGAACCGAGCTGGATCAATGGTGGCAACGACCACTTTTCCAGCTGTAGTTGCAGACTGAGTGGGTGAGACAGGCCCTTGTTTGACCCCACTCTGTTTCACCGAGGACCATCACGGATGCAGTGGTAGAACCAGCGAGACAGGATCCAGAACAGGCCTGGCGCTGGATCACTTTACACTCCAGATTATGGACTTAAGTGAAGCTTTTCTTTCTGGGGGGTTCAGAGATGCTCGCTGTTAGGCTCTCTTTTCCAGTGTCGCTGTGATTCATCAGAGCATTCGCAGGCAGGAATGCATCGTGAGGACAGGAAATCCATTAAAAGGCCCAAGGAAAACCCCTGCACCTCCGAGACCCCAGACCCAGACAGCACCAGGGTCCCGGGAGCGGGGACCAAGATAAATGAGACTTTCCACACACGACTCTTTAGTCGCTCCGTGCTCGCCTTCGAGTCAGTGTTGCAGAACTGTCGGGGTGTTTCAGGCCAGTCCGTTTGGTGAATGCGCTTTGAGGCATAGGCACCAACTGACAACTGTTCAGTTGATCACAGCGTTTTCCAAAACATGTGCTGCATGTGGGAAGCCTAACTGTAGCATCATGTAACGTATTTTCCAACTTCAACGTCTTCTTTCCTGTCATAGCCAGCATTCTCCTTTACCCGATCTTGATCATCCTCCCAACTTACACTAACTCTTTCCCTCCATCCTCACATCAAAAAACCTGGTTGTTTTCCTCTGCTTTTTAAGAAATTTTCTTCATCTCTCCTCGGTATGGGTCCAAAGTCCAGCTTCTATTATTCACTTATTATTATAGTCTCCTCTCATCTCAAGTTTATTTGCCAGTTCTTCATCATTTTTTCACCAAAAGCTTCACTGTTCATTGTGGTACAGCAGGTATTTCAGGTATTTCAGTCTCACTTGTCAGAGAGAATCACATTAGTTTCCACTTTCTTAAAGGAATTCTAATACTTCTCCCAAATTCAGATTAGTGGGGATTACTGTGGTTCATCATATACACATATTTGACAGTCCACATCTTTCAGAATCTGTTTTGACTAGAAGGTCAGTGTCACAGGAGGGGTTGTTATTCTCTTTGAATATTCATTTATAGTCAGCAGTCGGAAGCTAGCAGTCACTGAAATCAAGACTAGTTGTGTTTATTTAGACTTTGGGCATCAAAGTCGCAAAATTACGAGGGGCAATATCGGCATATTTTAACAAGTCGAGCTGCATACATGAAGCTTAATGTAGCCATTGCTTTGCACAAGCAGATGGTGGACACCTGCAGCTTCAATCTGAGCAACATTTGACGGCGTGTTTACATACAACACAGAGAGAAAGAAAGTGATGGCAGCGCTGCTTCTGTGTGTAGTTACAAATTGGACCCAATTCACGGTCAAAACTGTGACACAGACGTCACTGCAGTGATGTGCGCTTGTGATGAGTCGAGGTATCATGAAACAGTTTTGCAGGCTTGAAGAAACAGTGGAGATGACGCGCTTGGTTTAGACACAATGACGTTGCATTGAATTAGTTGTTCAAGTCCGAACATTTTAAAGCAGACAGTGCCACCAAAATGAGGACACTGTTTCATGAAACCTCATCAAGCTGTACCTTGAAAGGTGAGGACTATTGGTCAGATAAACATCTGTAAGGTAATATATTCAATATGGCTGCCACCTAGTGGCGTTAGATGAGTGAATTTACTTCCATCCCAAACTTTAGGTCATTCTGAAGACTATTCTCATAAACAGTACTTCATTACTCACAGTTTTCAAGCTACCGTCTTTTGAAAGAGTCAAATATGTCAAAGTTGAATATTTCATTGAAAAGTCGTATGGAATGAAAGGAGTATGTCTTTATTGTGTATATTCTCATTCATCTTAGAAAAATAAAGACCTTTCCAAGGATTTAATTCGGATTTGTTATGAGGGTGGGAGTAGGATATCAGGGAAGATGCTCCTCTGGTCTCATGATAAGAGACAGCAGGGGACAGTTCTGTTGAGTCGAAGGGCCACTTGTGGTGGAGTGGGTTTCAATTTTGGCAGGCACGAAAAAACAGGCAAAGATTGCTCACATCAGTCAGGCTGGAACAGGATGCAAAAACTGGAGGTCAGCAAGTGGCCAAAACAGGCCGAATATACAGATCAGATCAACAACAGCAGAAAGCAATCCAGCCGATGAGGGAGAGTTCGGAGAGGTGGATCATCATGGGGCCGGATGATCTGATCATCTGGTGGATAGCAGATGATCCGGCAGACATGTTTTGATAAAAAGCTTCAGTGTGCACAAGATTTGCTTTGAATAAAAAAACTAGTCCTCACTGTTGTTCTGACGGCCTGATGGTAAGACTGAGGGAGGAAATGCCACGAGTGGAAAAATGAGGGAGGACAGCATTGACAGGAGGAGGATGGTCTCAAGACAAGGATGAGGGTTGTTGTCAGCTGAAGCGTATCCTCTTGGGAGAGCCGAGGGAGGAGCGCAGGAAGTGGAGCTCAGTGGAGGTCAACGGCCTCTTGACACGCCAGGACACCAGACCTGCCATGTGTGTCGGGCCCGTCCGTCTGAGGGATGCTGCCGTGGCTGGTACGTGTTGCAGATGCAGCATGCTGTTTTCATCATCACCGGGTGCGGGAACTTTGGGCGGGTCGTGTTGCGTGTGGAAGTGTGAGGTGGAATTACAGCGTTGATAAGACCAATTATGAAACCCTTTCTGGTCGAACGCCACATTCTTATATAACGCTGATATCACTGTACTTTGCTGCTGAGGATTAGTTTTGCTTCAATGTGTCTGTAATTTAGTCTAGTTCCACCAACTGTTGGTCATGTTTTAGTTCTCCTGCAGTCTTTGGACTTTCAGTGAGTCCAACCAAAGATTTTTAATGTGTAATAGAAAATTTAATTTCAACTTTGGCAAGTGGATTTCAGTTTACGTTGAACTCCAGTCCAACTGTCAGAACCTCACAAAGGTGTGATGGAGCCTGTGCAGCGCTATTGCTAGTGTTGCCTTATAATTGCATGTATGCGTATCCTTTCGAGCCTTGTGTGAGTATACACATGTGGAGGTGTTAGCCTGGCGGCCCAGAGTGCCTCCTCTCTGTTTATTTGCTCTGCCAGTCCACTTCCAGGACCTGGCCTCGGGGGACACATCAGAGGTCTGCACTAACAGAGGCCGCTTTGACTGGGAGCACATGAGGCCTGAACTACTCCCAGTGGAAGCAGGTTGATCTGAACCCTTCCTCCCCTCGCACCCGTCGCCGCATCAGTTTCACTTCTTTTTTTCCCATCAATAATCGTAATTGTTCTTCCGCACATCTTGAGATGGAACAACTGATATTGAGGGTGAAGCGCCAGAGTGATAAACCACTCAGTCAAAATGAAAGTTTGCTCGTAAAATCTCTGCTTTCAGTTAGTAAGGCTGATCTAAGCCCAACACCAGTTGAGGACAATCACGGCGCAGTGTCTTTGGATCAGAGGAAAAGTTTCTACGCACTCGGCCTTGGATGATGGAAGCTTCGGTTGGCTGGTCCAAAAAACGTAGGAGGTCTTGATGGCGCCAAAAGAATCACATCATCTGCAAAGTGCAGTGTGGCTTCATCACATCTGTCCATAGTTAGAAACCAGTGACGGCAGGGCGCCCTCTTCATGTTACTGTTTCTGATCACATGGTTCCATGTGTTCTTTACGTTGGTATTGCTGCTCACCAATATATCCACCAGGGGGACCAACCCAGAGTCAACAACAAACATGAGGACTGTGGAAGAAATAATGATAATGTACCTCTTGAAACAAAAAGGGAGAATGAAGGCGAAGTTGTAGGAGGTCGGTAACAATGGCGAACTTCCGCCATTGTTATCTTTTCTTCATCTCTCATTAGAGCTATGTATCGGGTAGCAACAGCTACACTGCCTCCCACGGTAGTGTGGTGCTGCTCCATTTGGTCCATGTACATAAGCTTTGTGGATACATGAAGAAATATGGATGAAATGAATGCAGAGCCTGGACAGAAGGCTCCGTCCGTAAGGACCATTGACCATAAATGGGCTTTAAAGCTCCAACCTTCTGCCAGAAACCCTGACCACACTCTGACACAGGTCACTAAATATATATTTTAAAAAAAGAATTTTCTTTGTATTCATGAGCTTTGCGCTTGTGTTGAAGATACTCAGCCATCTTTAAACCAGAAAAAATGTCTGACTGACATAAATTCTCACCCGTAAGGAGCCAAATATCAATACTTATCAAGTGGGCTTTTGAGGTACTATATGATGTACTATACTCACCAGGTACAACTCATATGAAGTAGTGATGAAACCTCTAGTGACTTTATTATTGCTTGAGTTAAACTAAATTTCAGAGCATCACTTGTGTGTGCGAAAAAGATTCTCAAAATCACACTCAAGATTATGACACACAAATAGAACCAGACTTTTGGTCGCAGAAAGTCCAGCAGCACAGTTGTGGCCTGGCACCGAAGAGTGAAGCAACCAGGATCAGAATTAGTTTGTCCTTGACCTTGCTTTTACCATTTTACTACATGAGACATCAACATATAATCCAAGAGCTCTTGTCAAAACTCTCCACTCATTCCGTCTGTTTCAGACGCA